>NC_139518.1:9432362-10007326 GCF_947247035.1 Vipera ursinii
ATAAAACTGAAAAAGTTGTTCAGTATTACTAACTGAACAACTGCAGCGATTCACTTAACAACTGTGGCAAAAAAGGTCGTAAAATGGAGCAAACCTCACTTAACAATTGTCTCGCTTAGCCACAGAATTTTGGGCTCAATTGTGGTCGTAAGTCGATTTCTCAATCCATAATGTGTCCAAAATAATGCTAATTTGAGCCTGGTCCTTTGTTCTGCAAGCAAGAACTTTGGATGATTTAATAATTTGTTCAGTATGATCAAACATTCACTCATCTAATATGGATCATCCAATGTGATCCAATTTTTGAAGTATCTAGGTATTCTCAGAAATCTTCTCCAAATACCACAGTTGAAAAGCATCACTACCCCTTCTATCCTGCTTCTTCAGAGCCCACCATGCTAATATAATTAACTGAAGTGTTGTATCCAGTAGCACTGATAATTCTGTGCCTTTTGATATAAATACATGGATGTATCATATGTGGACTTTAATGCCCATACCTCTCCAGCTAGCATGTTTTAAAGCCAGTCCACAAGTCTTAAAGTTGCCAAGATTGCAAACTCTGATATAAACTGTTTCCTGTGAGGGTTTTTTTTTGCTTGCCTTTTATTCTGTTTGCCAGTTACAGTAGCTGTTTTCGATCTTTCCTGAAGTTTAACAAATAAACATCAAGGTATATTTTTGCTAGTTGAACTGAGTAGTGCGGGTACATGCTCTAATCTGGAAATATAGATTGACTCAGAGTGTGCTCCACATACCCTAAATTGGAAATTCCCCCAGAATAGTTTTCTAATTCGGCAAGGAAACTCTTTGTGCTGTAAGTACTGCATAAGCCTGACATAACACTGGCTCTCTTGTATCTAAACACAGGCCACAGAAAACCTGTGATTGCATGATCCGTGTGAGTGAAAAACATTTACTCAAGGGACATCAATTGATATTATGGCATCTGTGTCCCCAGATGTCTAATTACTGGGCAATAGCATCATTTACAGTACGGAGAAAAATAACCATCTGATTTCCTGTCACAAGGTTTAGCATTTACACTGCAGCAACCAAAGTGCCAAAGAAAACACAACTCTCTCGCCGTGCTTCCTAGTCTCCTGTTTTTCCTCTCTATCAAAAACTTCATATCAAAGGATCAAAGCTGTGCAAGCAAGATACGGATCATAGTAAAGCGTTTCCATTTCCAGGCGGATTTCCAAATTTCACGAACTATGAGTGTTATAAAGGTGAATATGTCAGGATAGGATAATAGGTGTACCTGTAGTCAAATATTTATAAAGTAGATAGACTCAATTACAGTGGTGATGTGTGCAGTGCTAGAAGACCCGAAGGACAAACTGGGGACAGATTGTCATGGAGAAATCTAGTTGCTAAAAGATGAAAGATTAAAGATTAATTGGACATGCCAAATTCTGGTAAGAATACCATACTTTCAAAATGTACAACAATGTTTTTCAAAGTTGGCTAGAGAATTCTGGGAGTTGAAGTCCACACATCTTAAGTCTGAAAAACACTGAGTTACACACTCAGTCGTGTCTGGTTCTGCAAGGAATTGCATCAATATATTTATTTATTTATTTATTTTATTTTTGCAACCCTTTAATCCCTTTTATTCAGGGTAGAGTCAGGACAATTGAATGGAGCTGAGTGTTTACTGGCCAGATGCCCTTCCTGGCGCCTACATGGAGTTCACAGCAGATATTTCCTCTTTGCACCCTGATAGAGAAACATCTGCGACTGCCTAGGATTGAACTCTCAACCTTCCGAGTAGGAGGTAAGTCTTCTCCTCTAGGCAATATTGCATCTATATCAATTCATATAGAAAATGATTTTTTTTCTTTTAAATATCTTAGCATGTTGCATCATCCAAAACGTCACAATTTTAATACAGTTAATCTGACTTGGACGTCCAATGAGCAAAGAAATTGCACTTTGCCAACAATTTTAAGGTTTACCCTGTTGGATTAAATCAGAGAAAATATTTATCATGGAAAATATTTATCTGAGCCACTCCGTTGATTCCTGTTGCATACAGCAACTGATATTGTCCTATTTTCAAACTGAATCCTAATGTTTTAAATTGTTCTGCAAGCAACATTTGTCTAGAGCAGGGCTTTTCAACCAGTGGTATGGGTACCACCTGTAGTACATTGGCACCTGGTAGGTGGTACGTGACCATCCTAGAAAAGTGGTTGCAGGGGAGGGGAATGAGCTGAACCCGTGGCAGCACCACACAAGCCTGAGCGAGAGATGGCTGGAGCTGCAGGGCTGTCAGGGCTCAGCGGAAGCGCCAGGATCAGCGCCAGGCTCCCGGCAGTTCTGCTGAGCCCAGAAGCACCACCAATCAGTTGGAATGTTGCAGCATCTCCAGGGTCTTGTGATTTACATTCAGATGCTTGGCAACTGATTCATATTTATGATGGTCACAGTGTCCCAGGGTCATGTGAAGTGACCAAAACCTGCTGCAACCAATGAGTAGATGGGGGGAGGAAATAAAAACCAAACAGCCTCCCACCCCATCCCTGCTGCCAATCCTCAACAGAAATGCTCACAACAATGAAAACCTCGGACAGGAGGAAGAGCGCTGCCAGGTGGGCAGCAGGTTTCTTGCTCGGCTGTGGCTTGGGGGGTACTTTTTTCAGTGCCATTGTAACTTCGAACAGTCAGTAAGTGAACTGTTGTAAGTCGAGGACTCCCTGTACTTCATCACTTTTTTCCTTTTTTTTTTTGGTCATCAAGTTTTTGACATCTTGCTAGGCAACTGGTGGTACCTGGATGTTGCCATATCCTATAAGTGGTACAATGGGTGAAAAGGTTGAAAAGCCTTGGACTAGAGCAGGGGTAGGCAACCTTGGCTCTTTTATGACTCATGGACTTCAACTCCCAGAATTCCTGAGCCAGCATGGCTCAGCTTGGAAACCTTTCCCTTTCCCCTTGGCATGGCTGGCTCAGGAATTCTGGGAGTTGAAGTCCACGAGTCATAAAAGACCCAAGGTTGCCTACCCCTGCTCTAGAGGGACTGTTTTCTTTTTAAACACTTCACTTTCTATTCATTGCTTTGTTTCCAATAAGAGTGAGAGCTCTGGGCCATAATCTAATGATAATAAGGCTTGTCATGGGAAATTAGCTATTGATTTCTCATTCACTGGTCCTTCAGCTGAATAATTCAGTGTTTGGGGAATTAAAATAAATTATCTATATCTTAAAACATTTTTCTTTGGATTGAGAGATCCAATTACTGTTTTCTTCTAGCTAGGTCTGCACAGGGTCACACAGCAATGATGAAGGTGAGCCAGACAAGCAAGGACATCAGCCTGAGCCTTAAAAAACCAAGGCAGGAAGAAAATCAACTCATCTGAACTATGATGCTGGAGAAGGCTCCTGCATATTCTTTGGGCACCAACAAACAATTATTGGAGGACATAACACCAGACATGTCACTCGAAGGAAAAAACCCCCACAAAACTGCGTCTCACTTATTTTGGTCATGTCATACAAGAGAATTCACTGGAGAAAACAATTGTGTTTGGAAAAATTAGCAGTAAAAGGAAACCAGGCCATCAAGGAACACGGTGGCTGGACACCATCAAAGCTGTCACCAGCCAGAGTATAGAACAACTCAAAAATGTACTGCAAGATCGGAAGATGTGACAAGACCTGGCCCATCGAATCGCCAAGAATCAGACACGACTGAATAGATAACATCATCATCATCACCATCGTGTACTAGATATTAAATAATAAACCATGGTTTACAAGCAACAGTATCTGAGTATACTCAACCGCTAAGTCAAAACTAAAACAACAATGTGTTTTATGTTTTATATAAACCAGGTCTATGAATGAAAAGCAGTTATAATGCACAAATAATCTATTCCCTGACCCAGTGGGTAACTTGATATGTGGGAATAATCACTAAAAGCACTTTCACATGATACTCAAGTACTTTTAAGCTAAGAGGTATCCCTCTGTGATTCCAGCGTACTGATTTACTCACGGCTTACATTTGGTACAGTAAAAATTGTAAAGAGGCAAGTCTCAACCTAACAACTTGATGGAAGTTGGGGGTTGGGATATTTTTCTTTGGCACGAATGGGACACATGCTGGTTTCCTCTCCTTCAAGATTTAATACCCTTGTGGTTACCTGGATTTTGGAATTGAATGGCTGGAAGGAGCATTGTGGATTTTAGGTTTCTAGGGTGATCATTGATTATGAGGAGAACATGTCCATGTTGACTCTAAATTGCTTTATAGGAGTTTGAACAGAGTCTTGGCAGTGTGGAACAGGTACACTATGGAGAAAGCACAGAGAGAATGTTAAAACACATCATCAAGAAAGAAAGTAAGAGGAACAAATTCTTCTTACCCGTATGACTGATGATGACTGATCCTGACTTTTGATGGCACCCCCCCAGCCCTCCATGCCCCATGGTTTGTATTTTAATTCATGTGAAGGATATTAAAGATCATGGACATCAATGAACATATAGTAATGGTTTATCTGCAGTTCTTGGAATCATAGAATCAGAATACCGTATTTTCCGGCGTATAAGACGACTGGGTGTATAAGACGACCCGCTACATTTCCTGTTAAATTATAGGGTTTGGGCTATACTCGCCGTATAAGACTACCCCCCTTCCAACGCACACCAAATAAAAATTAAAAAAACATCAGATTTGATTTTAATATGGTAATTTTAATTCAAATGCTTATGACATGCAGGTACTTAGTAGGAAAACAGTCACTTACAAATATAAGGCTGTTTGTCATCAAACATGTAAACATAAAACAGTGCAAGTGGATTAAACTTTTCCTAATTCACTCTAAAGCTTTCCCTGCGCAGACCAAATGGGAGATCCGCTCCAGGTTTTCCAGCCCGCCTGCCCAGTTCCTGAGTCAAATGTGTCCTTAGAGCTAAGCAGCTGCTCTGGCTGCTGCATTCACCACCTGCCTTTCAAGTTGGGATAGACTGCAGCTGCTCTTCAACTTTAGAAGGAAAGACACCCAGACCCCAGCCTGTAAAAAATCACAGACTGCAGCTTCTTCTCCAATTCGTCCTGCTTTCCCTGCACAGACCAAATGGGAGATCCACTCCAGGTTTTCCAGCTAGCCCTGTCCCTAAGGTTTCAGCACCCGGCGTATAAGACGACCCCTGACTTTTGAGAAGATTTTCATGGGTTAAAAAGTCATCTTATACGCCAGAAAATACGGTAATAGAATTAGAAGTTCCTCCTGGTGATTAGTCCAATGTACAGTTTGTTGCAGGAACTCCAGAACTAAAACATTTTCAAGGGAAGGCTGTCCAGCTGCCCCTTGAAGATCTTCAGTGGGGAAAGACCCACCAGCCAACTCTCCAGACCAGTGTTTAACACAGGGCTTTTCAACCTTTTCACCCACTGTACCACTTTTAGGATATGGCAACATCCGAGTAACACCAGTCTCCTAGTAAGGTGTCCAAAACTTGATGACCAAAAAAAAAAAAAGGAAAAAAGTGATGAAGTACAGGTAGTCCTCGACTTGCAACAGTTCGCTTAGTGACTGTTCGAAGTTACAATGGCACTGAAAAAAGTCCCCCCCCCCGAATCACAGCTGAGCAAGACACCTGCCTGCCCGACCGGCGGCGCTCTTCCTCCTGTCTGAGGTTTTCATTGTTGTGAGCATTTCTGTTGAGGATTGGCAGTGGGGGTGGGTGTTTTTATTTCCCCTCACCTGCTGGGTGGTTTGCAGCCAGTTTTGGTCACTTCACATGACCCTGGGACACTGTAACCATCCTAAATATGAATCAGTTGCCAAGCATCTGAATGTAAATCAGAAGACCCTGGAGATGCTGCAACATTCCAGCTGATTGGCGCTTCTTCTGGGCTCAGCATACGCGCCGGGATCAGTGCCGAGCTCCAGCTGGAGCCTGACGCTGATCCTGGCGCTTCCACTGAGCCCTGACAGCCCTGCAGCTCCAGCCATGTCTTGCTCAGGCTTCAGCTCATTCCCCTCCCCCACTACCACTTTTCTAGGATGGTCGCGTACCACCTGCCAGGTGCCAATGTACCACAGGTGGTACCCGTACCACTGGTTGAAAAGCCCTGGTTTAAGATATGTGGACTTCAACTCCCTGAATTGCCCAGCCTTCAATTCAGGAAGTTGAAGTCCAAAAGTCTTAAAAGTTGCTAAGGTTGATAAACATTGCTCCAGACAATCGGTATCAGTCCCAAACTACTTTTATTTTCAAGATATTTCTCTAGGTGGCAATTATATCTCTTAAACATAATATAAAATCAATCATAATCCAAAGCATGACAGTAATTGCCCATGAAGGAAATCAGGAAAATCAAAGTCAGTTTCCTATCTGGGCGGTAACCTGCCTATCTTTGGCAAACATACAGTAATGGCGACGTCTTATATTTGATTACTTTAACAGGACAAAGCTTTCACTGGACTTTCTGCAGACAGACCTTTCTCTGTAATATAGCCCAAAATTGAGCCCCAAAATTTCTGTTGTTAAGCGGGATAGTTGTTAAGTGAATTTAAAAACCTTTCTTGCCACAGTTGTTAAATGAATCACTGCAGTTGTTAAGTTAGTAACATGGTTGTTTATGGAGATTCTCAGTCATCCAGGTCACGGTTGTCCCAATGATGCTTTTTCAAAAGGCAACTGGACTTTTGTTGTTTTTTTTCCCCTTGGAAGACATTTCACTTCTTATCTAAAGAAGTTTCTTCTGTTCTTCAGTCAGAACTGAAGAATCCTCTTGGATGGGAAGCAAAACACCTTCAGGGCAAAACAAAGTCCAGTTGGCTTTTGAAAAGCAACGGGACTTTGCTTTTCGTAACCTGGTTGTTAAGTGAATCTGGCTTCTCCGCTGACTTTGCTTGTCAAAAGGTCGCAAAAGGTGGTCACGTGACCCTGGGACCCCCGCAACCGTCACGAATACGAACAGAGTTGCCAAACATCCAAATTTTGATCACCTGACCATGAGGATGCTGCAACAATCGTTAAGTATGAAAAACAGGGATGTCCCTTTTTCCCCCACTGCCATTGTAACTTCAAATGGTCACTAAATGAACGATTGTCAGTCGAGGACTACGTGTATAAGAGAAATAGTTTTCCTTTCCAACTGAGTACAAAATATGCTGGTAATAGAAGGGCAAACCACTCCTGGAAAACAAACAATAAGTTACTTTATGATCTGGTGATAGCTTTTCGTGCATCACTTAATTAAAAAGTAGAGGTTTGTAATTATGGTGTGATGATTGATTCTTATCTGCCGAGAACCTCACCTTCTTGTGCTATTAACCTCTTATTAATTTGTTTGAGTGCCATCAGGTTGCTGTGAACTGGTTTTTAATTTCAACCAGTATCAGTCTTATATAGTCCTTCATAGGCTCTCTCGAAGGAGAGTAACTCAGATTAATGACACCCCAATGTTGACAGAGTCTGTAACTGTGTAGTGTGGTTAAATATTTTTTTTAAAAAACCCTCTTGCTATCAAGGCCCTCACAGCAACCTGTCAGATACCTCAAGAAATTTGGGGAAATAATGACCTTTTCATCTCCAACATCTGGGATTCATTGCTCAGCTGTCTTTCTGCATTGAGGTTCAAATTTTCAGCAAATATATACCCTTCTTTGTGTAGAAAATCACAGAGTTGGACAGACTGCACCAAAGGCTACGTTAAAAATTCTCTGGCATCTTCTGCTCTGTGCTGTTCTCCATAAGAAAGCTACAAGGCAGACAAGAATTAAGGTTTTTTTTGCACTGTCAAAAGTCACAAATTGCATTTCTGGCAGTCAAACTAGACAGAAGAAGAACAAATGTGCAAAACATTGAACTCCGGAAAAAGCCATTTCAAGTGTGATGGAAATGGCCAGACTTTGGAAAATAAGTCATTCTAAGCGTTCCAGAAATTGTTTCCCCGTTTTCAAGTCTGACCACTCCTGGAACCCAAGGTCAGAAGAATATTTTTCCAAGGTTGGGATAGGCCCTTTTCAGGTTTGGAACATTCCATTCATCTCTGCCCATCATCCTGTTCACTTACAGGAAAGGAATTTGGTGGCGCACTGGTTAGAATGCAGTATTCCAGGCAAACTCTGCCCACTGCCACAAGTTCGATCCTGACTGCCTGAAGGTTGACTCAGCCTTCCATCCTTCTGAGGTCGGTAAAATGAGGAGCCGGATTGTTAGGGGCAATATGCTGACTCTGTAAACCGGGGGTCCTCAACCTTGGCAACTTTAAGATTTGTGGACTTCAATTCCCAGAATTCCTCAGCCAGCTTTGCTGAAGTCCACAAGTCTTAAAAGTTGCCAAGGTTGAGGACCCCTGCTGTAAACCACTTAGGGCTGTAAAGCATTATGGAGTGGTACATAAGTCTAAGTGCTATTGCTATTTAAGTGCCCCAAGGGAGTAAAAAAAATGTAAGGCAAAGTAATTAAAGGCATGAGATAATAAAAGGAAGTGTAGCTAAATTTTGCCTTTACCAGCAGTATACTTCTCCAGGTCTTTGTGTCCGCTTAGCCTTAAAAAGTCCACATTTCCACTACACCCATAGATCTTCTTACGCTTTGCTTATAGATGTTCAATGATAGAATATTTTGCCTCTCCTTTGAGACAAGAGTCTTGAAGGATTCTGGAACAAAGGGAAATTGCTTAGTCTAACTGCTGCTTTCTTGCTTTTTGTAATCAGCTTTTGCACCAGAGAAATTTCATGCGAGCGTGGGAAACATGTACGTATATAGATGGGATGTACTGAAGGAGGGAACAAGGGAGTGTACAGGAATGATTGATGTCTTTCTTATGATGTAATGGCTCTGTTGTCTGATTTTCATTGGCTAACAAAGTTTATAAAGCAATGCTACCAACTTTCTAAGGTGTGGCACTTCTGGACGTAACTCTGCCAGCGTTCCAGATTGTTGGCCACTCAGCTGCTTAATTTGATGAAATAAAAGTGCTGCCTGATCAAGAAGCCTCCACTTGGGTTATCTGATTAGATTGGTATGATATCTCAAGTTCACGTAAGGATCTGGGACCTTACACTCTGATCACATCTCAGTCTCGTGTGTATTAAAAATGACAGATTGGGGTGATTTTAAAGAATGATCTTGCAAAAGGGACTGAAGTTTCTATGTGATTGGACTTCCTTTCCTTCCATGTTAGGGGATCAATATATTTTTTTCCTTCCCAGCATCAGTACCAGTGCAAATGATGAAAGATTAGAGTCTCATGTGGTGAGTATTTAATGCAAATAGCCTATGCCTAAGTTCATCTATTGCACAAAGCCATTGTCAGCCCTTTGAAGTAGACCAGTTCAACACACTACAGGAAGACCTAAACTATACTTTATTAAGATAGGCCATAACAGATTCTTACACATTGTGTAAAATCATGTTGTGTTTCTTTTTCCCTCCTAGGCCCCAGTGAGCTGGCAAAAGTTATCTCGAATCTTTTAATACTATTGCCCTACCGAGGCCGGTGCAATATTATGCAATTTTGGATTTGCATAATATTCTAGGCTATCATGTCTATTCTGTGTAATTTGTTGTATTGCACCAACAACCTGGATCATAGGAGGAAGGGTAAATTATAGTACCATCTGAAATGAAATTCCTAAGGCGGTTATTACAAATATTAAATATGTTTACACACTTAGTGTCAAGTGCCAGGGAAATCAGAAGATCCAGGCAGTTCAAAAGGGTATAAAGATTTATTGCAACCTTAAGCTCTCTACAAGAATCTGAACTAATAACAGTCCAAGCAAATTAGTGATATATAAGAGTCAAAGGAATTCAAAGCGGACTGGAATTAGATCTCTTGTGGGCACAAAGGGACTCATGGCTGATGACAAGTTTGACTCCTCCCTTGGGCTCATCCTGACCTTCTCCTACACTTAGATTCACACTGAGGTCTACCCCAGAGAATAGCACTTTTCCTCAGCACAGATAATGGCAAATAACATATAAATTCTGAATATTCTGAGTAGAGTAATTGTTTCAATGATCTTCTATTAATGCCCATATTGAAACTCTAAAAAAAAAATGAGTTTACTTTAGTCAAGCTCAGCTTTTATGTGTTGGTTTTTTTTGGCAACAGAATGGAAGTGTTTGTCAATATCTTCCTTTGTAGGGAGCTTATAGTGCTGGAATATCCTCAGGTACTAACTAGATCTAACTGTTTCATTTGCCAACTGCCAGCCGCAGCTGCTAATGCTACTTACCTGCTATGATCTCCTGCTGATCAAATGTAGTTGTGTTTGTCTCATCAAGTTCTTCCAAATGCTTTTCTCTGATTGCCTTATTCCATCTTATTCATGGAATGAATCCAAGCAGCTGGTGTCCTAATCACAGAATCTTATTCAATAAGCCATTTCTTTTAAAAAATATATATATATATCAAGAACGTTGTGCATTAAGCAAATGGCCAAATGTCTCTGGCTGTTCTAAATTAATTGCCACGGTCATAATGGGTACATACTTCATTGCAGCCTCACCAAGAGTTTGTGATGATTTATAAATCTTAGTTGCAATTCAGTCCCCAACTAAACTCTTTTCTTCTCTGCGGGATAGTAGCATAGCAAAATAAAATGGCTTGTGACAATCTTAAGACTCACAGCTGTCACCTACAGGAGTATGAAAAGCTACTCTATGAAATCAGGCTATTATGCAGTCTGATTCAGTGTTTGTGAGTTGTTCTGGTTTCTTGCAGGCTTTGATCACACAACACATTTCATTTGGCAATAAACCCCCATTCTGAAGCATCAGTGAGTCAAATGGGCTGGGTTTCCATTGTTCTCTAAACCAGGGTTTCTCAATCTTGGCAGCATTGAGATGTGCAATTTCAGTACTCAGAAATCCCTAGTCAGCATGCTGGGAATCGAAGTCCACACATCTTGATGGTGTCAGGATTGAGATAACCTTGCTCCAAACCGTAAGTCATCTAACCTAGATTGCCAGCCACCAAGCATATGTATTATGAAATGGAAGCACTTCTTTCCATCCCTGATCTGGTTAAGTGTGGGGTGGGAATGTAGGCAGGCTTGTTAAGCCCCTTTGTGTTTCAATATCAAATGGTTGGATTATAAATGTAATATTGCATCCATGGAAAGGGGTGAGAAATCAGATGTGCTTGGTTGCATCTGAAGCTGCGGAGGAACTAAGGCAGGCATCACAGCTTGATCCCATGTCAAGCATTGGAGGAAGGAAGACTCAAGAAAGGGCGAGCTGATGCATTGTTACCCAGTTTTATTAGTCGCTCTCCTGACTAACTTAGTTCTGAATGAAGAGAGAAAACAAAATAGGATTTCTTCCTTTTCCCGGATCTGCCTATTTCCATATACAGGTAGTTCTCGACTTACAACCACAATGGAGTCCAAAATTTCCGATGCTAAATAAGGCAATTGTTAAGTGAGTTTTGCCCCATTTTATGACCTTTCTTATCCCAGTAGCTGAGTGATCACTGCAGTTGTTAAATTAGTAACCTGGTTGTTAAGTGAATCTGGCTTCCCCATTGACTTTGCTTGTCAGAAGGTTGCAAATGCCTATGACGTAACCTTGGGACACTGCAAGCGTCATAAATATGGGTCAGTTGCCAAGCGTTTGAATTTTGACCACATGACCCCGACGTGGGATGTAAGTGCGAAAAATGGTCATAAATCACTTTTTTCCCAGTGCCACTGTAATTTTGAATGATCACTAAATAAATGGTTGTAAATCAAGAACTATCGGTATCTCCATTTTGCTCACAAACCCCTCCAGTCTATGCCTGGAGAGCCCTTTGTTAACGAATTGGCAGACCATCCTTGAGCTCACCCCTATAATATTTGTGCACACTTTTAAAAAAAGGAAAGAGAAACTTACTTATTAGTTATTATAAAAGTGGATGTCTGGTTCCTTTTTTTGTTGTGTGTTTTCCAGTTCTTCAGATTCAGTATTAACTCCTTCCAGTTCCTTGGACTAGCGGTCCTGTAGTATTTTTCAGCAAGGTTTTCAGAAGTGGTTTGCCATTGCCTTCTTTCCAGGGCTGAGAAAGAGGGACTGGCTCCCTTTATCCAACAATGTGAACAAACAGTGACCTTTCTTTTACAGACCCCTTGGACCCGAACGTCTTCTACTTCGTGGAGCAAGGTTGAAAAAACAACTAAAGAAATTTTTGGTGTGTGACAGTAAAGTTTCACTAACTGGTTAATATTTTCTTGAATGGACGAGATTGCAGAGCTTTCTGTTGGAGTACCTAATCGCTGGCAGATCATCCAAGTTAGGAGACTTTTCCTAATTAAGAGGAAGAGTGCTGTGGTTTTTTTTATTGAAAAGTTTTAAAATACATTTAAAAAACATAAACTCCCTCCCTCCCCCTCCCCCCACTTCCCCTCCCTCCCCCTTCCCCCCCCCCCCCGACTTCCCAGAGCTGAATACAGGGTATAAACTTTAACCAACTTAAGCTAAAATATGCTAACCAACTAAAAAAGACACTTTAAATTCTATCGCACTTTAACTCCTCTTATCATAATTAAATAACTAAATAATAATAACTAATTAATAGCACATCATATAATACTAATACTTATTCATATACTAAATGAAACTTTCTAGTCTCATATTTATTCTGAATATAATCAATCCATCCTCTCCATTCCAAAATATATCTCTGTTGCGAGTGTTCTTTCAAATATGCTGAAATCTTTGCCATTTCCACTTTTAAAGAAGAGTGCCGTGTAGATTATAATAACTTGCACCAAGAAATACAGGTGGTCCTCGCCTTGCAACAATTCGTTTAATGGACGAAGTTACAACGGCCTTGAAAAAAGTGATCCCCTTTTGCATCCTGTTGACAAGCAAAGTCAGTGGGGAAGTCATTCACTTAAGAACTAATTTAACATCTGCAGTGATGCGCTTAGCAAATGGGGCAAGACAAGTTGTAAATTGCCTTCTGCTTTGTAGAGCTGAGAGAGAGGGCAGGTGACTAGCTGGCATCGTGCCTAAGGATGGAGTAGAATAGAATAGAAAAACAGAGCTGGAAGGGACCTTGGAGGTCATCTAGTCCAACCCCCTGCTCAGGCAGGAAATTCTATACCATTTCAGACAAATGGCTGTCCAGTCTCTTCTTAAAAACCTCCAGTACTGGAGCATTCACAAATTCTGGAGGCAGGTTGTTCCACTGATTAATTGTTCTAACTGTCAGGAAGTTTCCCCTTAGTTCTAGGTTGTTTCTCTCTTTGGTTAGTTTCCATCCATTGCTGCTTGTCCTGCCTTTTGGTGCTGTGCAGAACTCTTGGTCTTCTGCTTCCTAGCTCGATGCCTTAACCCAGTGGTCAGCAACCTGAAACAGTGAAAGAGCCACTCGGAACCGGTTCCCTCACAAAAGGAAAAACTGGGAGCCGCAAAAAATGTGTGCACATGCACGTACATGCGCGCATGCGCAGAACAGGGTTTGACTGAAGAGTGGAGCCAAGGCGAGATATGCACCTACCCTGCATATTTGAATTGATTGGTTGAACTTTTTTAGTTCCACCTTTTTTTTTGGACTGCACATGGCAGAGGACTGGGAGCCGCAGGAGACGGCTGAAAGAGCCGCATGCGGCTCCGGAGCCGCGGGTTGTAGACCTGTGCCTTAACCTCTGTACCAAGCTGGTTCCTAGAATCAAAATGATTATTGTATTCTATTGTATCTCACAAATAAGACTCTGGAGGGGTGATGAATGAGAACGAAGTTTTACAATATTTGCAAATATTATTCTGGTCTGGCATACGGTTCAGCTAGTTCTTGACTTACAACAGTCAGTAGAGTGACCACTCAAAGTTAACAACGGGCACTGAAAAAAGTGACTTTACTGTTTTTCACACTTTCGACCGATGCAACATCCCCACGGTCACGTGATCAAGATTCAGACACTTGGCAACTGGCTCACATTTATGACGGTTGCAGTGTCCCGGGGTCACATGACAAGCAAAGTCAGCAGGAAAGCCAGATTCATTGAACAACCGTCTTACTAACTTAAAAATCGCAGGGAGCCACTTAACAGCTGTCATAAAATGGGGCAAAACTCACTCAACAACCATCTCACTTAGCAACATAAATTGTGGTTATAAGTTGAGAACTACCTGTGCTCACCACTACTGACATGACCATGTCTCATGAAAATCGAATTGGCTTTTTTCTGAAATCAAATTGCAGTCGAATGTTATTTTACATTTGTCCAAGCAATGCTAATCTTAATCTTTCTCCGGATATTTTCCTTTCTCCCTCTAGTCCTGCTGCCAGTTCTGAAACTAAAAAGCTGCCTTGCATTTCTCAATAGTTTTGGGCATTTGCATTTTTCAGTTTGATTTGTTTCCTGGGCCAAGGATGATAGATTGCGGAAACAGAAAGACACAGCCCATTCTGCATTAATAAATGCCAAGACAGTTGTGCACATGCGCACGCACATAGAATACACATAAATTATACTGAATGCCAATACCCATTGCCTGTCATTTTGCAAAGTACACTCTAATTTGTAGGCTAAAAGGCAATCTTTATCATGGATATCCAATTTTTTTCTAGCTGAGGAGTCACCTTTGGTTTTCAGCTCTGGTCTATATTCCCAAAAGGAGTTGGAGGGCTGGGAAAAAAACCTCAAGTTTTGTTTTATTTCATTTATATTGAATGAAAAACTAATTCAGTTAATGTGTATAACATTTTGGAAGTATTTTCAAAAGGTGGTTTGGAGAGGGCGGTAGCAGGAAATATCTCTCTCAATCTTTAAAGCACCAAGTGTCTTTTTCTGGGATTATGGTGTTGCCCGTTCTGGCTGTCACATCAACCTGAGAATAGATGCAGCTATTTTAAAAAGTTGAAGAGGGCAGCTATGTTTGCTCTCCAATGTACTCTGAATCACTTTGTCGGAACTGGATCTAAAGCACTGTGCAGCCCTATCTCATAGAACTAATATTGTTCCATTGTGTCTCATAAGCAAATTAGAACTTGTTAACAATTTTCTTTGGGGTCTGGAAACTACAACCACAGTTTTCACATGTTGGGGTCTCTGCTGGCACACTTCTTTAGGTTACCAAGACTTTAGAAAGAAACAGTTGAGCAGCAATTGCAGGGATTGTTATGTCTGGTCTAATGAAAAGAAGCACTAGGGGTGACATGATAGCAGTCTTCCAATATCTGAGGGGCTGCCACAAAGAAGAGGGGGTCAGCTTATTCTCCAAAGCACCTGAGGGCAGGACAAGAAGCAACGGATGAAAACTAATCTAGGAGAGAAGCAAACTAGAACTAAGGAGAAATTTCTTGATAGTGAGAACAATTAATCAGTGGAATGACTAGTCTCCAGAAGTTGTGGTTGCTCCAAAACCGGAGGTTTTTAAGAAGAGATTGGACAGTGTTTTGTCTGGAATGGTATAGGGTCTCTTGCTGAAGCTGGATTAGAAGACCTCCAAGGTCCCTTCCAACTCTGTTATTCCGTTTAGAAAGGCTGCTGGGCCTTGTGAAGGATTTTCTCCATTTTAGGCAAGATCCTTCGCCCTATAGTCAACTGGAGTTTACCCTGTGATTCCTTTACCCAGTAGAACATCTTATTTTATGTCCTAGCCTTTCCTAACTCTCCAAGCTTCCTGGCTTTGGCTATTTTGTTCTAAAGAAGATCCTCTTGCTTAACAGAAACTACTCCTATTTTGGATCTTGTCCAAGGAGATGTAAAATTACATCCTGCCAGGACTGCTGAATAACCTTAATTTTCCCACAGGGAAAACAGTAATGGCTCTGAAATCTTTGCAGAGTTTTAGCTGAAGGTGACAACTGCACTTTCATCGGACACCAGTGGACAAGAGCATCAGAATTTGTCATGGAAAAGAAAAACTGACTTTCTATGGGCTTACTGGAGAACAGTTGGCCATTAAAGTTCAAAGATGCAAGATACCATTGTTGCACAACATTGATGCTAAACTGTTAATCAGGACAAGATTCATGGGCCCCACGATTCTTTTCCTGGAACATCCGCAGTGGCTGCCTTTTATCTAGTAGGCACAATTTAGATGTTGGTGTTGACTGCTGAAGCCCTCAACAACTTAGAACATAACAATCTGAGGGATTGTCTCACCTGCTCTGAACAAACCAGTTATTTAGATCAAAAACTGCCCTTTAAGATCTCCCCATTGATACAAGCTCAGCTGTCTTTTGGACAAGACAAAGCCTTCTCCTGTATCCCAGTTTAGAGAACAATTTCATCCTTAGAAATTTCAGCCCTCTCTTTTCCAAAATTTAAGGAAATGGTAACAATAGGCGTCCTCCTGGATGCACGACTCAGTTTAGAAGATCATATAGGAGCCGTGGCCAGGGGGGCATTTGCCCAGGTTCGCCTGGTGCGCCAGTTGCGCCCCTATCTGGACCGAGATGCCCTACGTACCGTCACTCATGTGCTCGTTACCTCCCGTATAGACTACTGCAATGCTCTCTACATGGGACTGCCCTTGAAGACCACCCGAAGGCTTCAACTGGTGCAGAATGCGGCTGCGCCGGTTGTGATGGGAGCGTCCCGATACTCCCATATTACACCCCTCCTGCGTGAGCTGCATTGGTTACTGGTTGTCCTCCGGGTGAGATTTAAGGTGCTGGTTCTTACCTATAAAGCCCTACATGGCTTAGGCCTGGGATATTTGCAGGACCGTCTGCTGCCAGGAACAACTGCCCATCACCCTGTGCGCTCACACAGGGAGGGCCTCCTCAGGGTGCCATTGGCCAGACAATGTCGACTGGCGACCCCCAGGGGGAGGGCCTTCTCTGTGGGGGCACCTGCCCTTTGGAATCAACTCCCCTTGGAGCTTCGGATGGCCCTGGATCTCCGTTCCTTTCGTCGCGACCTTAAAACATGGCTTTTTCAACAGGCCGACCTGGACTGATGGAAGGGAGGTTTTCTTAATTTTGTTTTATTGTGTTTTTAATTGGACTATTTATGGGATAATTTGATTTAATACCTTTTAATGTTTGTATTTTGTGTTTTTATTGTTGTTAGCCACCCTGAGTCCTTTGGGAGATAGGGCGGCATACAAATCCCATAAATAAATAAATAAATAAATAAATAAATAAATAAATAAATAAATAAATAAATAAATAAATATGCCTTCACACACACACACACCCTAAGCTTTTAATTTTGAACAGATTTTAAATAGATTGTTTTGAGCGTCACATTTTCTATTTTGGGTTTTTTTTAGTTGCAGTCAGTAAGCTTGAGTGCTAATATAAGCAGAAAGGGGAAATACGAATTTGCGAAATAAAGAAATAGCTGGACATACAATAGGGCAAAATAGCTAGATAGCTAGATAATAATGGAGTGTTTATTGGTCAAATGTTATGACTTTGATTTGTAAAATGGTCTTTGTATGTGACAGAGAAGGGGGAGAGAAGTTAAGGAAGCAGAAAAGGGAAGTATTATAAATCAAGAACGTTTATTGCAGACTTTGTTGCAGAAAAAAAAATTGGCCTTATTTGCAGAGCTAATTGTGGGCTGGACCTAACATCATGGTGAATGGGGATTAGACCTTGGATATTCCACTCTGGGCTCTTCGTATATCTGGAGTTATTTCTGGAAAAAAGACAAAGAAAAAAGTTGTGATGCAGACTTCATCAGGATGGCACAATGACAATTGCTCTTGCAATAAAGGATCACATTACGTTGAATAAATTCTCCTCCAAAATATTGATTTATGGTTGCGGGTGAGGCACTGAGGGGAATTTAAAGATTAAATGCCATTTTCTCCACTATAATGCAATGTTTGTGCAAATGGGAAAACCACAGCTGCCAGTTGGAAAAGGAGTTGAATTCTTTCCAAACTCACATCTGGCTGTGTTTACAGAATCAAAAGAGAAAAGAACGCTGAATTTCAGACTCATCCTTTTCGTCCAAAAGAACAAGTATTTTGAAAGAAAAAAAAAGATTAAAACCTGTTTCAAAACATTGATCATAACAGGACAATGCTTTTTTTTTAAACACAGAGTCATTAAATACAAGATGGGAAGCAAATAAATTTCTAAATTTCTAAATAAGTAAATGTTTTAACTCAAAGAATGACCACCTTTCTGAATTGCAAATCAGTAGAAGAAGAACAATGGGAAAATATGGAGGAAATAAGATAAGAGTTTTTCACATAGTTGGGAGTTGAGAAGTGTGAGGCTTGCTTATGAAAACTAAAATGTCACCAACGGTTGGTTTTCAACTACAAATCTTTGAAGATACTGCACAGATGTTTCCTATTTCAGTGTAACTCCTCCTCCTTTGATTTTGGGTGTAACGTGAGATCTGCCAAAATGCATAGTTACAATTAATGCATTGCCTGACCTCAAATGCTCCGATTGTCGTAAACTTTACAGTGAGAATGTCTGTATGCATTGCGTTTTTCCAATAGCAAAGCTCTAAACATCAAAAGTCTTTCTATCCAGATTTTTCAAAGTCCAACTTCAGCTTTCATGGAGCGTCACAGGGAAAAACATGGCAAATCTAGGTCTTATTTACGGTATGTACGCCGAGATATGTCACAGCAGATATGTCAATATTTTTTTCACTGATTCTACCAAATTTGTTTTAACTTTTTTAATGTGTACTAACTTATTCATGAGCATTGTTGTTTAATCGCTTTTAATATTTGTATCTTGTTTTTTAATATGTATTGCTCTGTTCACCGCCCTGAGTCCTTCGGGAGAAGGGCGGTATACAAATTAAATTAATAAATAAATAATAAATAAATAAACGTTAGCCTGCAACATATTTTGGATGCCACAATATATAAAAGATGCTGAGATGCTAGAAAGTGTGCTGAGAAAAGCAGCAAGGATGATTAGGAGACTGGAGGCTAAAACATATGAAGAACGGTTGCAGGAATTGGGTATGTCTAGTTCAATGAAGAGAAAGACTAGGAGTGACGTGATAGCAGTGTTCCAATTTCTTAAGGCTGCCACAAAGAAGGGGGTAGTGTCAACCTATTCTCCAAAGCATCTGAGGACAAGAAGCAATGGACGGAAACTAATCAAGGAGGGAACCAACCTAGAAATAAGGAGAAATTTCCTGACAGAACAATGAATCACTGCAATGACTTGCCTCCAGAAATTGTGGGTGCTCCAACACTGGAAGTTGTTAAGATTGGACAGCCATTTGTCTGAAATGGTAAAGGGTTTCCTGTTTGAACAGAGGGTTAGACTAGAAGACCTCCAAGGTCCCTTCCATCTATGTTACATTTCTTGGCTTCTGCTTGTCCTAACCAAGAGGATCTTAGAAGTTTTTGGAAATGGAAGACAGACTCATAAAATTGTTTTATATAGGCTATCCTTTGGGCATCCAAAATCTAAACGTAGTTCTGTCCTGCAGATCATTTTCTGTTGGTGCTTTGCAAACGTTCTGTATTCTTTCACCATTCAATTTAAGGTAAATGAACAGGCTTCTGAATAACATTTTGTTAACATTTTCAGAGAATGTGACACAGAGTCTTTATGCTAAATGGTGTGTCCTTTCAATTGTATACTTAGGAGTTTCCAACATCAGTGAAGTCTCAAGTAAAGACGTTATGAAAGTGTTTCTCCTGTCGGGATATGGTCCCTCAGGAAGAGGTGTCATCATCTATGAAGGAGGGGGCAGAGAAAAAAAATTCAAGGGATCTGACTGGGGAAAAGAATCCTTATGAATGAAGGCGAATTATATGTGTCCTAAGATAATGCTTCAGTATCCAATCTGGATCGGTCTCCAGGAGCAGAGGTTTTTGTCTTCTGAACTTTCGGACTCATTCTGGAGCCCATCTTCTGGGAACTTCTCTCTAGCAGAGTGTGTGCTGTTCTGTGAGTGCTATTTATAGTGTCTGTTGTATGTGGCTTTTTAGATGTTGATTGGGATGTGTTGATGGCTGGCTTTTAAGTCATTAGCTGTTGTTTGTTGTGTTGCCCAGCCCCTGTATGGACTGTCCCTATGACTATGTAAGACAGATGGGGAGGAAGCTAACCACCAGACTGCAAGAACAGAAGGGAGTGGTCAGATGAGGAAACCCAAACTCATTGGTAGCCTCACACTGCAATAAACAAGGACGCACTTTTAATTTTGCAGCTACTAAGATTGTTGGATGAGCAGGTACAAAAACAGCCAGGGAAGTGACTGAAGCCTGGGAGACAGGCCCCTTGTCTGTGAACAGAAGTATGATTTACCACCAGCCTATCAAGTACTTAGAAGGTGAGGGCTGGGCAACACAAGCAAATGGCAGCTAATGACTTAAAAACAAGCCATCAACACACCCCAAATAACATCTAAAAAGCCACATACAACAGGCACCATATAAATACTACACACAGAACAGCACACACTCTGCTAGAGAGAAGTTCCTGGAAGATGGACTCCAGCACAACTCCAAAAGCTCAGAAGGCAAAAATTCTGGTCCTGGTGATCAATCCAGATTGGATCCTACAAAAGAATCCTCACTGCTTTTCTATTGCTATAATGATCTGAAGAAATGTTACATACTTGGAGAATTAAGTAGAAAAACAGAAAAGTCTTTGGCAGGTGTCAAGGAAGATCAGGTCAAGAAACAGACATGACAGTTCCCAGGAATGCTCTTTACCAGAGCAGAGTAGAATAACAGAAACTTAAAAGCTTGTCCAAGTTTCTTTCTGCTCCAAAAATTCAAGGTGGGGTTATTTTGATTTTTTTCTCACTCTTCTCTTGTTTTCAGAACAAGGGTAATTTTTCCCCTCAAAATGTCTCTTTCTCAGCTCGTTCCTTCCTGCCTTCCCTGTTCTCAAGGTCACCTCTATGTTGCTTCACAGCAAGTAAAGCCAAATTCTAGGAAACTGAAGGACAGAATTTGGCACAGTATTCTTCTAAAACAAAAACATAAATAAAAAAAACACAGTACAGGTAGTCTTTGACTTACAACAGTTCGTTTAGTGACTGTTCGAAGTTACAGCGGCACTAAAAAAAGTGACATGGCCATTTTTCACCCTTATGACCATTGCAGCATCTCCATGGGCACCTGAACCAAATTCGGACATGTGGCAACTGATTCATATTTATGACGGTTGCAGAGTCCCGGGGTCATGTGATCCCCTTTAGCGACCTTCTGCCAAGCGAAGTCAATGAGGAAGCTGGATTCACTCATCACCCATATTATTAACTTAACAAATGCAGTGATTCACTTAGTAACTGTGGCAGGAAAAGTTGTAAAATGGGGCAAAAGTCACTTAGCAAATGCTTTACTTAGCAACATAAATTCTGGGGCTCAATTGTGGTCGTAACTTGAGAACTACCTGTATTAGCAAGCTTATGTATGTTTGTATGTATGTTGTCAACAGTGCTAACATTGGATGTTCTTGCTTTGACAAAAGATGAAGAAGCAGCTATTTTATATTTCTACTTGTGTATCACTTTTAGAGTTAAAGTTAGATGAAGATGGGAGGGGGAAGGAAGGATATGCATGGGGATTAGTTAGACATAATAACATAGCAGCAGAGCATTTTCAAGGTTGTATGTAGTAAGAGGCGATAAGAACTGGCGGGTTAAGCTAAGGAGGGAAAACTTACCTTTCAAACTAATTGGAGAATGTGATTTATCACGGTTAACTAAAGGAGGGAACTATGCTTTAATATTATGGTGCTCAGGGGAGGGGAATCCAGATTTCGGCTTTAACCAAGTATTGCTGATGTTATATTGTTCTAATAAAGACTTTTAAGGTAAACAATGCCTCAGAGTTCTTTGAAGAGTTCGTCCATCGGAAACTTGACATATGCACTGTATGTATATATGTATGCATCTTATACATGAAAAGAAATGTTTCTCCTCTCAGATTGGTACTGAGATTGATAAAATTCTGCAGCTGATATTTTAATTTGGTTCTTAGGTTTACTCCATCTCCCTTACTGCCAAAATAAATTTCAGAGTCCCCGTGTTGACTATCATCCTACTTAAATATTCATCGGCAGCCTATTGCCTAGTGAGATTAATTCCCAGCTTCGCATCCAGACAAACTGTGAAGTTGTCAGAAATGTTTGAATTATGAGTGCCCTTTTGTGACAATGTCATATAGAAGAATAAGAGGTCCCAGTGGCTGTCCTTGTCTGTATCCCTTCATCTCCAAGGAGATTGTATTGTCATCCTTCCCCCCCCTTCTTTCTCAAGATAAGGTGTAGGCACAGGTGAACATTCGGAATCTAATGTTTTGGGAGAAAAGGCCACATTGGTTGGAAATTCTGGAATTTATAATTTCCTCACATCTGGAGGATAACAAGTTGAGGAAGGCAGGTATAGGGTGGAATTAAAGAAAAATTGGAAGATGATCGTATGCAATCAGTGTAGAAATATCATCGATGGTTCTAAATTAGTCGATTAAAAACCCCTGTTGCAAGGGGTGACCTAGATATACAGGTAGTCCTTGACTTATAAAATGGCACTGGAAAAAGTGACTTATGACCATTTTCACACTTATGACCATTGCAGCATCCCTGTGGTCATGTGATCAAAATTCAGATGCCTGGTAACTGACTCATATTTATGATGGCTGCAGTGTCCCGGGTCATGTGATGCCCTTTGGCAACCTTTTGGCAAACAAAGTCAATGGGGAAGCCAGATTCACTTAACAGCCGTGTTACTAAGTTAACAAGTGCAGTGATTCACTTAACAAACGTGGCAAGAAAAGTAAACATCACTTAACAAATGTTGTACTTATCAACAGAAATTTTGGCCTCAATTGAGGACTATCTGTAGTTGCAGTATTTATGAAGAATAAATCAGTGGGGTGGATTGGGCCCAGGATTGTTCGCAGGAGAGGATAAGTAGGGAGCAAATACATCAAATCATGACAGTTTGCTAATGATAGGATTTATGTGCCTGCATCAAAATCCATGAGGTCATCTACGCCAGAGGTCACCAACTTTGGCTACTTTATGACTTGTGGACATTGACTCCCAGAATTCCTCAACCAGACAAATAGGAATTCAAGAGCGAGGCATCTCAGAATTGGATGGACACCACAGAAAAAGTCCATTTCTGGCTACTCACCGGACCTCAACTGCAGTAGACGATCTTAGGGTTCAAGTAGAAATTTGCAGGAATGGGGATTTCTTCAGATATTGTGGTTCCAAGCTGGGTGTCCCTACCTCGTTACATTAATTGAGATTTGGTTTTGAGGTAAAAAAAATATCTCCAATAAAATTCAGAATTCATCCAGTGGTAAATTGTCAGCATAGTGAAATTCAGCTCGCAAACTTCATAGTTTGCCTAGATTTTCAAAATGTCAGAATTTCCTGTCCACCTTGCTTTGATGCTGGCAGGGAAAAATCAAAAGAGGCCAGTTGCTAATAGATACCACTACCTCTGTGCATGTGTATGTATGTATGTGTATGTATGTATGTGAGCGTATGTGTGTGTGTATACACACACACACACACACACACACGCTTGTTTAGACTCAAGTTTATTTCTTGTCAGTTTTTTCTTATACAGTCTCTACATAGGAGAGTTTTATAACTCAGGGCTTTTCAACCAGTGGTACGGGTACCACCTGTGGTACATTGGCACCTGGCAGGTGGAATGCAAATATCCTAGAAAAGTGGTAGCGGGGGAGGGGAATGAGCTGAACTGGTGGCAGCACTGCACAAGCCTGAATGAGAGATGGCTGGAGCTGCAGGACTGTCAGGGCTCAGTGGAAGCGCCAGGATCAGCGCTTCTTCGGGGCTGTCAGGGTCAGCAGAAGTGCCAGATTCAGCGCCAGGCTCCAAAAGAAGCGCCAATCAGCTGGAATGTTGCAGCATCTCCAGGGTCTTGTGATGTACATTCAGATGCTTGGCAACTGATTCACGTTTATGATGGTCACAGTGTCCCAGGGTCATGTGAAGTGACCAAAACATGCTGCAACCACCCAGCAGATGGGGGGGGGAAATAAAAACCAAATACCCCCCCACCACACCCCCGCTGCCAATCCTCAACAGAAATGCTCACAACAATGAAAACCTCGGAGAAGTGGAACAAATTGCCCCTGTCTTTATTTGGTAGAATAGCATTAATAAAGACGCAGGTTTTGTCGAGATTTCTCTTTCTTTTTCAAACAGCTCCAGTGAAGTTAGACAATTCGTTTTTTTAAGAACTTGGAGAGACTTGTTTCTAGATTTGTTTGGGCAAACAAAAAACCTCGGGTTAAAGCTAAGATAATGCAAGGACCAAAGGCAGAGGGAGGACTTGGGCTCCCTAATTGGAAGTATTATTATGTTGCCGCATTGTTAGTTTGGATAAGGGAGTGGATGACTCTCCAAAATAGGCGGTTGTTAGCGTTAGAGGGACATGATCTATCCCAAGAGTGGCATGCTCATCTGTGGCGGGAGTCAGGAAGACCACCGAAATATTTTATTAGGCATTATTTGCGAAATATACTATTAGGGGTTTGGTCGCTAGTTAGGAAGAAGTTTTATACGAGGATACCGTATTGGCTGTCGCCGATGGAAGCATTGACCTACCCTTATGTGTTTAACCCAGAAAAAAGGGTGATTTATAAAGAATTATTGCATTCAAATGGAGAATTAAAATCTAAATCCCAATTGCAGGAACAGGGTATCCAGGTAGATTGGTGGGCGTATATGCAGCTTCGCAATCGGTTTATGAAGGAGAGAGTGGTGCCAGGGATTACTAGAGAAGCTCAAGGATTCGATAAGATTCTTTTCGGGAAAAGTGAGAAGTTGCTGGCAAAATGTTATTCTTTACTATTGGATATGGATGGGTTAAATGAACTGGTGGTGGACCTGCGGTGAAGCGAGGAAGTATTGGCATCGGCTTCATATATGGTTGAATGAGATTTTGGGACATTCTGATAAACTGACTCCTGAGACGTTTTTGTTAAGCTTAAAACAAGACAATCTGAATAGATCTGCATGGTATTTGATGTCGCATTTGTTAACGGCGGCACGGATATTATGGGCTCAATATTGGAAGAATTCTGTTAGTCCTCCCGAGGATCTGTTAATCAAGAAATTTATTGATTGTACGGAGTCGGACCGTTTGACCATGCTGTTGAAAGATAAGGGGGATACAGATTATTATTTATCTTGGAGACCGTGGTATGAATGGTTGACAAAAAGGGATGGTTACGGGAAGGATTGATTATATAATGTAACAGCAATTTGTCTAAATTATTAGAATGTTTATTATTATGTTTTGTATTTTTAAAATTTTTTAATAAGCACTGCGATGTATTGCTATGATGTAGTTGTGGATGATTTCAATAAAATAAAAAAAATATATTAAAAAAAAACAATGAAAACCTCGGTCAGGAGGAAGAGTGCCGCTGGGCAGGCAGGCAGGTGTCTTGCTCGGCTGTGGCTTGGGGGGGCACTTTTTTCAGTGCCATTGTAACTTCTAACAGTCACTAAGCAAACTGTTGTAAGTCGAGGACTACCTGTACTTCATCACTTTTTTCCTTTTTTTTTGGTCATCAGGTTTTTGACACCTTGCTAGGCGACTGGTGGTACTCAGATGTTGCCATATCCTAAAAGTGGTACAATGGGTGAAAAGGTTGAAAAGCCCTGTTATAACTTACTTACTTCGCTCCCTCCCTCCCTCCCTCCCTCCCTCCTTCCTTCCTTCCTTCCTTCCTTCCTTCCTTCCTTCCTCCCTCCCTCCCTCCCTCCCTCCCTCCCTCCTTCCTTCCTTCCTTCCTTCCTTCCTTCCTTCCTTCCTTCCTTCCTTCCTTCCCTCCCTGTCCCTCTCCTTCCCTTTCTCTTTCTCTCTCTCCCCCCCACCTGGAAATTTATCCAATTTTATACTAAAATTCTGAAGCACACTCCTTAATTTTCTGTGGCTTTGATGATTTAATGTGCAGCTATAATGTGCATCTGCAGGGAGCTGAGGGCAAGGGATGAAACATGTGTCAGGATGATAAATGCAAGGGTGAAGCTTGTGTCACACATCATTATACACATTTTTGCCTGGGCCTTCCCTCTATCACTCCAAAGAAAAGAGGTTACACTCTGAAGGAGTGTAAAAATGCCGCTGGGGGGGGGGGCAAAAGCCCTAATAAGCAGGCATATACATAGAATGAAGGCTATTGCTAAGCACATTGATTTGTGCTTCTTAGATTGTAAGCCGCCCTGAGTCTTCGGAGAAGGGCGGGATATAAATGGGATTTAAAAAAAAAGACTGTTTTGAGTTTAGCTCGAGAAATTTTGTGGTTCTCTTTGCTCTTGTATCCACTGGGGATGATGATGTACAACTTCCCAGACCTGGATCATTCTATGGATAGCATAAAATTTATTGCCTTTTCATCTCACGCAGGAAAACTAATAAGTTAAAATCAAATCCTTTCAGAGGCCCAAACCATTTGCAGCTTTTGAGACCTTTATCCATAACTGAGTGAAGGGGAAGAGATGGGGATGGTAGGAGGAAGACACACACAGAGACACACACACACACACAGACACAAACACAAGAACAAGGCAGACACACATTGAATTTTTTTAAAAAAAATAAATTGAAGTGAACTTTGCCCTTGAGGTCGAAACTTTTTCCTTCTCTGCTCTCCTAACTCTGATTGTTATTGTTAACCTATGACTCCCAAGAGTTATCTCCATATTTTGGGCGACTGGCATTAATGGAAAATGATAATGTTGTGTTTTTTGTGGATGATGTTGCTTGAGCAGCTTCTTCAGATCCCAGCAAATACAGGAAACACCCTTTTTCCTTATTTACAGACAATAAAGAGGGAGGGGGTAAAAGAAAAACCATGTACAGTGGCCTCCCGCTTTGAAATACAGGTAGTCCTTGATTTACAACCATTCATTTACTGACTATTCAAAGTTACAACAACAATGAAAAAAGAGACTTATGAACGTTTTTCACACTGATGACCTTTGCAGCATTCCCATGATCATATGATCACAATTCAGATGCTTGGCAACTGGTTCATATTTATGAAGGTTGCAGTGTCCTGGGGTCATATGATCACTTTTTGCGACCTTCTGACAAATGGCTGTTCAGTCTCTTCTTAAAAGCCTCCAGTGTTGGAGCATTCACAGCTTCTGGAGGCCGGTTGTTCCACTGATTAATAGTTCTAAGTATCAGGAAATTTCTCCTTAGTTCTAGGTTGCTTCTCTCTTTGGTTAGTTTCCATCCGTTGCTTCTTGTCCTGCCTTCGGGTGCTTTGGAGAACGGCTTGACTCCTTCTTCTTTGTGGCAGCCCCTGAGATATTGGAACGCTGCTATCATGTCACACCTCACCCTTCTCTTCATTAAACTAGACATACCCAATTCCAGCAACCGTTCCTTATATGTTTTAACCTCCAGGCCCATGATCATCTTTTTTGTTCTTCTCTGCACTCTTTCTAGAGTCTCAAGATCTTTTTTTTACATCATGGTGACCAAAACTGGATGCAGTATTCCAAGTGTGGCCTTACCCAAGGCATTGTAAATTGGTATTAACACTTCACGTGATCTTGATTCTATCCCTCTGTTAATGAGCGGCTAATAAATTTTACACATAAATAAATACATTTATCACAGATGTTGTTTTTATTTTACATTTATTTTACATTTTGCTCCGGGACAACTCACTACAGCCAACTCTCCATGGGACAACTCTCTGCAGGACAAGAGTTACATTAATAGATGTTGTTTTTATTTTACACTGAACCAAATATGACAACTGATTTACCTTTAAAACAATGGCAAATGGATATTTCTAAATTTGCGTGACAAGGGGAAGAAAACCCCTAGAATTAAATCTTAATTGGTTCAAGATGCTATGAAAAGAGTGGGGTTAGCCCTGCCCAACCTCAAATGATACTTTGAGGAATGTTGTTTGAGTTGGATAAAAGGATAGATAACTTTAAAAAAGCAACTAAAAGGCTATTGGAGTTAGGAGGTCGTGAATTGAGATTTGGGTGGTATGGTTACTTATGGTATGAGAAGTCAAAAGTTAATGTAGCATTTGAGAATCATTTTGCAAATGTGCCATACTGAGAATTTGGAATAGATATAAAACAAGAGCATTTTCTAAATTGCTTTTATGGGTGTCACCTCAAAAGCTGTTTTTAGGAGGGAAAGGATTGCCAAACAAGCAGGGGTGATACTGTATATGCTGATTGGGTGGTTTGTGATGATGGGAAATTTAGATCCAAAATGAGAAAAGAACTGGAAAAAGAAGGTTACACTTGCTACTGGTTTAAAGGTAAAGGTAAAGGTTCCCCCGTACATGCGTGCTAGTCATTTCCAACTCTAGGGGCCGGTGCTCATCTCCGTTTCAAAGCCGAAGAGCCAGCGCTTGTCCGAGGACGTCTCCGTGGTCATGTGGCCGGCATGACTAGACGCCAAAGGCGCACGGAACGCTGTTACCTTCCCGCCGTAGTGGTCCCTATTTTTCTACTTGCATTTTTACGTGCTTTTGAACTGCTAGGTTGGCAGAAGCTGGGACGCGGCACTCGGGATTCGACCCGCCAAACTGCCGACTTTCTGATCGACAAGCTCAGCGTCCTAACCAACTGAGCCACCGCGTCCCTTGCTACTGGTTTACCTATATGCAATTGTCTGAAAGATTTAAACTGGATTAAAAAAACATTGGTTTTGCAGATCGAGAAATGGAATTTGAAGAACAATAAAGATATTAGAAAAAAGATACGGCATCTGAGGATCATATCCACTGGGGAAGGAGAAACTATGAATGCAGGTAGTCCTTGACTGACAACCACAATTGAACCCAAAATTTCTGTTGCTAAGAGAGGTGTTGTTAAATGACCTTTCCTGCCACAGTTATTAAGTGAATCACTGCAGTTGTTAAGTTAGCAACATGGTTGTTAAATGAAAGTGATTTTGCTTCTCAGAAGGTCTCAAAAAGTGATCACATGACCCCGGGACACTGCGATCATCATAAATATGTCTGTTTGAATTTTGATCATGTGACCATGGGGATGCTTCAATGGTCATAACTGTGAAAAACTATCATAAGTCAATTTTTTCAATGCCATTGTAACTTTGAATGGTCACTAAATGAATGGTTATAAGTTGAGGATTACCTTTACTATAGCCAACTTCCTCGTCTGACATCTATATTTACTACTGGCTGGTTGGGGGATTCTGGGAGTTGAAGTCCACACATCATCAAGCAGCTGGAGTTGGGAAATACTATCCTAACACCTCCAGCCTGCTCTAGACTGCAATACCAGAATGCAGAAAACAGCCCACAGTGAAAAGAGATGTGAATTAATAGCACTTTATAATGCCTTGGTAAGGCCACACTTGGAATATTGCATCCAATGTAAAAAAAGTTGTTGAGAGTCTAGAAAGAGTACAGAGAAGAGCAACAAAGATGATCAGAGGACTGGAGGCTAAAACATATAAAGAACAGTTGCTGGAATTGGGTATGTCTAGTTTAATGAAGAGAAGGACTAGGGGTGACATGATAGCAGTCTTCCAGTATCTCAGGGGCTGCCCCAAAGAAGAGGGAGTCAAGCTATTCTCCAAAGCACCTGAAAGCAGGACAAGAAGCAACGGATGGAAACTAGTCAAGGAGAGAAGCAACCTAGAACTAAGGAGAAACTTCCTGACAGTTAGAACAATTAACCAGTGGAACAACCTGCTTCCGGAAGTGGTGAATGCTCCAACACTGGAAGTTTTTAAGAAGAGACTGGACAGCCATTGGTCTGAAATGGTATAGGGTTTCCTGCAAGGTCCCTTCCAACATTCTATTCTATTCTATTCTATTCTATTCTATTCTATTCTGTTCTGTTCTGTTCTATTCTGTTCATTTACTGGAGAGAAGAAAGTCTCAATGTCCTTCATTGGATTCAAACAGTTGAAACAGTACAGCTTCAGTCTTTCTCGCTGAAGACCGGGGAGACTGGCTGTGATATTACAACATAGTAATTCCATTGTACAATTCCTCATCTGATTGAATTACTTTTATCAATGGAGTGTCCAATAATAAACTAGGTCAGGCCAGGCTAAAAATAGAGTAGGATAGTGGAGTTAATTATATTGGATAGGAAGATTGAAGTTAATCTTGCAATCCTTAGACGTCCACGGGGAAGATGGGAACCTACAGAAGTAGGCTGGATAATGCACTGTATAATATTCAGGCTGTCCCCCAAATATGATAGTCGTTTGGTCTAGTGGTTAAGGTGCCAACCAGAAACTAGGAGACTGAGAATTCTAGTCTTGCCTTAGGCAAAAAAGTGAGCTGGGTGACTTTGGACCAATCACCAGGAGACTGTGAGTTTTAGTTTGGGAATTCTGAGAGTTGAAGTCCACTCATCTTAAAGTTGCCACGCTTCAGAAACACTGTCCTGGTGTCTGGTTTAGTTTTAAACCTCCCAGTTTGTATATCTGCTCAGCTTTCTTCAGTTCTCACTTAGAGGCAAACAAACTTTTTTCTTCCATCCAGCAAAGCCAAAAATGAATGTCTAGTGAAAAGGCCTGTTCAAATAATCTTCACAGTAGGAAAACCCACAAGCAGGCAGCTTCTTCCCAGCTGTGCCTTAACTGGGAATGGGGCTGCTGTGATTTATTGCATCTTCCAGGACTGACACCATGCTTTTTGCCTTCTTGCAATTCTGTTCAAGTAAAGGCTAATGGGACAGTGCCACCTTGTGGCAATCCCTGCAGTCATGCAATCCCTTTTACGAAATAACGGTATGATGCAACATAGAAATAATAGAATTGGAAGGGATCTTGGAGGTCTTCTGGTTTAACCCCTGCTCAAGCAGGAGACCTCCCCCGCATACCATTCCATCTAGCCTTTCCTTGAAAACCTCCAGTGATGGACCCCCCCACAACTTCCGGAAGTAACCCATCCCACTGATTAATCGTTCTCTCTGTCAGGAAATTCTTCCTTCGTTCTAGGTTGGGTCTCTCTTTAATGATCTTCCACCCGTTACTTCTTGTCCTGCCCTCAGGTGCTTTGGAAAATAGGTCAACCCTCCCCTGACAGCCCCTTGTGTCAAGTGAAGGTGAAGATTCGCTCCCCGAGCTTGTGGGTTGGTTTTCCAAACGTTTCATTACCAGGCTAGGTAACATCTTCAATGGAGCTTAGGGGGATGTCTGTGTCAGTGTTCCTCTGTCTATAAGGATTTCAGGTGTGGGTGTGTTGAGTGAGGGTCTCGTCATGAAGCCCTTATAAACAAAAGAGCACTGAAACCAACCCAGGAGCTCACCCTCATCCTAGACCCGAACTACAGATATTCGCCATTATTGCAAAGCTCCTTAAGTCCTGGAAGACTGCTGTCATATCACCCCTAGTCGTTCATCATACGGTTTAGCCTCCAGATCCCTTATCATCTTTGCTGCTCTTCTTTGCACTCTTTCTAGGGTCTCAACATCTTTTTTTTTATCATTTTATCCTTCCAACTGTGAGGACTTCAGTACATTGAAGTGTAAACATTTCCAGAGGGACGCGGTGGCTCAGTGGGTTAGGATGCTGAGCTTGTCAATCAGAAGGTCGGCAGTTTGGCGGGTCGAATCCCGAGTGCCGGGTAACAGATTGAGCGCCTGTTACTCGTCCCAGCTTCTGCCAACCTAGCAGTTCGAAAGCAGGTAAAAATGCAAGTAGAAAAATAGCGACCACTACAGTGGGAAGGTAACAGCGTTCCGTGCGCCTTTGGCGTCTAGTCATGCCGGCCACATGACCACGGAGACGTCCTCGGACAAGCGCTGGCTCTTCGGCTTTGAAAGGGAGATGAGCACCGGCCCCTAGAGTCGGAAACGACTAGCACGCATGTGCGGGAGAACCTTTACCTTTACCTTTAACATTCCCAGACAGAGCTAGATGTGAAAGGTTTAGGGAGCTCTTTCAGTTTTTAACAAGACCTCTTTAAAGAGTCCTTGCTGATTGGGAAATAAATAGTGTAAATATACCTGTGGATTTTGTTTATATCTACTCGTTAGTTTGCAATCATTCTGTAAGGTTCCACGATCCTTTATCGTGAACAACAGCCAGTGTCTGGAATGTTAGCCTTTCTATCCCTCTTTTTTTGTTTGTGAGACCATTGGAAATTCCTCCGCTTCCTGTGGGGATTTGAGATATCGAGAAAAATGGGGGGGGGAGAGGAAGATAGGTGAAAACAGAGCTTGATTTTCAGGTCAAATACCGAAGACTGGAAATTATAGTAATATTATGTTGTAGCAAGATACTTCCTACTCTCTTAAATTTTGACATTAGGACATCATCGATAAATTCTCCAAAGAACTTCAGGTTGGCATTTGGTTGATATTTGGAGGAAAGATGAACAGAGAAAAATCTGAATTTCAGTGCTTTAGGTAAAACGGTTGCGCAGCTGGACAAAGAATACCCACGGATTACCTCATAGCCTTCTCTCTCTTCTTCTCAATCATTCCGTTTGCTTGGCCAACATGACAGGGACTTGGAAGCTGAAGGCTATTCGGATAAGTGGTTGGGGCTTTCACCAGATTAGTACAAAAATGACACATTATTATGGACCACATCTATTGTACTGTAGCTTTATTCTTGTTCCAAGGTCTGAGGATGATTTTTTTTTCATAATATCTATAGTAAAAATTTCAGAAATAAACAAGGGCTCTTTAAGAATCAGTGCTAATAGCCAGTAGGGGTGGGGTTATGAGATAGTAGCCCCCAATGGGATTCTGAATAGCCTGGTTGTATGTAGAAAATCCTGAACTTGGTTCCCAATAGGGAAAATAAATTCCAGCCAAGGAATTCTGCTATCCAAGGTACTGAACTGTTCCTGATTTGTTTAGATCAGGGCAACGGCCAAACTTGGCAACTTTAAGATTTGTGGACTTTAATTCCAAGAATTGGCCAGCTAGCCATGTTGGCTGGGGCATTCTGGGACGAAGTCCACAAGTCTTAAAGTTGCCAAGTTTAAAGAGCTCTGGTTTAGCTATCGTACCATTGTGTATTTGAATTTCCCCACACCTCCTAGGGTCTACAGCAGGTAAGGCAGCAGAGATCTTCACCTGATACAGGGCTTCCAAGTACATGGAAGATTTATATGGATTTCCTAGCTTCTCCTTCAGACATTAGCAAAATGCATGTAGAAAGTAGAAGAATTAGCAACTCAAGGATTAAGTTGGACAATCTGGCCGGTATTCTGGACGTGAACAGGAGAACAATCAATCCATGGGCACAATTCTATTTAGCTTCCAAGCTCAGACTAACTGGCAAAGGACTGCTATGTGGTGTTATATAGAGTTTTTTAAAATGTGTTTTGCTTGGTACACATGCCCACATTTACTAGTGCCCTCCTTCCTAGGTCTCCTTGCACTCGCAGGCACACACACACACACACACACACACACACACACACACACACCATGAATGCCCTCCTTCCCTCTTCTTGTGCTTGCACTCATCCTGAATCCTTTTGTTCTGGCCCTCCTGAATTCATGCATCTTGCAATGCGCCAATGTGTCCTCTGTCTCAACTTGTGTGCCAGACCTTTCCAAACCACTCCTTGGCAACCTCCCACAGCACTCCCATGCTCCTTACTTTGGATTCCCTCCACGTCATATTTAACAACTTTGGGTTATGGCAACCAGGCTTGCCTTGCTAAGCGATGCAGACATATGGCATTGCACGTCATTTATCTATTAGATTTTTATTTTGCCTTTATTACTTTATCAAGGCAGCAAGCATACATAATACATCCTTCTCCTCTTATTTTTCTCCACAGCAACAGCCTTGTGAGGTACGTTGGGCTGAGAGAGAGTGACTGGCCCAAAGTCACCCAGCCCTTTTTCCTGCCTAAGGCGGGACTAGAACTCACAGTCTCCTGGTGATTAGTCCAAAGTCACCCAGCTGGCTTTCATATCTACTGTTTGAAGGGATTAAAGCTCAGAGTCTCCCGTTTTCTGTGCCTGATGTTTTAACCATTAGACCAAACTGTTTTTATGACTACATTGTTTACCAATGGCAATCCTAGTCCCAATTGCCAACCTTAAATCAAGGATTATCTGTAATATAATATCTAGTTCTGTGGAATTCCTGCTAAGAATGAAGCTTAAAGTCCCATAATGGAAATGAGATAAAAGCACTGTAAATAAATATAATTACGTGGTCAGAAATGAATGAACCATTGATGTCACATAATCAGTCAATCAATGTCTGCTTTAGGAAATAACCTGATTTAGAATGAGCCCTAAACCTGTTGCCGATTGTATTGCACTCTTCATAATTTGACTCAGCTGTTGGATAAGTATGAACTGAAGGAAAAGAATTCCTGAGGAACAAGATGGCCATGGAAGAACAAAGGAATATTCTGCCCAGTACTTTCAATATCAGCAATTCGAAGTAGGCCACATCAGGTTCAGATGCTACATTATAGTATTGGAACTCCAGTTTATTGTTATAGGGTACGAGGCAACCAGTGACTCATTGGATCTCTTTTCAGAGGTATTTCCTTACCAGATTCCTCAATGCCTTCAACAATGGCAGAGCTTCTAATGGGTCTAGTACAATTCGGTGTGACTGGGACAACTTGCCTTGGCCAACTTGCTGCAGGACAACTCACCTTGGCCATCTCGTCACGACCACCTTGGCCATCTCATCACAGCCAACTCATTGCGGGACAACTTTCTTTGGACAGCTTGCTCCTGGACAACTCACTACAGCCAACTCTCCATGGGACAACTCTCTGCAGGACAAGAGTTATACTAATATTGAAGAAATGGTGGAATAGAATTATTAAAGAAAGGACGCAGAAGGGGAGACAAAAGGAAATGTGAATGAAAAAAGTTAAAATATTTTATTAATCATTTTAAATATTTAAATTGAATTTTTGAATTTTCTCAAAGCGAGTGAGTTGCGAGTTGGCCACGGAGAGTTGCACTGCTGTGAATTGGCCACGGTGAGTTGGCCGCATTTAGTTGTCCCATTCTGGCTTCCATTTCTAATGTACTTGTATGTCCTTAAAAATTCAGAGGGATATTTGGAGATGCATTTGTCTTGAAAGTAGCCCATGTTGAACCATATAGCCAGGTCAAACATTAGAAGTTGACCACAGGGAATGCTTTATGACCTTTTGCATCACGTCACCAAATGTTTTGTAATCATCTGTCTGTAATAAAATGTTTTATAAAATTTACCAAATTTTAACTCCATGTGGGTCCTAGATTTTGGATACGTTCTTTAAATTAGCCCATCTGAGGTAAACTTGGTTGAAAACATTTTGACCTAGGGTACACTGTTTCACCCAGTTAATGGTTACAGACATGAGAGCTTTGATAGTATATGGATAATAACAGAATATTGAAAGCATGACTGAGATTCATAGTCTAAAGAAAGTCAGGAGTATGTGTTGCTCTCTGAGCTTGGTTGTTTTCTTGCAGATGTGAAAGATGAGGTTAATTAGTTTGGGTAATGAAACATCTGCAAGGAAACAACCAAGATCAGAAAGCACCAAGGGCCCCCCCATTTCAACCCTGAGTTACAAACATTCTTCTTTATCGGTAAAGAAAGTCAGTCTTGTTGGGGCAATCTTATGTTTTTTCCTTATCCCCTGATGTTTACATAATAATCCCTGAGCTCCTTCTTCAAGTCTGTCTCCATATTCCTGTACACTCAGAGACATTAAAAAGCCTTCCAGGATCCTATTCAGCCAAATGAAACTCTATTTGCAGACATTCCTGAAAATAGTGAACAGATGTTATGCTATCTCACATATGGGGAAATTATTGGTAAAAAATGTGGGATAGGAGGCCAAATGACAAACACATTCACCTACCACTAGACAAAAGGGCATCAAAATATACACACAGCTTTTCATGCAAACCTTGAGTGAAAATTCTGATATTCAATAAATCAAACTTGACCAATCTGTAATGACGAGAATCTAAGAGACACCAAAATGGATTGGTTCACTCATCCTGGACAAAGAGGCAATTCTCCAGGTGGTTTTTGTGATTTGTTTCTATTATTCTGACACCTAAAAGTAAAGTGAAAGGGTTCACTTGTCTAGTCATGTCTGACTCCACACAAGCAGTGCTCATCTCTGTTTCTTAGCTGAGAGATCCCAGTGTTGATTGCTTCCATGGTCATTTGGCCATCATGACTACATGCTGAGGTGCACAGAATGTTGTTGCCTTCCCACCAAAATGGTACCTATTTATCTACCCACATTTGCATGTTTTTAAACTGCTAGGTGGGCAAGAGTTGGGGCAAATAATGAGAGACCATCTTGTTGTGCAGCATTTGGGTCTTGAATGCAGGCTGTCGCTTTAACCGCTGAGCCATTGTGACCCTTTGATATATATTTATTTATTTATATTTATTATATTTTTATACTGCCCTTCTCCCGAAGGACTCAGGGCGGTGTACAGGGCAATAAATATAAAAACGGAATACAAAAGTTAAAAAACAATTAAATATTATGCCCAAGTTTAAAACAGTAATTAAAAAACATATTAAAACCCCAACCCTAACCCATCAAACCAGGTCAGATTGCTCGAATAAATAAGTTTTTAGATCGCGCCGGAAGGAGCGAAGGTCGGGGGCCATCCGGAGCTCAACCGGCAAGCGGTTCCACAGGTCTGGCGTGCCCACAGAGAACGCCCTCCCCCTAGGGGCCACCAATTGACATTCTTTGATCGGAGGCACCCTGAGGAGGCCATCTCTGTGGGAGCGCACTGGACGGAGGGAAGTTGATGCCGGCCGCAGGTGTTGCCGTAGGTAATCCGGACCCATGCCATGTAGGGCTTTGTAAGTCATTACCAACACCTTGAATCTCACCCGGAGGACAACCGGCAGCCAATGCAGCTCGCGGAGCAAAGGTGTAACATGGGAGTATCAGGAGACTCCCAGCACAACTCGCGCGGCTGCATTCTGCACCATTTGGAGCCTCCGAGTGGTCTTCAAGGGCAGCCCCATGTAGAGAGCATTACAGTAGTCTAGACGAGAGGTCACGAGCGCATGAGTGACTGTACGCAAGGCATCCCGGTCCAGATAGGGTCGCAACTGGCGCACCAGGTGAACCTGGGCAAAGGCCCCCCTAGTCACAGCTCCAATATGCTCTTCTAAAGAGAGATGTGAGTCTAGAAGGACCCCCAAGTTGCGTACCCTATCTACGGGGGGTAATAGCTCACCCCCCATGGCAAGAGATGGAATAATCGGAATTTCCCGGGATGCCGGCACGAACAGCCACTCAGTCTTGTCAGGGTTGAGCCAAAGACTGTTCCTCCCCATCCAGACCCGGACCGCCTCCAGGCAACGGGACATCATGTCGAGGGCATCACTGGGGTGGTTTGGGGTCGAAATAAAAAGCTGGGTATCATCAGCATACTGATGATACCCAACTCCAAACCACGAATGATCTCACCCAGCGGCTTCATATAGATGTTGAACAGGAGAGGCGAGAGGACCGATCCCTGAGGGACTCCACAAATGAGAGGCCTCAAGGTCTCCTACCTACCATTATCACATGCAAATAAAAGATAGACAATGGATTAACTTGCCTTCTGCATAAAACATGAAACAGCCCCGATAGGGAAGTGCTCTCTTTTACCTGTCCTTAGTCTCTCACTGCTGCTATTGCCAAAAATCTAAATTATGACAGCTGCTCTTTAAAATGCTTGCCTAGCATTTTTATTTGTTATGCAATAACATGATTGGACTTGGAGCTGAATATGTAGATTCATAAATGCATTTTTGAAAGCGTGGCAGCAGCTCTCCCGAGCTACACCGGCTAATCCCATTAACTGATAACTGGATTGCAAACACACCTCCCACAACCCCCATTAATCATGCACCTCTTAGCATCCCTGTGAAAAATGCAATTTCAGTGCTCATGAAGAGTAGATAGAACACATGTTTGGGCTGGAATTAAATAAAACAAGTTTGTCAGAAGTAGCAGTTTTGATGACATCATATCACCTCTTTTTTTACCTGTTAAAATGGAGCACCCTAGGGACTTGAGGAGACACATGAGTTATATGTCAACAGGACAATTCCAAAAGGTTTTGGAATTTTTTTTTTTTGGAGTGGGGTGGATGAGAAGATATTCTTTATTGGGATGGGCTATTTTGGACTTAAAAGTAATACATCATGTTTCTGTTATGCTTGGATTACCACTTTATAAAACCTTAGTAAGACCACACCTGGAATACTGCGTCCAGTTTTGGTCACCACATGATGAAAAAGATGTTGAGACTGTGGAAAAACTGTAGAGAAGAGTAACTAAGGTGATGAAAGGCCTGGAGACTAAAACATATAAAGAACAGAATTTATTTGAAGCACTTTACATAATCTGTTACAATATTTATTTATTTATTTATTTTATTAATTTTATTTGTATACTGCCCTTCTCCCGAAGGACTCAGGGCGGTGAACAGGGCAAACATATAAAAATACAAAATACAAAAATTAAAAAGGAATTAAACAAGATGCCCGAGTTACAACAATAGATTAAAATACATTTAAAACAACAATAAAATCCCAACCCATCCCCCATCAGGCCAGGCTGGCTTGTTCGAACAAATGAGTCTTCAGATCACGCCGGAAGGAGCGAAGGTCGGGCGCCATCCGGAGCTCAACCGGCAAACGGTTCCACAATTCCGGCGCGCCCACAGAGAAGGACCTCCCCCTGGGGGCCACCAGGCGACATTCTCTGACTGGTGGCACCCTGACTATTGACTATAGTAAACCCATCAATTGATATTATTGATCACATGTTGCAGAAGCAAGTCAGTACTGTGATGGGTTTGTTGGTTCATCAATGATTTGGATGAGGGGATAGATGGGGAAACTCATCAAATTTGCAGACAACACCAAGCTGGCAGGAATAGCCAACATTCCAAAAGATAGGCTTAAGGTAACAGTCACTAAACAAATGGTTGTCAGTTGAAAACTACTTGCAGTTCTTTCCTGAGTTTTAGACTAGCTCGAGCAAAATATCTGTAGTGTAGCTCTAGCCACTAAGGGGAGCTCCAGACTCAGAACAAATCTACCTATTTGAGAAGATAGTAAAACAGGGAAGGAAAGAAACAGCTCTTTTACAACCTGGATGCTACGCAAATGGGATTAATTAGTTGATTCTGAGTGCAGGTAATTTTATGCATTATTTTTGAAGGATACTTGCACAATAAAGCACTGGAAAGTGAGAAAGAAGGCTGAGTATTTAAAGGTTTTTTTAAAAAAAAAGATGTAACAGCAAATTTAATTTATAATTTCACTAACTTTAGCTTTCAAAATGCTCAGTGTTGTAGCTAAATCTTTTCCTCTTGAAAGCTGGATGGGAAGAAAGAAAAGAAATGAACATATAACTAGTTGATTGATTATTTCCATAAAGTTTTGTGCTACCCAATTCATTATGAATTATAGGCAACACACTTAACCTGATTCTTGAATTAATTCACTTTCTGGTTCAGCTCAATAGATTGAACCATAAAGTAATCAACGAGGTTGGCTTTACACAACAGTTTAAGTCATAAAACAAAACTAAACCATCTTAATACTAATCCAATTACAAATATTTAGGGTGCATCTTTACCTGGAATAATTAAGCATATTGTGTGAATGCAGTCTTTAGAGCAACAAGAGTGATTAGAGGTTGAAGAACAATTGCAGGAATTGGATATGTCTGGTTTAGGGAAAAGAAGAACCAGGCAAGACGTGATAGCAATGTTCCAATATTTGGGGGGCTGCTGCAAAGAAGAGGGAGGTCAACCTATTCTCCAAAGTACCAGAAGACAAGACAAGAAACAATGGTTGGAAACTAATCAAGGGGAGAAACAATCCAGATCAGGGGCCTCCAACCTTGGCAACTTTACAACTTGTGGACTTCATTTCCCAGAATTCCTCAGTTGGTTGAGGAATTCTGGGAGTTGAAGTCCACAAGTCGTAAACTTGCCAAGGATGGAGACCGCTGATTTAGAACTAAGAAGATATTTCCTAATGGTGAGAACAATGGTGTAACAGCTTGCCTTCAGAAGTTGTGGGTGCTCCATCAGTGGAGGTTTTCAGGAAGAGACTGGACAACCTTTTGTCTGAAATGGTATAGTGTCTCCTGCTCGAGCAGGGATTGGACTTGAAGACTTCCAAGGTCCCTTCCAACTGTGCTATTCTATGTACTATGTTCTATGTATGTGTGTGTGTGTGGGAACTGTGCACATGTATATAACTATCTGTATAATAAACTAATTTCCAGAATATGTGAGCAAGAATATGTTAATTAATATTTAAATATATTTAAAATATATTCTTAAAAAGAGAATGCAACCATCTAATTAGTATGATCAAGCTTCAACTCATAAATCTTGGGACTTATTTGCAAAACTCGTGGGAAGTCTAAGGAAGATGATATATCATGACAGGGTGCTTGAACATTCATACTGAATTATATATATTGTAATTAGCAATGGTAAACAGTGGTAAAGAAAAGACATACTTGCTTATACAGTATGTTGCCATTTTTAGGTATGTGTGTTTTTAAGAAGAAATTTGTAAAATTTAGAAAAGTTTACAGCAATAAGGAAATGGCTTGCCTTCAGACGTTTTGGTGCTCCATCACTGGAGCTTTTTAAAAAAGAGATTGGACAACTATTTGTCTGAAATGGTATAGGTCTCCTGCTTGAGCAGTTGGTTGGACTAGAAGACCTCCAAGGTCCCTTCCAACTCTGTTATTCTGTTATTCTATTCTGTAACAAGTGAAAACTGAACTATTAGTTGAATCAAAGTGAGATATAAATAGGATAAGATAACTCTAGGGACAACCAAAATATGTCCATAGATTTGGGAAAGCAGTCAAATTTGGAAGTTTAAATAAAAACATCCTGGAAGAAAGCAAAGGAAGATAACTTCTATGTTATTGTTAGTTGCGAAGTCGTGTCCGACCCATCACGACCTCATGGACAATGTTCTTCCAGGCCTTCCTGTCCTCTACCATCTTCTGGAGTCCATTTAAGCTCACGCCTACTGCTTCAGTGACTCCATCCAGCCACCTCATTCTCTGTTGTCCCCTTCTTCTCTTGCCCTCAATCTTTCCCAGCATTAGGCTCTTCTCCAGTGAGTCCTTCTTTCTCATTAGGTGGCCAAAGTATTTGAGTTTCAACTTCAGGATCTGGCCTTCTAAAGAGCAGTCAGGGTTGATCTCCTCTAGGACTGACCGGTTTGATCGCCTTGCAGTCCAAGGGACTCGCAGGAGTCTTCTCCAGCACCATAGTTCAAAGGCCTCAATTTTTTGGCGCTCAGCCTTTCTTATGATCCAACTTTCACAGCCATACATTGCAACTGGGAAGACTGTAGCCTTGACTATATGCACTTTTGTTGACAGGGTGATGTCTCTGCTTTTTAGTGTGCTGTCTAGATTTGCCATCGCTTTCCTTCCCAGGAGCAAGCATCTTTTAATTTCTTGGCTACAGTCCCCATCTGCTTCTATACTGGTTGATATAACTTCTATACTGGTTGATATAACTTCTATACTGGTTGATAAATGTCTCAGAAGATATTATGAGGTACAACTTCAGGGTAGAATCAAGTGAAGTTTCTCAGAAACCTCTTTTCAGCAGTAGCTGCTCTATCATGGATCAGCATCCCTGTTGCAGAAGTTATGTTGTCTGCCAGTGGTCTGGCTTTCCAGAAAACCGAGTTGTTCTACCCTGAATGATAGGCACTTCAGTTTCAATGATCTTATAAAATTTATGACTCCATGGCTTCATAATTATGATGATAAAATTTATGATTCTATGATCTTATAATTGGAGTTATAAAATTTATGATTCTACAGTTTCATAATTATGATGGTAAAATTTATGATTCTACAGTTTCATAATCTCCGCCCAGAGTCACTTGTCAGAACTGGGTGGCTATAGAAATGAAGTAAATAAACAAATGTGTATGTTCTAGTCCTACTGTGAATGATTTATTTCAGACTTGTCTGCTTATGCAAGTTGTAAACCACAGACAGTCTTGCAATTGCAGGGGGTATAAATCAGTTAAATAAAGAAATGTTGTGAGAAAGGATGATAAAACAGTGATGACATTCTTGTAAGAAAGAGAGAACAGATTAATGGTGGCCAAGACAAGATGCTGTGCAGAACCTATTGAAGTCAACCCCAGGCCCATGGAAACATGTTTAGCAGTGTTGTCCCAGGAAAGGGAGGGTGTCAAAACAGGAAGATAGTATTACATAGTTCCACTGTAATGTTGTGGCCACATATTGCCGGTTTGACTCCCTCCTGCTGCCACATCACTGATGTGGAGAAATAAGGAGGTGTGATCTGGAATAAAAGAGCTTATATGGACACAGCATCCCCGTGATGCTCTGTTGAAGTGAACACTCAACTCATTTGAAGCATCAGCATAGAAAGAATATTGATGTTTTTAAACTGTGATGTCAGGAAAGAGTCTTGAGAATATCATGGACAAAATGTGGTCACCAATAATAAAAAATAACCGAATGAAACAATTAATCCAGTTCTGAATTATCCCGCAGCGAGTTGTCCTAGACCCAGTGGACTAAGTTATAGGGGCAATGGGTGAACTCTGGAAGACTTAAAGGACAAGACTGGGGACAGATCATCCCTGCAGAAGGTTTATGTCCATGGTTCCTACAGCTGACATTGTATTAATGGCACTTAATAAAAATGATCACAGCACGTGAAGTGTTAATATCACTTTATAATACCTTGATAAGACCACACATGGAATACTGCATCCAGCTTTGGTTGCCAGAATGTGAAAAGGATGTTGAGACTCTAGAAAGAGTGCAGAGAAGAGGAACAAAGATGATTAGGGGACTGGAGGCTAAAACATATAAGGAACGGTTGCTGGAATTGGGTATGTCTAGTTTAATGAAGAGAAGGACGAGGGGTGACATGCTAACAGTGTTCCAATATTTGATGGGCTGCCACAAAGAAGATTGTTGTATTCTCCAAAGCACCTGAAAGTAGGACAAGAAGTAATAGATGGAAACTAGTCAAGGAGAGAAGCAACCTAGAACTAAGGAGAAACTTCCTGACAGTGAGAACAATTAACCAGTGGAACAACCTGCCTCCAGAATTTGTGAATGCTCCAACACTGGAGGTTTTTAAGAAGAGATTGGACAACCATTTTTCTGAAATGGTATGGGGTTTCCTGCCTGAGCAGGGGGTTGGACTAGAAGACCTCCAAGGTCCCTTCCACCTCTGTTATTCTGTATTTTGTGTAATATCTACCAAAAGAGGAAGGTTCTTAGAAGATTCTAGGAAGTGACAAGACAGGGACTATTTAAAAATCCTAATCAGAGGGGAAGAGAAAATGATAGCATCTGTTACTGTGGGAGAGCTTGTGTGAATGCATAAGTGTGGTGACGTAAAAAACCGACTGCTGACTTTGTGTTTAGATTTAGAATGTTCAGTTTTATGAAAAGTTTTGTGCTTAGTTGATGCCTTCTAATGGTATGGTTTATATCTTCAATTAGGCAAATTACAAAAAAACCCGGAAATAATCCAGATCAGTGTAATTGGACTGCTCTATCAATCTTGTAATGCAGATCCAACATGTTTAGGAATAAAAAGTTGCTTTTATAAATAATGAATCCATCATACCAACATAGAGGATGGATCAAAAGCAGTCAGATTGTAAGGATCCATGTTCATTTAATTTATGAAACTTCAGCATTATATGTTGGAATCCAGGGTCCAAATTTAACCATGATGAGTGATGGGGATGACCATAGGTGTTCAATATTCATAGGATTTCACCCCAATTTTACTTCATATCATTAGCTAACAAAAAACTAATCTTTTAATGGCTATTACACACTTCCCTATAGCCCTTTATGTATAACCCTCACATACTTCACATCGAAGAGACAGTCAAACATTTTGTTTAACTCTACATTGCAATGAGGACATTGGAAAACTCAATACTTTAAAATACCCACTAGATGGTAGCATTGAATCCCAAGGGGGCTTAATGCAAAATAAGGTGGCAGAAAAAAGAATAATAAGTATTAGAATATTTTGCTTCTCCAGTAAGATATCAACTAAGCTTTGATTTTGAAAAAAGGTACAATTTCTAGCTAACAGTCATGTTTTTGATATCAGGCAAATATTAAATATGAATTCTCAGTACATTTTCCATCCATTTGTAGATACAGTTATCAGATAACCACAAAAGTTATGGATTTTGACATTCAGATATTCAATTTCTCGAACAACATGAAACTAAAGGTCAGATGGTGGGATGGTTAAGGCATTAGAAAAAACCGTGGTTCAGGTCCAACACATGTTGGCTGATTTGAAATCAGTCACACTTTCAGTTCAACCAACCACTGATATTGTTGTTGTGGGAATAAAATGAAGAGTGGTCCCTGGTTAAGTATCTTCAATATTTGGGTGAGAAGTGGATATAACTTGAATAAAGAAATGGGTGAAAAAAGGATTTGAAAAACACATCTGATTTTAGTCTTTAGGCAAGATTCTGTGGTGTGTCTCTTTGTTTCCTTAGAGGTCCAACTGTGGGAAACATGTTTTAAAATATTGTTTCTCAGCCCAGTCTCATCCAGATGTACTGAATTACCGAATCCCCAGGTAATCTGGAATATTCCCCATTAGGCTGAATGCTATGGAATTATAGGTAGTCCCTGTCTTACAACAGATCATTTAGTGACCGTTCGAAGTTACAACGGCATTGAAAAAGGGGGACTTACAAGTGGTTTTCATACTTAAACCATTGGTCACATGTTCAAAATTCAGATATATATGGCTACTGGCTCATATTTATAACGGTTGCAGGGTCCCGGGATCATGTGATCACTTTTTGCGACCTTCTGACAAGCAAAATCACTGGGGAAGCCAGACTGATTTAACAACCACATCACTAACTTAACAACCGCCACGATTCACTTACCCACTGTGGCCACAAGGGTCATAAAATGGGGCAAAACTCACTTAACAAATGTCTCACTTAGCAACAGAAATCTTGGGCTCATCTGTGGTTGTAAGTCAAAAACTACCTGTATGTGTGTGTGTGTGTGTCAGGTAAAACCTTTAAAATGGTGGGGATGGCAATGAGACTGAAGCCTGCCCCTTTGGTAGATGTATACATCAACAAAGAAGCTGGAACTTAAATTGTGCTGTCACAACCACCATCTTGTAGATTTTGACCTTTGGAGGCTCCTGAGTCTAACCGATGGGATCACAAATCCCATGCGAGTAGAGGTGGAGAAGATAACAGTTCCTAATGTGTACATTTTCTGGCACTCTGGCTCTATTTATGTCTCTTCTGTTGCAGACAGAAAGCTTTTGAACATCCAAGGGAACTAGGTAAGATTGGCATTGGGATATAAGAAGTGGGTTAGATTGTAGACTTGTAATTTTATTGTACCCATATCGATTTTAAAAGGCTTGCAGATCTTTTAAAGGTAATCGTCAAGATGTTTGAGTTGTTGCTTTTGGTCTTATCAGAAAAGAATACTAGACACCGATAGAGCTGAAATATGTAGTAAGTACCGTACATAAAACAATTCACTATTTACAAAGAATTAAATGCATGGAAGCATAGATGGGCCTTCTTTTATGTATCAATGTTTACTCATCTTCAGTTGCTGTTAGATGTAATTACAGATGCAGATCAAGGACAACCAATCTTTTTGCTAATGGGGACTATACTTCTTTTGCGTACTATTTTTTAATAACCATGAAGCGTGCAGAAATCTAAGAGTGAGGTTGTAAGGCCGTTTTCATACAACAAACTTAATCTAATCACGAGGGAAGAGTTAGGAGTATGCAAATCAGAAAACTAGAGAAATTGTAAATCCTGAGGTATCTGTTGTGCTATTGGCATGTACTGATTTGTTTGGGGTTGAGTCTTCTGGTCTGACGTATCTCAAATTTTTACTGAGTTGCTTGCCTTTTAGAACTAGAGATATAATCACATTTTGCCATCTTGGATTTTTGTTCTTTTGCCCTGCAATTGGACTAGATTTTTTTATTTTGCATGGGACATAGCTGTTGGTGTATTCTCACATTGGCTGTCAAGAAATTTTACGATCGGGTTCTTTGAAAAAGTGAGAACACTCTGTTTCTGTCATTCAGGTAGTCCTCGACTTAACAAACAACAAGAATTTCTGTTGCTAAGCAAGGCAGTGGCTAAGTGAATCATACATGATTTAATGATCATTTTTGCCACAGTTGTTAAGCAAAATGTTGATAATAATAACAACAACACCAACAACAACAACAACAATAATAAAGTTGGAAGGGACCCTGGAGGTCATCTAGTCATACCCCCTGCTCAGGCAGGAAACCCTATACCAGTGAATCATGTGGTCATTAAGTGAAATTGACTTTGCTTGTTGGAAGCTGGTTAGGAAGGTCCCAAATGGTGATTACATGACTCCAGTTGTAAATACAAGATGGTTGGCAAGCACCTGAATTTTGATCACTTGCCCACGGGGATGCTGCAATGGTTGTAAGTGCAAGGACTGATTACAAATAAGTTTTTCAATGCCATCGTAACTTTGAATGAATGAATGAATGAAACTTTATTGTCCAAGTACAACCATGTATACATTGAGATTGGCTGAGCCTCCCTTCGTGCCCCCCTCACAACTCACAGTGACAACAAACCCACCATCTTGTTACACCATGTGAGCTAATTGCACAACACACCGGCCTCGCAAGTCAATCATACATAAAGTTGTTTCCCATTCAAGAGCCTGACAGTCCATGGATAGAAGCTGTTCTTCAGCCTGTTGGTACGGCTGGCTATATTCCTGTATCTCCTACCCGATGGTAGGAGAGTAAAGAGGTACCGTCCAGGGTGTGAGTCATCCCTGAGAATCTTCCTCACTCTTCCAAGGCAGCAAGCCCTGGCGATGTCATCCAGTGGTGTCAGGGAACAGCCCACAATGTTTTGTGATGTGCTCACCACCCTCTGTAATACTTTCCTATGGCTGCTAAACAAGTGGTTGTAAATTGAGGGCTACCTGTATTTATTTATTTATTTATTGCCCATCAGTGGAGGAAAAATGATGTCTTTATTTTAAAGAACTAAATTAAAGTTCTTTGCCCTTTAGCCAGTTCACCAGTTGTGCCCACAGGATATGGTTAAAAAAAAAAGAGAGAGACATACCCAGTGCAATCAAAGCTCTGTCAATTTTTTATTTGTATCTGAAGATGGATAAAGGTTGTCCAGCGTCATTAGGCCCAAGGATGGCTTCTAAACAAGAAGTAGAGCATCAAATGTCTATGAAGATTCTCAATCATCCAGGCCATGGTCGTCATAGAAGTGCTATGCCAAAAGGCAACTGGATTTTCTGGGTTTTACTTTTGAAAATGTTTCACTTCTCATCCAAGAAGCCTCTTCAGTTCTGACCATCAGTAGACCATCAGTAAAGATCACCCTCTTATCCAAGGGTGAATTCACTCCTGCTCAGACACAACTACATGTCATCTACCAGGATATCTTCACCAACCAGTGAGAACATGGGTCTAAAACAGAGCTGAGTGAGCCAACAACCCTGAGGATCCTGCCTGGTTCTGCTGGATTAACAGGTTCAAACTCTTCCCTCTTCCCTATTGAACTTGCACAGTGGATTTGTTGTGTGATCAGATGCCTAGAATATGCCTGTTCCTATCCTGGAGTCCTGTCTGATGCTACCTTCAAAACCAAGAGTTCACATCTCTGAGAAGAGAGTCCCTCCTCTGTGGCCAACTAGGCCACAGTTATACATACCAGATTAGCCCTCTCCTCCACTCTTAAGTCATGTTTGAGGGAGACCTTATCATAAGCTAATGTAGCATTTGTAGCAGTAGCCAAAGTTCAGGGCCACTAAGTAATTGGGCATAGGCGAATAGCTCATAGGATCAATCTGAGGCATCAAACCCACTTTCCTCACAGGCAGCCTAGCCCAATATCCCACCTTTGCTCTCCTTCTCCTTCTCCTCCTCCTCCTCCTCCTCCTCCTCCTCCTCCTCCTCCTCCTCCTCCTCCTCCTCCTCCTTTCCTCTCCCTGTTCCTGTCCCTCTCTCCTTCTCCATCTCTTCCTCTCCTCCTTCTCCTCTTCCCTCCCTCCCTCTCCCTTTCCCCCTCCCCCTCTCCCTCCCTCTCCCCATAACTACTATTACTGCCTGCTTCCACAACCACCTCCTGTGACTCACCATCAGCACATACTCTTCTCCAGCACTATTGCAAAATATACAAACATCCTTATAGGAATCAAAGTCTAAAACATCTCAAAAATACAGTCTGCCTCCTCTGGAAATAAACCAAATTCCATCCAAAGGCAAGAGGAATAAACTGCATTCAGAATCTATCCAAAGTCTTCTGTACCACCACAACAGTAGCTGCTTCTCCCTGATCATAATAAAGCAGTCCCACTTTTACATTTGTTATCCATGACTAAAAATGCTCTAATTACTTATCGTGCAACACATAAAACCTTGCAAACTATCGTAGTGGCTGTGCTAATGTCTAGAGCAGGATTAGGAGAGATCATTAAAATATACCCCTGTTTAAATAGTAAGTGGTTTTCATTGTTATGGCTGGGAAGTGAGTTTTTGGTTTCCCTTGGCAACTGGGATATTGAGTAGGCAACTTGGAGCTGTTTCTCAAAGTTTTTCAAGGCTTTAGCCAGACATTTCCTCCTGAGTTTAGCTGAACCTTGTTCAGTCCTGGTCTTTTAAAACCAACAAATAAACTCCCCCTTTCTCTCTACTGTTCCATTTCAGATTGCCTGAAAACATAAACTTTCTGAAGTATCAATCATTCTCAGTACAATTCAGAATACTGAGACCTGCCTTTGGATAAGTAAGAAAGACATCTTTTTTTTTAAAAAAAGACTTAAGGTGAACTCTCTGGCATACCCTTGAATAAATGTTGTCTGTTCTGGTGAAAAAGGAAAGAATTTTTAAATAGAGAAGCTGGCTATTTTTCCCCCTCCTATTTTAGACATCCGTGTTGAGTGCTACATAATCTTTGGATTCATGTGTCGGACAATTACTGTCTAATTAATTAATCATCTGATAATTAAAATGACCTCCTTTCGGCTGATACTCGATCTGCACGAAGTTCAAAGGAAACGCAACATATCGTGTTGTGTCCTGTTCCAGCATGACCTACAGGCATGTTATCGTGTTCTGTCAAATCTGGTTCTCTGGGAAGAAACCAATCCAAAGTACAAATTAAAGGAGATGGTGGAGGAGGAAGGATTAGAAATGGCATAACTGGTCCTTCTACCTGGTAGAGCATCTCAAGGAAAAAAAAAACAAACTCCCAAGCTGCTATGTTCAGGTGTCCAATAGTGACAGGTTATGGTGTTGCATCATCGTAGGTGTGTTATATGTAATGTTAAGAGTTGGAAGAATGTTAACGTTGTATGAGGTAAATACTGTGACAGGAATACACGCCGTAGCTTTTGACAGCTGTCAAAAGCTGCTGCCGGCAAAGGCGCATGCGCAGCCAGCTGACAGATCTCCGCTGTCAACAAAACTCCCACCACGCATGCGCCACTGCCACGAGGACGCTAAGCTGTCAAAACACACACCGCAGTGGATTGGCTCAGCAGTCCCGGCGGGAGAAGAACAAGCAGCGGATTGGCGCAGCCAGCCGGCTGCCGGCTATAAAAGAGCTGAAGCTGAGCACCTATGTGTCCGGTACCTCAATAAACCTGTTAGACCCAGCCAGCTGTCTCTGACTGGTCTTTGAGCCACTTCAGTAGGTAAAGAAGACTTTACATGCCAATCAAATCTGCTAAGCTACCAATATGGACAAGAGGTAGTCCTCGACTTACGATCACAATGGAGCCCAAAGTTATTCTTGCTAAGCGAGACATTTGTAAAATGAATTTTGCCCCTTTTTATGACTTTTCTTGCTGCAGTTGTTAGGTGAATCACTGAAGTTCTTAAGTTAATAACACGGCTGTTAAGTGAATCTGGCTTTCCCATTTACTTGCTTATCAGATGGCCACAAAAGGTGATCACATGACCCTGGGACACTACAACCTTTATGAGTCAGTTGCCAAGTGTCCAAATTCTGATCACATGTCCATGGGGATGCTGCAACGGCGGTAAGTGTGAAAAACGGTCATAAGTCACTTTTTCAGTAACATTGTAACTTAGAATGGACACTAAATGAACTGTCTAAGTCCAGTAGGCATAGTTTTGAGAAAACAGGCAGAGGAAAATGGATTGATTTGTAATTTAATGGCTTTTAAATTGGCTAGACCTATCCTACACCATGACTGTGGAGTCTTCTTTGCTTTAGTTCAGACTCCACCAGTTGCTTTAGAAATAAAATGCCCTCTGCAGCACTTCACCTGTTTCCAAAATCTTATTTAGAAACTGGACATGAAGTTTTACCATTTTTAAAAATGAGGATGACTCCAACCGTTCTGTTGTGATTCAGGGTCAGCCTGTGGGTTCGGCAGTTGAGTCGGACGACTCAGAGGAGGAGGAGGAGGAGGGGGGTGTTGAAGAGCTTGCTGAGGGGGTTGGACAGCTTGATGAGAGCCCTCAGCCAGGCCCCTCTCACCTGGTCACGACGCAGACCCAGCTGTGTGAGCCTGACAGTGTGGATGAAGATGACCCACAGCTGGCCCTGTTCAAGGACGCCCGACGCAGGAGGCAGTCAATCAGGAGTAAACAGAGGAAGGCAATGGGGCTCATCGGAAGGAGGCAGAGAGAAGCCACGCCCTGAACTGTATTTAAGGGGGAATGTGTGGGAGGGCTGGTTTGCTGAAGGCAACCGCTTGAAAAGCTCCTGTTTCTTGGTTCGTGTCTTGTTCTATTTGTTTTTGTAGCAATAAATTTGGCAGGCGTAATTCCAGCCTCTTGCCTTCTTGTAAAAGGGGTTGTCCCTGCCTTTTCTGCAGGGCCGGTAGCAGGCTGGTATAGAACACGTTCATTTAATTGCATGTTATAATTGCATGATAGCAGTCTTCTAGTATCTCAGGGGCTGCCACAAAGAAGCTATTCTCCAAAGCACCCGAAGGCAGGACAAGAAGCAACAGATGGAAACTAATCAAGGAGAGAAGCAACCTAGAACTAAGGAGGAATTTTCTGACAAAACAATTAATCAGAGGAATGACGTGCTTTCAGAAATTGTAGGTGCTCCAACACTGAAGGTTTTAAAGAAATGATTGGACAGCTATTTGTTTAAAATAGTATAGGGTCTCCTGCTTGAGCAGGGGGTTGGACTAGAAGACCTCTAAGGTCACTTCCAACTCTGTTATTTTGTACTCTTCTGTTGTTCTACTCTCAGTGGAAATCATGTCCATGATTTGAATTGGATACATACATTACTCAAGTAGACCCATAGAGAGTGTTATTCCAAATAAACCATATAAGTGATGGTTGTTAAGGTCACATTTTGATTGTTTTTGTATGTTTCAATAATGGATTAAAAAGAAGGAAAAAAAGGAATTTTTCTATCAAAATGTTATTCAGTTGTATTTCAATAATGGATTAAAAAGAAGGAAAAAAAGGAATTTTTCTATCAAAATGTTATTCAGTTGTATTTCCTTGGTTAGCTTTAAATTCTTCCCTCAGTGATATCACAACAAGGCATGCTGTTCTCCCAAATTCCTTTCTTATTTTGGTTTCTACTGGAATCAGATTTTCATGGGAAATGATCTTCGTGTAGGAATTGCATCATCTCCATTCAGACATCAACCTTTAAAAGGTGAATAGCAGCCTGCTCATCATGTGCTAAACTTGGAAAATTGTAACGTTATTTATTTGCTTGTTTATTGTGGTTTAATATGTTGGGTGAATCTGCTACAGTTAGATTTGTACTTTGGCATCCTTTTTTCTGTTCAAGAAGCTTTGAATAAATATGTAAACATAAATATGGCATAATAAAGATGTTAAAGTAATTGCTTGAAGGGTCACTGAAGTGGTGAAAAATCTTAGGGTTTTTAAAAAAATCAATTTAAAAATTAAGTATAGCTAGAATATGAAGACATAGAAAATGAGATTTTTATTGAATGAAAAAAAGAATGAAATGACTGAGTGAGCTGACAAAGTCATTTGCAATTCTTGTAACGAGATGGGTTTCTTTCATTGTTGGGACTGCTTTCTTTGCAACAATATTTCTGTACTTTTAGCAGAGTTTCCTTGGAACAAGGAAGTATAAGTAACTTTATAAACTATTTCTTTCTTGGAATTCAGTTCTACATACAATTTCATCTTATTGTTTTGCATTTAAGAGACAGAAAGAACACACAACTAGGTTTCTGAGCTGAACCCGTTCAACACACATATTTGGGTGGGAGACTTCTTGTGATGAATATCAATGAACTGACCTAAAAGCGAAAACACAGATTTCAAAGAGCGACAATGGATGTGCCAATCTCTCTCAGACATGCTGATTCTTAGAAGTTGTGGATAATTCTGGCCTCATCTCCAGGAGATATTACTTTTCGGTATATAATTAATAACAAGAAAGCTGTATCCTGATTTGAGGGCCTGCCTAAGCATCTGGAACAAAAAGGGGCCATAAATTAACATCAATTATGTATTAAAGTTCCAATTAACCTGGCTGATACTGATATACTTTAACAAGGTAGACTTAGATAAAAGAGGCCAACTGTCTAATTACTTGAGATGGGACCTTCTGACCCATTGCTTTCTTTTATCCTGACACCCACCTAATGAGGAAGGAAGAGAGAGGTAGGGGATCCATCCAGAAGGTGAGGTTCTGAGCACCAGAACTCCCCTGGGATGTCCCCTCAACCCTTCTTCTTAAAACTGACAATGATGAATATTTTATTGCTCATGGACCTTTTAACCCTTCGTGGAGTCAGATGGTTTAAGCTCAAAAGAGGTTGCATTCTTTTACGATTCAGTGCTGAGCTGGCACCTTACATATTCATTCTTTTTCCTTTGCCCATAATATATGTTGAGGGAACTTCTGTCAGTTTTTCAGCTAGTTTCTGCTATTCTCTTCTGGAATCAAGAGTGTCAGGGGTATGCAGACGTCATGGTTGAAACACATAAAAGGGTAGCGTAGAGAACTTTTATAAAATGTTTTATAGGTGGCACTTAGATCCTAAAAAATTAGCAAGTATGTATCCGAACTGCCAGCCCAAATGTTGGAGGTGTGGTTGTGAAGACGCAACGTATTTTCATATATGGTGGACCTGTAAAAAGGTTAAAGCTTTTTGGATTAAAATTTGGTGGAATATGCAAAAAATATTCAAGAAAAGGATAAAGTTTTGTCCGCAATTGTTTTTACTGGGCATTATTACAGATACTACTGTTGTGGACACTAAGTTGATGTTGAATTTAATTACGGCAGCGAGACTTTTAGTAGCGCAATATTGGAAGAAGGAAGAATTGCCGACTATAGAAGAATGGACTTTAAAAATTTCCAATTTGGCGGAAATGGCAAAGAGCGTACTTGAAAGACCAGTCGCAACAGAGATATATTGTGGAGTGGAGAAGATGGATTGATTACATCCAGAATAAATATGGGACTAAAAAGTTTCACCTAGCATTTGAATAAGTATTGATGTGATATATAAATTACTTGTAGTTATTTTAATAAGAGTTAAAGTGCGATAGAACTTAATATTTTATTGTTGTTTGCATATGGTAGACTATGATTGTTTGTATTTTTATACCCTGTATTTAGCTCTGGGAAGTCGGGGAGGGGGAGGGGGAGGGGAGGGAAGAGTTGGGGAGGGTTGGGGAGAGGGGAGGGGGTTGGGAGGGGTTTTGTCTTTTAAAAATGTACTGTAAAACTTTTCAATAAAAAAAGGGTAGCGTAGACTACTTTTTGATCCTATGGACACCTCTAAAATATGTTCTGTCATTATCACTTTATAAAACCGCTTAGTAAGATCACACTTGGAATACTGCATCCAGTTTTGGCCTCCACATTACAAAAAAAATGTTGAGACATTGGAAAAAAAAAGTGCAGAGAAGAGCAACCAAGATGATTAAAGGCCTGGAGACTAAAACATATGAAGAACAGTTGCAAAAACTGGGTATGGCCAGTCTAGAGAAAAGAAGGACTAGGGGTGACATGATAGCAGTATTCCAGTATTTGAGGGGCTGCCACGAAGAAGAGGGGGTCAACTTATTTTCCAAAGCACCAGAAGGCAGGACAAGAAACAACAGATGGAAACTGATTAAGGAGAGAAGCAACCTGGAATCAAGGAGAAACTTCCTAAGAGTGAGGACAATTATGTATTAAACTTCTGATTAACCTGGCTGATACTGATATATTTTAACAAGGTAGACAGCTTGCCTTCAGAAGTTGTGGGTGCTCCAGCACTAGAGGTAATGTTATAGCAGAGACCCTATATCATTTCAGACAAGTAGGTTATCCAGTCTCTTTTTAAAAGCCTCCATTGGTTGATTGTTCTTACTCTCAGGAAATTTCTCCTTAGTTCTAGGTTGCTTCTCTCTTTGTTCAGTTCTTGTAACCATTCATCATATGTTTTAGCCTCCAGCCTTCTAATCATCTTTGTTGTTCTTCTCTGTACTCTCTCAAGAGTTTCAATATCTTTTTTGTATTGTGAGGAGCAAAATTGGATGCAGTATTCCACATATGGTCTTACTAAAGTTATGACTGATCTCCCCGATGCTACTTATGACCCAATTTTGAAGTTCTGAGCAGTAATGTGACCATGATTCTCAGTGGGTTTTTTTGCTGGTTTCCCATTGGAGAAAACAGGTTTGTTTAACAAAATGATGTTAGCTCAATGATCAGATCATTCACTTAACCACAACTGCAAAAGGGCTTGCAAAATTGGGCATGGTCACGTGGTGATCTGCTTAATGATCATTATGACTGATGACTGTAATTCTGGGCCCAATTAGAATTGAGAACTCTCTGTACTAGATTCAGCACGTTGAAACATGTTGTGTGCATTTAGCCAATGTAGTTAAATCATTTTGTGGCTGTTTGTTAGTTTGGGAAGAAGGAAATGCTGATAAAAATAATGGGGGGAGGGGAGGAGATAAGGCCATCACAGTGAACTGCAGTATGCCCATATTTTTCTATAAAATTCTAGCTTATGTCTGTCTCCTTATCAAAGCTCTCCTTACAGGTCCGTGTGGTAGAGCATCTGTCTCTTTTTTTAAATAGCCCTGGCTCTAACATCTTCAAAGTAATGGTATTTTTAACTACTTATAGTGAAGGGTTCAAGAAAGATAAGCACCTCCTTTGACACATAGCTCCTTGTTCTTTTACAGGATGGGAAGCTTCCAAGATCAATGTCTTATTGTCAATACACTTTCTGTCTTAACCCGGAATAACTTTATAAATAATCTTGCCCATCCAAGAAGTCCTTCTCTCTTTAGAAACAGCAGGGATTTGGTGAGAAAGAGGATTACGGATAACACAGGGTTTCATTATTACAATGGTGGCCACAAGTCCTGTCAGTGTTTCAAATTTTATATAAATTTCTTCAGTCATGCACAGTAAAAGTTCAGAGTAAAAATAATCAGGCCTGGAAGCGGGCATGCAGAAATAAGGATTTTTGGCTTCCAGAAAAAAGGATTTATGTATTTTACTTTTTAAACTTTAAAATTAAAACTACATTGGACTTGGTTTGTCTGCTTACAGAACCAGTTAATTTGTTGTTGTTCAGTTGCTAAGTTATGTCTAACTCTTTGCGACCCCATGGACCACAACATGACAGGCCTCCCTGTCCTCTACTGTCTCCTGAAATTTGCCCAAGTTCATGTTCATTGCTTAAATGACACTATCTAACCATCTCATCCTCCACCATCCTTTTATCTTCAATCTTTCCCAGCATCAGGGTCTTCTCCAAAGAGTCTTCTCTTCTCATTAAGTCAGGGCGTCCCCAACCCCAGGGTTGGCTCCCACTATCGGGCCTTGAACCGTTCAAAACCAGGCTGTGGAAGTGACAAGTGAGAACATGCATGCACATCCCCATTTGCACACGCAGCAGGTAAGCACGTGTGTGCTCCATTTGGGCAAGTGGCTGAGTGCATGCCCGCCACTCATGTAAATGGAGCTGTGCATGTGTGCTTGCCAACCACTCGTACAGAACCATCCTTTCTCCAACCCCCCCCCTCCCGGGAGGTCCACAAAGCCTGAAATGTTGGGGAACTCTGCGTTAGGTGCCAAAGTATTTGAGCATCAGCCTCAGTATCTGTCCTTCCAAAGAAAAGTCATGGTTGATTTCCTTTAGGATTGACTGATTTGATCTCCTTGCAGTCCAAGGGATTCTCAAGATTCTTCTCCAACACAACAATTTGAAAGCATCAATTCTTAGGCACTCAACCTTCCTTAGGGTCCAATTCACACAGCCGTACCTTACTACAAAACCAGCTGATAGGATCACAGAATTATGGAGTTGGAAACTACCACAAATATGACATAGTCTAATTGCAGGAAAACGACTTAAATGAACCTGGAGAGGTCACTGCCAACAAGCTAGCCTTCTCAGATCTATCTCTAATTTCTCCTCACAGTAGCAGAAGTTCCTCCTTTGATCAATGTTGGCCTTCACAATAACCCTGTGAAGAAGGTTCACACAATGAACCCCCAATTTCAACAGGGAAAAACCCTTTTAAGAAGGACAGAAACAAGACTGACTCTTTATACTCTAAGGCAGGGGTAGGCAACTTTGGCTCTTTTATGACTCGTGGACTTCAACTCCCAGAATTCCTGAGCCAACATGGCTCAGTATGGAAACCTCTCCATTTCTCCTCAGCATGGCTGGCTCAGGAATTCTGGGAGTTGAAGTCCACGAGTCAGAAAAAAGCCAAGGTTGCCTACCCCTGCTCTAAGGGAAAGGCATTGTAATATAGAAGTTGGAGCAGGGGTGGGCAATTAAACAGACTGTTGTGAAGGGCCGAATCAAGGTAATCTGACTTGATGTCCTGAAACTCCGTCATCTCAACTCCTCAGGCTGCTTCAGGTGAGGGGTGAATGCTGTACAGATGCAGAAAAATGCTTTCTGTCTCACCCTCTGCCAACTGTGCAGAGCTCGATCTGACTTGGCTTCTTACCCTGCCCCCTGCAGCAGCTTATTTCCATCTGATTTCTAATTTCTGATTGGTCTCATGTGGTCCAAACAGAGATAGCCAAAGTGTGGGATGTAGCCCAGGGCTGTAAAATGCCCAGGTCACGTAGGTCCCTTCCAAGTGCTTTGAGACAACAGCTCCCTAACAAGGTATCAACCATCATATTTGGGAGTTGCAGTTGTGACACAACTGGGAATTGTAGGCTGGCAAAAGCCAGGTTAGAGCTTTAGGCTGAAATATATTCTATCTATCGAGATTTCTATCATAGCCATAAAATTCAGTGATTGAATTAATCCTTTTTAAGGATTTATAGAATCCCCATAAACTAAATGAACAGGCAGGCTTTACACAATGCACTAACCAAGGTTAGCTAGCCAAACCTGGTATGTTGTGCAAATACATTTTCTAGATTGCTACCGGGATGAGCTAATTGTATTGTGTGAACCCATGGTTAAAATCACAGGAATATAAACAGAGAAGCACGTGGAAAACAGCAAAATACTCATTCTTAGGGCATACAGCCTAAAGCATGGTTTCTACACCATTATTCTACCCCAGGCTAAAAACTAGGAGACTGTGAGTTCTAGTCCCACCTTAGCTAAGAAAGCCAGCTGGGTGATCTTATAATAATAATAATATATATAAAGTTGGAAGGGACCTTGGAGGTCATCTAGTCCAACCCCCTGCTCAGGCAGGAAACCCTATACCATTTCAGACAAATGGCTGTCCAGTCTCTTCTTAAAAACCTCCAGTGTTGGAGCATTCACCACCTCTGGAGTGGTGGTCCAGTCTTTCTCTATCCGCCCAACCCACTCCCACAGGGTGGTTGTTGTGGGGAAAATAGGAGCAGGAAGGTGTGTTGGATGTATTTGCTGCCCTGAGTTATTTATAAAAATAATAATAAAAATAAAATAATGTAAGCAAACAAACAAATAAATAAATGACATATTTGGTGATAGATGGACATAGAAGGCATGTTGTCTACTATTGTAAGATGTTGCAGGGCTAAGCAATTTTTTGAGGGATGGCTGAGGGCTCAAGTAAGTAGGTCAACAATCTTATAATGTCTGAGAAAACATTTTGGGTGGCTTTTATCCTGGTGACAATTTCACTGGTGTGATAAAAGTTTATCCATTTTTAAAATCTTGTATATGTTCCCTCAGGTTTGTCATTCCAAATTAGCAACCTGGTTTCTGGGACCCCCCCAAAAAGAATTGGACAGTCGCTCACAACTGCCCCACTGACAAAAAAATAATAATAATCCCATTCTTTTGGCAGGGCACTGTGCTAAATTTTTCATGTTTTTCTAACATTATGTTGCTTGCACAGGAATGGGGCAATCCAGCTAACCTCAATTCCCTCTCCCTGTTCCTTAGCCACAGACATTTTCTTTTTCTAAGGCTGAAGTCAAAACCCCTTATCATGTTCACCAAATATATAGATTTTTTTTCGTGGGGTTTAAGCACAGTCAAGATATTTAAAATCCTTTCCTTCACACGGTACAATTTATTCTTTCTTTCATGTTTTGCAACATTTCCTATTTGTGGGAAGCAGAACTGTGTCTTTCCCCATACGGAATTGTATACAAAGGATAATGCTGTTCTGTTTTGTCTGTTGACAAGATCTTCAAATCCTCCAGCCCCATGGACACATAATCAAAATTTTTAGGAGAATGTTTCCATCTATTTTGTGTGTGCGTGCACGGATGCGTGTGTTGCAAAGATTTAGCTAAGGCGTGATTCCATGGAAACTAGCCCTAAGGTGATGATCCTGTTCCATTTAAACATTATCCTCTGACTTTCAATTTTGCCTGGGAAAGAATAAATCTCTCTGTGTGTGTACATGGTGAGAAACTGTTCTTTTAGCAATTCATTTTAGCTTTTAGGATCAGCCTTCTTGCTACAGAAGGCTGTATTAAAGTCTGTATTTATGACAAAATGGATTCCTCAACAGGTGGCCACTGTTGGCAAACTCTGCAGGACTCTTCCTGAGGTCCATGTGCAGGCAGTTCTTGACTTACGGTCACAGTTGAGCCCAAAATTTCCATTGCTAAGTGAGATATTTGTTAAGGGAGCTTTGCCCAATTTTACGACCTTTCTTGCCGCAGCTGTAAAGTGAATGACTGCAGATATTAAGATAGTAAGACGGTTGTTAAGTGAATCAAGCTTCCCCATTGACTTTGCTTGTCAGAAGGTCATAAAAAGTGATCACATGACCCCAGGGTATTGCAACCGTCATAAATATGAATCAGCTTCCATGAGTCTGAATTTGATCACATGACCGTGGGGAGGCTGCAATGGTTGTAAATGTGAAAAATGGTAATAAGTCATTTTTTCTGTGACATTGTAACTTTGAATGGCCACTAAATGAACTGTTGTAAGTTGAGGATATGTATAGCCATTTTTGCATACATAAATTATATATCCTCTCACTGGCATTGTCCTGCCTAAGATCACGAGAGAAGGAGCAGCAGATGCCAAGAGAACTCAGCAAGAAAATGATTCTCAACATCCTGTGAGTGGACATGTGCCCCAAGCCGACCGACTCAGCTTTAGGAACAGTTTTATGCAGGAACAAACATTTTTGATGGTACACAAGAACAAAATTGAATTAAAAGATGGAGGAAGGGGACCATTGAGTAAGGAATTAAATGAGGATATGGCTGAATAATCTGACCTGTCTTATACTACTTGGAAGACCTGAATAGGTTGACAGTTGGGTGCCTAAATGTAAAACAAATATGCTCAAGTGGAGGCTCTTAGCAGATAACAACATGCTATGTGAATGTGGAGAGACACAGAGCCTGGCCCATCTGCTGATATGTCAGCTACTACCAGAAACATGTACCGTTAATGACTTATTTTTGGCCAACGACAAAGCTAAGAAGGTGGCTTTATTCTGCCAGTTTAAAATTTAATCTAGATAAGGAAGAAGAAAAATACATAAATTGTCCACCAGGGAATTGCGCAGCAGGTGTCCAAATGAAGTCATAGACGCTGACCCGAACTTGTCATTTTATATAAATAAATATATTTTTACAACAATATATTCAGCAAACTAGATAGTCGGGAAATGAGCATCATGAGGTAAATTACAGAGTACACAGGGCACACAGAAGAAAAAGGCGGGAAAAAAGGGAAACTCCCCTTCAGATCCACAGCAACCAATCACAGCACAGATTGTCTCTTGCAGGAGCCAGAACTCTAGTACCAATTAACCACATCTGTGTATGATCTGCACTACACAACCCCACTGCGCCAGCTTCTGAATTTAAATATCTTAACATTGTACATGGATGATTATGTGTGTAGGCACATGATCGCTCTTTCTCATGCACAGGTTCATATGAACTTGTCCAGGGGTGGATCACTCATGTCAAATAAATTATGCTTTTTGCTCTTACATTACATCCGGGAATGGTGAAATGGTGGTCTCTCTTTCTCTTCTTTCAAAGCTTTTTAACAGATGTACTGCTCTGTTTATAAGCTGTTTTCAGAGAAGTAACCCTCTCATTCCGTAGCAACAAAGAATTTTAATGATGCACACATCTTAATGGTGCACAAATATATTGAGGCATAAGCCACTCCATTAGATGAAACAGGAGTAAACTGGATTTTTACAGGAGTAAAAAAAAAGGCATCAATTTGGGGTTTTTACTTCTGTAAGCCACACGGAGCCACCAGAAGTGAGTTTGGCGGCCATATGAATGTTCTTAATGAATAAATAAAAATAAAATGATGGTGGATGGCTGAAAGGAAGTTATAAATGATGACCACAAAAAGAAATGAAATGCAGAAGGCAGAGACAGGATGACCTACTTCCAACCTGATGTTGGTCATCCTCATCTTCACTTGCCTTCTACTTTTCCCAGCATTATGACTTTCTCAAGAGAATTGGGTCATCACGTACAGGTAGTTCTCTACTTACAACCATTTGTTTAGTGACCATTCAAAGTTACAACAGCACTAAAAATGACTTATGACCATTCTTTACAGTTATGACCATTACAGCATCCCGGTGATAATATGATCAAAATTCAGACGCTTGGCAACTGACTCATATTTATGATGGTTGCAGTGTCCCGGGTCATGTGACCCCCTTTTGTGACCTTCTGACAAGCAGAGTCAATGGTGAAGCCAAATTCACCTAATAACTGCAGCTAACTTAACAGCTGCAGTGATTCACTTAACAATTGTGGCAACCAAGATCATAAAATAGGGCAAAATTAACTTAGCAACTGTCTAGCTTAATAACAGAATTTTTTGGCTCAATTGTGATCATAAGTCATGGACCACCTGTAACACATCCATATTTTGGTCATTTGAACCTGGTTGTCTGTGCTTTGAGAGAGAACTCTAGATTGATTTGTCCTATGATCCATTTATATGTTTTGTTGGCTATCCATAGTATTCTCAAGCGTGTCCATCAACAAAGTTCAGAAAAAGGTATATGGGTAGTCCTCAACTTACAACAGTTCATTTAGCGACCGTTAAAAGTTACAATAGCACTGAAAATGTAACTTATGACCATTTTCACACTTACGACCATTGTAGCATTCCCGTAGTCATGTGATCAAAATTCAGATTCTTGGTAACTGACTCATATTTATGATGGTTACAATGTCCCAGGATCATGTGAACCTCTTTTGTTTATCTTCTGACAAGCAAAGTCAATGGGGAAGCCAGATTCACTTAACAAGCATGTTACTACTCTGCAACAACTGCAGAGATTCACACAGCAAATATGGCAAGAAAGTTCGTAAAATGGGACAAAACTTACTTAACAAATGTCTCACTTAGCAACAGAAATCTTGGGCTCAATTGTGGTTGTAAGTCGAGGACTAACTGTACTGTTTCTATTTTCTTTTACTTGCATCCAGTTTTTGCACACATAAATCATGACATGGAAAATCACTGCCTACATGTTTCTGATCTTTGTAGGTAGATAAAGTTGCAACATCTGAGTATTTTTTTCCAAGGCCTTCTTTGCTACTGTACCAAGTGCTAGTCTCTGTCATATTTCCTGATATAGGAAAATAATTCATAGCTTACACAGGAATGAACAAATCAACATACAACACTTCCAAAATTACATATCTACATTCATAAATCAATCCCATAATTTTTCTAAATTATTCAGTGATTTTGCATTTCTGCTTGGCCTGGGAAATATGGATTATATTATTGATATGGATGGTATCTTTGTTTTTTAAATATTTTTTTATTAATTTTCTAATTTTACATTTAGGTATTTAAAAAGCAACATGGTGGCTGGGTTAATCAATAGTTCAGTAACATACAAATTTTTTAATACAAATCTCAAACTACAACCTCAAATATTTTCTCTCTTTTTCCCTTAATATCTACTATCTCATATTTAAGCTAATACAGTTCTTATTATATCAACTAAATAAAAACATCATTATTACATTTATCAATAAATGTTTAGCTTATACATATCTTTTACTTTTACATTACTTTTACATTCAATCTTTACATTCAATCAAGTCCTGTTATTAGTTTTTCCCAATTTTTAGTTTCACATCAATATTCAAATTTAACATTTGATATTTATAATTTCCAGGTTTTAGGTAACCAAAGTTTCCTTTATCTCAATTCATAACAGAATCTAATATTCAAAATACACATCTTATCTATTTGGGTATAATCTTGTTCTATTTGGTATTTCCCCCCCATCTTACATCATCTAATTAATAATACAATATCCCCTTTAATAAATAAAAGCCCATTTTATATATATATATATATATATATATATATATATATATATATATATATATATATATATATATATATATATATAACCTCGAGCCAGACATCCTAGAATGTGAAGTGAAGTGGGCCTTAGAAAAGCTGAGCAACAACAAAGCTAGTGGAGGTGACAGTATTCCAGCTGAGCTATTCAAAATCTTAAAAGACAATGCAGTAAAAGTGCTACACTCAATTTGCCAGCAAATTTGGAAAACTCAACAGTGGCCACAGGATTGGAAAAGATCAGTTTACATTCCAATTCCAAAGAAAGGCAGTGCCAAAGAATGTTCAAACTATCGCACCATTGCACTCATTTCTCATGCTAGTAAAGTCATGCTTAAAATCCTACAAGCTAGACTTCAGCAGTATGTGGATCGAGAACTACCAGAAGTACAGGCAGGATTTCGAAGAGGCAGAGGAACTAGAGATCAAATTGCCAACATACGCTGGATCATGGAGAAAGCTAGGGAATTCCAGAAAAACATCTACTTCTGCTTCATTGACTATGCTAAAGCCTTTGATTGTGTGGATCATAACAAACTGTGGCAAGTTCTTAAAGAGATGGGAGTACCAGACCATCTTATTTGTCTCTTGAGAAACCTATATGCGGGTCAAGAAGCAACAGTGAGAACTGGACATGGAACCACTGATTGGTTCAAAATTGGGAAAGGAGTCCGGCAAGGCTGTATACTGTCGCCCTGCCTATTTAACTTATATGCAGAGCACATCATGAGAAAGGCAGGGCTAGATGAATCAAAAGTTGGAATTAAGATTGCCGGAAGAAATATCAACAACCTAAGATACGCAGATGATACCACTCTAATGGCAGAAAGTGAAGAAGAACTAAAGAGCCTCTTGTTGCGGGTGAAGAAGGAGAGTGCAAAACTTGGGTTGAAACTTAACATTAAGAAAACCAAGATCATGGCATCTGGCCCTCTCAATTCCTGGCAAATAGATGGGGAAGAAATGGAGGTAGTGACAGATTTTATTTTCCTGGGCTCCAAGATCACTGCAGATGGGGACTGTAGCCAAGAAATTAAAAGACGCTTGCTCCTGGGGAGGAAAGCCATGGCAAATCTAGACAGCACACTAAAAAGCAGAGACATCACCCTGTCAACAAAAGTGCGTATAGTCAAGGCTATGGTCTTCCCAGTTGCAATGTATGGCAGTGAAAGTTGGACCATAAGAAAGGCTGAGCGCCAAAGAATTGAGGCCTTTGAACTATGGTGCTGGAGAAGACTCCTGCGAGTCCCTTGGACTGCAAAGCGATCAAACCGGTCAGTCCTAGAGGAGATCAATCCCGACTGCTCTTTAGAAGGCCAGATCCTGAAGCTAAAACTCAAATACTTTGGCCACCTAATGAGAAGGAAAGACTCACTGGAGAAAAGCCTAATGCTGGGAAAGATCGAGGGCAATAGAAGAAGGGGACGACAGAGAATGAGGTGGCTGGATGGAGTCACTGAAGCAGTAGGCGTGAGCTTAAATGGACTCCAGAAGATGGTAGAGGACAGGAAGGCCTGGAGGAACATTGTCCATAGGGTCGCGATGGGTCGGACACGACTTCGCAGCTAACAACAACATATATATATATTCTGAGTTAATCAATAAATCAAACATATTCATAATATATATATTTCTTTTGAGTCTAGTTTTTAAGTATTAAAATTAGCATCCTTATTTTTGACTGATTTCCAAATATTCTAAATTTAATGACCAAAATTTCCCTTATCTCAACTTCTCCCTTTGACCCTCTAATTAGTAATATGAAATCCCCTCTAATAAATCAAAACCCCAATTTTCTTCAGCCTTATTCTGGCTTTCTTTCATTGCCAACTAGCCTTCCATGTCAACGCTTTTAAATCATCAAATAAATCTTCCTCTATTATTATATATATTGTTTGGAATAAGAGAGACCATTTAGTTGCAATTTTTTTGGAAGGGCTAGCCCATTTATATTCCTTAAATCATCTCCCTATCATTCCAAATCCCCATAACTGTCCTGCTATGTTTATCTTCCATTCCGTCTTCTTCTTGCTCCTCAAATTTCTTCTGGTTTATATAGAAAGTCTTTTCCATTTTCAGTGTTGTCAGTCCCTTTTCTGGATATTCCATTAACTGTATTTGTTGGTCAATTGAGTCCTCTGTCTTAGTATTTGATTGTTCCGCTTCTTCTGTTACCTTCTGCATTGTTTGTTCTTTAGTTGTAGTCGGAATTTGGGTTTGTATATCTAAGCTGACATCTAGTTCTTTTCTGTAACATCTTATTTCATCACAAGCTGAAAGAATAGTTTCATGTATTGCTTTCAACATAGACAGAATCTTTTCCTGGTCCTCATCCATCTCTTTCACATCTTTATAGTAGAAGTCATTTGTCAAGCAAGATTTTATAGTCCAAGCTATTTCATCATCTCATATAGTAACCAATATTCCTCAAATAAAGAGATAGGAAGGAAATTCCCCACATATAACTCTAAAAGTCAGTAAAGTTTTACATTCACAGTTCAAGTAGGTCAGTTATGCTACCCAGCTGTTCTCTTACAGATGAGTTTCTCACAGGTGGTGCCAAGGCCAGAAGGGTCTTATCTAAGGTCTGGGCTTCGAGCCAAGTCTCTTTTAGGAAATAACAAGTTGTAATACCAAACTTTGCCACAAGATGTCAGCGATGCCATTTCAAGTATTTTAAGTCCAAAATTTTTATAATCCTTTTCCAATTTTATTTATTTTTTGTAGATAAAAGCAAAAGTCTCCAATAAAAATAGGAAAAAAAATTGGTCCCCAAGTTTCAGGAACATATAAATCCAATTAGATTAAAGATATTCTTTTAGTGCTTTAATTCCCCTGGGTAGTCAGTAGCCGCTATTCTTAGAGGGTGGGATAGAAATTTCCTTCCCTCTCTCCTCACAGGGGAAAAAATACTTCAGGCAGCCTTTACAGAAAAAGAAAGTACTTAGGGTAAAGAGAAGATCGGATCTCACCCAGTTTCATCTGCGTTGCTTTCGAAGTGCATGGTGATAAGTTTGACTTTGGCTGTCTGCAGCCTAGTGATGGGCCATATTATTACGGCCGGTCTTTCCTCTGCTGGTTTGGAGGGCTGTCCCGGATGAAGTGGAAGGGCTGACGCCCTCCTGCAATCAAGCAGGGGTCCCCTTCTTGCTTGTTGCCCCTATAGGCGACTTTCGACCCTTTCCAGGGTCCCCCAGCGGAGCAAAACCGAATGCGGAAGACGGAGCTTGCCTTCCAGCGTCCACGGCAGCCACAATGGCAAACCGGAAGTTCCGATATAGATGGTATCTTTGTAGAGATCAAATTCTTCTAGCATTTCTTAGCACAAATAGAAAAAACAAAAGGCAGCTGATTGTCTTCTTCTTTCTTACATTTTTTCTAAATAGAACACTTTCAGCTTGCTACTTTTATCTAACTTGTCTTTATTTTTATCTTTCTAGTATTTATTTGTTTAGTTTGCACATATTTTAAAAACACTACTGAGGAAATGTAAGAGAAAAAAAATAGAAAAAAGATTGACAATGTATAAATTTTGATAAATATTCAAAATAACACTAGATCATTGCTACCTATTAAAGTTTACTTTATCAATTTGAATTTTCAAAATCATTATTAAGAAGTCTATAAGTAGCTAAAATGGTCAGTATAATATGAATTGTAATTACAATTGTAATTGTAATTGTAATTCAGAATGAGTTGAACCTATTTTTCTAGCATCAAATTCTGTCTTTATTTAATCAATCAAACAAAATATATTAAATAAATTCTTATATTAAGTGAAATTCAAATTTAGGATGTAGTACAAGTCCCTGTTCAAAATTATATTCCACAAATGGTTTCCAAGTTGAATGAAATTCTGTATGACACTTGTTTTACAAATATATTTAAAATAAATAAAATAATGAAAAATAAAAATATAAAAATATTTATTTTTCACATTGATCCATGCTCTCAGAGCTTAAAGGAGCCCCCTCTGATTTCCAATAGAAAGTATAAAGAGTCCTCACAACTGTTACATATACATTATTTTTATTATTTTTAAGTACCAATCAACATGCATTATGTCCGTTTGCTGTTCCAAATGACAGCGTTATAAAAACATAATGAAAAATAGGCACAGCGTAGAAGGAGGTCTGGAACTAATATCTCCTTTTTTCTCCTGAACTTTCTGTTTTGCCAGTGACCCATAAAGAGAGGAGCCAGGCACCAGTTTATCAATTATACAGACCCTGCTGACAGACAAATACCTCAGGAAGGGGTGACAGAAACTGCTAACTAAAAACTCCAGCCATTTTCAGTGGCTATAAAAATGGGTGTACAAGCTTTGAGTAAAATGAATCATGTCTGCATCTTCAAAGAGCTTGGTATCAATTTATTGGAGGGCTTGATGTTGTTCTGGATTTCTTTGTCCATCTTTATTGAAATATTGACATAAAATTACAAAGGGATGGTATGTTTTTCCAGAGCAGGTAGAAATAGATACCCTTTCAGGATGTTAATTGGAATGAGACCAGAGCAGCCTTCTTCTCATTGATATGGTGAAGCCATGCCTGGACCTTTATGCTTTTGTGACAGGACGTTCTCCATGCAAAACTATCATATCACATTCATTTTAAGAAAGTAAAAAAATGAGTTAGTGGATTAAAATCAGCAACTGAGACTCCCAATTTTCCAAAAAGATAGTAGTTTAAAGTTTGTCAAACTGGCAGATTAAAAAGGGAGAAGAAATACATTCTGGGTGATTGAGCTGAGGTAATAGAGACAACGATTTAAGATGATTTTTCAAATACAGCATTCTCTTGCCGCCTGTGGCAAAGCCGTTGGAATGAAAAGTCCCAGAATCCTTAGTTTTCACACTGGTTGGGAAACCAGATGAGAGCCAGTTTGGTGTAGTGATTAAGGCATCAGGCTACAAACCAGGAGACTGGGAGTTCTAGTCCTGCCTCACAAAGCCAGCTGGGTGACCCTGGCCAGTCATTTTCTCTCAGCCCTAGGAAAGAGCCAATGGCAAACGAATTCTGAAAAATCTTGCCAAGAACACTGCAGGGACTTGCCTAAGGAGTCTCTGAGGATTGGATGCAATTGAACCAAAAGAAACAAAGTAAAATAATATTTATTTATTTTATTTATTTATTTATCAAACCACCTTTCTCCAATAGTCTCTGCCAATCTTGTATGATTCAACCAGGTTGTGTGGCTTGTTTCCTAACTATCAAACAATGCCATCTACAGGACCAAGATGCATTCCCTCCAAGGCCTCAGCCTTGACATTCCTTAAAGTCTTGAAGTCTCCTCTCATAGGCACTGGGCCAGGACATTGTATAAATCCACCCTTTGAGTTGACATTGTTTGTTATGATTCTTCCCTTCCAGTATCAGCATTTTTACTCTTATTCCAACTGAGTGGTATTACCTGTTTTAACCTGCAAACCACCCAGAGTCATTGAAGAGTTGGCAGCTTTAGAAATTAAAACTACAAATAAAGAAACTACAAATAAAACTATCTCTGCTTGGAGGAAGAAGAGAGGAAGAGGTGTATAATCAATTCACATTGATAAAGAAGAAATGTATTTGCAGTATTCCAGTATTTTAGAGGCTGCCACAAAGAAGGTGTGTGTGTGGGGGGGTCAACTTATTTTCCAAAGCACCAGAGGGCAGGACAAGAAACAATGGATGGAAGCTAATCAAGGAGAGAAGCAACTTAGGATATAACAACAACAACAACAACAAACAACTAGTGGAACAGCTTGCCATCAGAAATCGTAGGGGCTTCATCACTGGAGGTTTTTAAGAAGAGATTGGACAACTATTTGTCTGAAATGGTATCGGGTCTCCTGCTTGAACTGGGGGTTGGATTAGAAGACCTCCATGGTCTTCCAGCTCAATTCGGATTCTAGTATCTAATTTTGGTTGCCAGTTTTCTTACACAATCCACTTTATACTAAAATTAAAAGAATTCTGCCTACCTTAGGTTTACATCTGTAGTCATGACAGCTAGTTCTTGACTTACGAGCACAATTGAGCCCAAAATTTCTGTTGCCAGTGAGACACTTGTTAAATGAATTTTGCCCCATTTTACGATCTTTCTTGCCGCGCATTGTGAATCATTGTAGTAGTTAGGTTAATGACACGGTTGTTTAGTGAACCTGACATCCCCATTGATTTGTTTATCAAAAGGTCACAAAAGGGGATCACATGACCCTGGGACACTGCAACCGTCATAAATATGAGTCAGTTGCCAAAGATTTGAATTTTCATCATGTGACCATGGGGATGCTGCAATGGTTGTAAGTGTGAAAAACGATCATAAGCAGGGCCTTTTTTTTCTCATAGAACGCTCAGAACGGAGTTCCGGCACCTTTTTTGGATGGAAACTTGTAGGGTAGGCTGTTGTGATTCAGGGTCAGCCTGTGGGTTTGGCAGTTGGGTCGGATGACTCATAGGAGGAGGAGGGGGGTATTGAAGACCTTGCTGAGGGGGTTGAAGACCTTGCTGAGGGGGTTGAAGATCTTGCTGATGAGAGCCCTCAGCCAGGCCCCTCCCACTTGGTCACCACAGAGACCCAGCTGTGTGAGCCTGACAGTGTGGATGAAGATGACCCACAGCTGGCCCTGTTCAAGGACGCCCGATGCAGGAGGCAGTCAATTAGGAGTAGACAGAGGAAGGCAATGGGGCTTCTCGGAAGGAGGCAGAGAGAAGCCACGCCCTGAACTCTATATAAGGGGAATGTGTGGGGAGGGCTGGTTTGCTGAAGGCAACCGCTTGGATAGTTTGTGTTTCTTAAAGCTCCTGTTTCTTGGTTCGTGTCTTGTTTGTTTTTGTAGTAATAAATTTGGCAGGCGTAATTCCAGCCTCTTGCCTTATTGTAAAAGGGGTTGTCCCTGCCTTTTCTGCAGGGCCGGTAGCAGGCTGGTACAGAACATAGGCATGGCGGGTTGTATGACATGTGTGAGTTCCGGCACCTTTTTCTTTTACAAAAAAAGCACTGATCATAAGTCACTTTTTCTCAGTGCCGTTGTAACTTCAAACTGTCACTAAACGAACGGTTGTAAATTAAAGACTATCTGGACACATGCTTTTCATGTATAAGTGCATTTCAGAATTCTACAGTGGGTTTTCATTTCAGGCGAAACTACCAAATTCCAAATGTTTTTATGTTCTCACCCTGCCTCATTTCACAGTTGTAGTTATTATTATTTTTTTTAGAAAGGAAAATCTTGGAACCCTAGGGGGTGGGTCAGGGGAAGTAAAAACTTGAAGTATGCTTAGAGATAGCTGACCTTATAACTGGAAATGCTAGCAGGCTGCAATGTTAGCAGTCCTGAAATCCAAATGTGTGTTGATGTTAGCTGAATTCAACTGTTGAGTGCCCGAGTGACATTTACCTGTGCAGGTAGCAACTTGGATTTCAACACAAACTAATCTAAGCATACTTGTGGCATCCATCATTTCCAGTGACCCAAGTAAAGAGCAGCACGTCCACTTGTCTGCTCTTGCAGTCAAGCAGGATAGCAACTCGCAATTATGGCTAGCAATTTGTCCGAGTGTACACAAGGAAGAGATGACCTGTGCTTTGCACATATTGTCAAACACAGAGAGACTTAGATCATGACAAGAATGTACCCCCTGCCCCCGCCAGCTCTTGCTCAACCAGGAATCATGTTGTATCTTGAGAACAATAAAAGGATATCTCCCTATCAGTAGGCATCTACCTGTTTTGGCATTGCTTAAGAAAAAGCACCTTTGGAATGAACTTTAATTTAAGGTGTCAAGCTAGCATGTTAGCAGCCAAATGGCAGCCAGAGACATAGATACCTAATGAAAGAATTTGCAGGGAAAAGGGAGAAAACAAAAGGAAACTCTGAAGGAGAGTGTAAAAGAGACATACATCTCTTTCCATTCCCTTTGACATGGCGTTGAGTTGACCTCTTAGTTCCTGATTCAATTAAGAATACCGGGAGGAGAAACCAAGCCTTTTAAATTTTTTGATTATATAAAAAAGGAAGAAAGGCAAAGAACAACTTATAGGAATATAAATTTCCTATTGTATGAACTAAACTATTCTTATGTAGGTATTCACATCATACTATTTAAATTGCAATGAAACGGTTAACTTTTAAAACAGTTTACTTGACCATAAGAACACAGGAGAAATGAAGAATATGGATTAGCACGTTTAGCCCAAATGTCCTGCAAATGGCAGGAAAAAAATTGTTCAAATATAGATATTTGGGCTAGAAATATGGAATGGCCTCTTCAAATCATTAATGTTGGTTAGATGTCCCTCAAGAGTGCATCTTTCTCTCTCTTTCTAATAAAAGTGTAGAATATGCATTCCCACTGTCCTTTCTCCAAAGCATCTAAAGGCAAGACGATAAGCAATGGATGGAAACTAATCAAGGAGAGAAGCAACCTAGAAATAAGGAGAAATTTCCTGATAGTGAGAACAGTTAATCAGTGGAATGACTTGTCTCCAGTTGTGGGTGCTCCAACACTGGAGGTTTTTAAGAAGAGATTGAGCAATCATTTTTCTGAAATGGTATAGGCTTTCCTACTTGAGCAGGGGGATGGACTAGAAGACCTCCAAGGTCCCTTCCAACTCTGTTATTCTTTCTCGTTGGTTTCCAAGTTAACAGTGCATTTTTCCAAAGCATAAGCATTTCCAAAAATTAATGCATCTTCCAGAAGAAAAATGTACAAAAATAAAAAAATGTGGTCCAAAAGAGATCCATGATCCCTCATGACGATGTCACGGTCACTTTGGATACTTTGATACACCATATCTGCTTCAATTGGCTAAACCTAACAATTTCTTCCTCAAAAAAAATTGCATAAGCATCTAACAATGACATACTTCTGTTGAATTAATCATAGTTTAAAATCTATAGAAATTTTGCTCGGGCTCTGTTAATGTCAGATAGAAGAGCCAAAATGTAGGAAAATATTAACTAGTAATAGAATGGGTTGAATGTAAGAGAAGATAGGAAGCCCAAGATTTATCTTCATAGCGAGTGGCACTTAAAAAAGAAAAGAATTATGATGTGATATCTTCTATATCAAATATTTTTCATACTAGCCAACTTTAAGATCACCTTATTATAATAAAGGTTTTGAGTCTCTGAAAAGACTAGAGAGAAGAGCAACAAAGCACCTGAAGGCAGGAGAAGAAGCAACGGATGGAAACTAGTCAAGGAGAGAAGCAACCTAGAACTAAGGAGAAACTTCCTGACAGTTAGAACAATTAACCAGTGGAACAACCTGCCTCCAGAAGTGGTGAATAAGAGGAGACTGGCCAGCCATTTGTCTGAAACGGTGTAGGGTTTCCTGCCTGAGCAGGGGGTTGGACTGGAGGATCTCCAAGGTCCCTTCCTCCTCCTCCTCCTCCTCCTCCTCCTCCTCCTCCTCCTCCTCCTCCTCCTCCTCCTCCTCCTCCTCCTTCTTCCTCCTGATGATGATGATGGTGATGATTAGGGCCCTGGAGGCTAAAACATGTGAAGCAAAGGTTGCAGAAACTGGGCATGTCTAGTCTAGTGAAAAGAAGGTGACATGATTTCAGTATCTCAGGGGCTGCCACAAAGAAGAGGGGGTCAACCTATTCTCCGAAGCACCTGAATGCAAAACAAGAAGCAATGGATGGAAACTAATCAAGGAGAGAAGCAATCTAGAACTATGGAAAAACTTCCTAACAGTGAGGACAATTAACCAGCAGAACAGCTTGCCTTCAGAGGTTGTCGGTGCTCCATCACTGGAGGCTTTTAAGAAGAAACTAGACAGCCTGGAATGATATGGGTCTCCTATTCTAGCAGGGGACTTGCAGGTAAAAGGGAGAAAGCAAAAGGGAACCCTGGAGAAGAGTGTAAAAGAGAATTAGGTTGGCAGCTTGTATCTAGACTTTGGAAGGATTTTAACTCTATACTTTTGGCAAAAGATACCTAAAATGAACTTTAAAAAAACACACCATTTGATCTTACTAACCTTTGTAGGCACAGTTCATGAATTTTAAGAGTAGGATGACATAATATTGCTAATGTTCAATCCCGTATCACTGTTATCTAGGCACATATTTGAAACATTTTTTGTTAGCGCTGATGTATGACATTTCATGCCATATATTCCATTTCTTAAGGACAACAATTTTTATATTTTCTGTGTTCACTGAACTGTTTAAAGCTGTCTGAGAAGCAATTACAGTACTAACAGCTTTATATCAATAAATATACAACAAAATTGTGTGACCTAGAAATGGAAAAAGATTGGTATATGGTACGCCTTATTCATTTAATTATCTAAGTTATTTATCATACATTTACATTTATTTATTAAATTTATTTACTGCCCATCTCATTGTTGAAGTGACACTCCATATAGTAGCATATGGTATAGGTAAAGGTAAAGGTTCCCCCGCACATGCGTGCTAGTCGTTTCCGACTCTAGGGGCCGGTGCTCATCTCCGTTTCAAAGCCGAAGAGCCAGCGCTTGTCCGAGGACGTCTCCGTGGTCATGTGGCCGGCATGACTAGATGCCAAAGGCGCACGGAACGCTGTTACCTTCCCACCGTAGTGGTCCCTATTTTTCTACTTGCATTTTTACGTGCTTTCGAACTGCTAGGTTGGCAGAAGCTGGGACGAGTAACAGGCGCTCACTCTTCCGTACTAACAAACAGAAATAAAAGGGAATGTGCAAATTAGAAAACTATTGTATTAATTTCTCATTCCAATTGCTGTAAGTTTTGGTGAAGGTCAAGAGACTTACATGGAGAAAATGCCAAATAAAAATGCAACTTTCTGAAGTGGTAATGGAAGGTAGAACAGGTGAATAATAACATTATCTGTAATAGAAAGCACTCATAAGAGGCAGCTGTTGGTGCTCTGTGGGATTCCCAAACATGAAAATTGGACACCAATAGTCTCAACCATAAAAACATGGTGGTCGGGTTGAGTAGGGAGAATGTATTTGTGTACAATGGATGATTCGGTAAAATTATCTGGCATGCTGGAGTTTATTAGAGTCTATAAGTAATTGTATTCTGATCTCAATTTGGGTTTGCAAGGTAGCAGGAAGGAATAGGAACAGATTCATGTGCAATTGTCAGGCGTGAAAGATCCAGTCCACATGTGAAAGTCCAGTTAAACCTGATTTATTGTTACTCATGCCTATGCACAGCATTTTCTCAACTAACAGCACCTGTTTGGAGTTTGATCAGGTTCAATGACATTCAAAGTGTATTGGACTTAGATCGCTTGTGGCTACATAGGGATTCTAGGCTTATGCCTCTTTTAACTCTGCCCTCAGGTTCTGCCACTCATTCTCTTATAGCAGGAGTTTCCAAATTTGGCAACTTTAAGACTTGTGGACTTCAACTCCCAGAATTCCTCAGCCAGTCTTAAAGTTGCCAAATTTGGAGACCCTGCTATAGGAGAAGGAGTGGCAGAACCTTGAGGTGGAGTTAAAGGAGGGATCAGCCTAGAATTCCTACATAGCCACAAGTGGTTTAAGTCCAACCCGCTTTGAATTCTGTTGAATTCACGTGCATCCTTGTGATTTGCTAGTATTATAGAAATATAGAATAGATAATTCTGTTCCACTGATTAACTGTTCTCATTGACAGGAAATTTCTCCTTAGTTCTAGGTTGGATCTCTCTTTGATAAGCTTCCATCTTTTACTTTTTGTCCTGCCTTCAGATGCTTTGGCGAATAGATCGACCCCCTCTTCAGTGTGACAGTCCCTCAAATATCAGAAGATTTGTAGCTCAGGGTTGAAGCAATACATGTACATCTGGACATCCTGCTGTTAGGAAAGCAAGCCCAGGAAAAGGATGAAGATTCGGCTGAAAAAGATGCAGATATTATCTTTCTGTTACATACATAGGTATCACATCTCAAGTCAAGACACATTGATAAATAAAATATCCCACCAATCCTCCAGAGAAACCTTTGGGGAATTTAGCGAGGGTGTGTTTTTGTAAGATATTTCCGTTCAATTAGGCCGCACCAACCAGGCTTTATATGAAAGGCAGATGAGGGACGCCGCCAGCGAGCGCAGGATGGCTCTGTGGAAGTGAGAGTCAGCTGTAACGATAACAAACCTGCACCGGTTGCAAATGTCATCACCTCTTCTTCTTAATCAAAAGGCTTTGAATCCCTTCTCCAGGCACGTCTTCTGGAAATGAGAGGATGGCTGGAAGAATCATTTGAATGTGGCAGCCCTTGATAATGATGAAATGAATAAAGGGTTCTCTTCTTTTTGTTGTTGGGCGAGGAGGAATTCAGTGTACAGCTCATGAAAAGACAGCGGTTTAATAGTGCCGGTGGTAGCCACAAACGCTTCTAGTTATCCACCGTACAGCCTCCTTTTGCGGAGATAATGGCTGCAATAAGGGGTTCCCCTCCACCTTCCCTCAAGCCTGGCAGAACAGAGGAAAAATAGGCCAGAAAAACTGGCACGAACCAAGGGCAGGTTCACACCGTTACTTTTGGGGAGCTATCTGAAATGCAGGCCATGTGGCAAAGCCGTGGCCTAAAGCATCGGCTCAGGGGCCAATTGAGCGCAGCGTTTCATGTATTGTTTGAAAGCCACTGTGGAGACAAGAGCTTTGACAAGGAAGCTGGTGAGGGATGGGAGGCCTTCCTTGGATTTGATTCTCCCTTAAATCATATCGGTCCTTTTGTTTGAGTAGTGTCCATCCCCATTCCCTCCCCCTCTGTGAAGTTATATGAGAGGCAATTCCCAGTGATAGCAGCTACCGCAAATTCTCACCAGAATCTACCCTACTTTACGGAAATCAAATTAGGGGCCAAAAGGAGAGATAGCAATAGGGTTGGCAGGGGATGAGACATGCCCAGGGTTGGCTGCCCTGACAAACACATTGGCTGTAGTGGAGACAACTGCCTACACAGTAGACAAGATTTAATACTGCCTATTTGCAGTTATGTTGCGATGTGGATTTCTTTGTTGTGTCTGAGCTTGGTTGTTTGATTGCAGACATTTCATTACCTGACTAAATAATATCATCAGTTGGACTGAGTGTGGGTTTTTCTCCCTATTTATATGCAGCAGCTTATCCTACCAGTGTTGGTGGGAGTCTGGTTTTATCCTTGGTAGTGTCTTGGTTAGGGTATTGTTTTTCTGCTTGATCATTTGTCTGGTGTTAATCCCTGCTTATCTAGTTGTTGGCTGCTGGAGAGAATGTATTCTGATCTTTTTGTTTCTTCCATAGCTGTTTTTTTAAAATGTCTCTTTTGAATGTGTGTAAATTGGTTTGTCTCTATGTGTCTATTGATGGCTGATTTGCTGAATGACAAGCTTCCAGGAATTCTTTAGTCTTTATAGATTTAGCTTGGTTTAGGGTGTTCACAGTTTCCCAGTTGAAACTCTGGTTGAGTCTGTGCATGTGGTGAGATCATAAGCAATATCTTCAAAGGAATAAAATTCGCAAAAGAGGAAAACTATAGCACACTCCCCTTCCTGAATATTCTCATCAGCAGGGGAAATGATGGCAAATTAGAAAAGTAAGTCTATCGAAAAACAACCCACCCTAACAACCCACACTAATCAAGTGTTCAGTTACAACTGAATCTTCCACAAGAGGAGCTGTAAGCTGTAAAAATAAGAACATTACAAACATACTGCAAGAACAAAGAACACCAGAAAAGAAAAAGGACCATCTATACAACCTCTTACAACACAGTGGATACCCATGCAATTTTATTTATTTATTTAATTTATTTATTTTATTACATTTATATACCGCCCTTTCCCGAAGGACTCAGGGCAGTTTACAGGGTGATTAAAAAACCAAGATACAAAAGTTAAAAACAAATTTAAAAAAATTTTATTTGTCCCTGCATAAATAAAACCCCAGTTAAAATAAGATTAATCCTCAGCCTGGGCCAGAGAGCTCGAAGAGCCAGGTCTTCAGGCCCCGGCGGAATGAATGGAGGTCAGGGGCAGTCCTCAGCTCCACTGGCAGCTGGTTCCAAAGGGCAGGTGCCCCCACTGAGAAGGCCCTATCCCTGGGTGTTACCCGCCGGCAATCTCTTACCGGTGGCACCCTGAGAAGACCCTCCCTGTGGGAGCGCACTGGACGAAGGGAACTTGATGCCGGCAGCAGGTGTTCCCTCAGATATCCCGGACCCAAGCCATTTAGGGCTTTATAGGTCATCACCAGCACCTTGAATCTCACCCGGAGGGCAACCGGGAGCCAATGCAGCTCGCGGAGTAGAGGTGTTACATGGGAGTATCGGGAAACCCCCATCACAACTCGCGTGGCCGCATTCTGCACCAGCTGAAGCCTCCGAGTGGTCCTCAAGGGCAGCCCCATGTAGAGAGCGTTGCAGTAGTCTAAACGGGAGGTCACGAGCGCATGAGTGACTGTGCGTAGGGCATCTCGGTCCAGATAGGGTCGCAACTGGCGCACCAGGCGAATTTTATTGTTGATTGAGCATTCAATCCACTACAGCATAACCAACACATGCTATGAAAAAGATAACATTAACTATACATTTAAAACATCTCAGAAACAGTCAATAAAGTATTGCAAGCACATGACATCATCATGGCACACAAACCAACTAAAGCTCTCCAAAACATCTTAAGTGAACCAAAACCCAGTAGCCCAAGAATTAAAAACAGGAGTCAGCTACAATATGTGATACAAGGATAGAAACACTTACTGTGTAGGGCAGAGAGGCAGAAAACAAGCAGAATACATCCATGAACACCAATTAGCAGTCAGAAGACATGGTGTTAACTTAATGTCAGAACACATGGACAGACTCAAGCATTCTTCCAACTGGGAAACTGTGAACATCCTAAACCAAGCTAAATCCAAAAACACTAGGGAATTTCTGGAAGTTTGTCATTCAGATAAATCACAGGTCTGCAACCCGCAGCTCCAGAGCCGCATGTGGCTCTTTCAGCTGTCTCCTGCAGCTCCCAGTCCTCTGCCGTGCAGTCCAAAAAAAAAAGTGGGACTAAAAAAGTTCAACCAATCAATTCAAATATGCAGGGTAGGTGCATATCTTGCCTTGGCTCCACTCTTCAGTCAAACCCTGTTCTGCGCATGTGCGCATGTACACACATGCGCACATTTTTTGCAGCTCCCAGTTTTTCCTTTTGTGAGGGAACCGGTTCCGAGTGGCTCTTTCACTGTTTCAGGTTGCTGACCCCTGAGATAAATCAATAGATATTTTCAGTGCTTTTTTTGTAAAAAAAAAAAGTGCTGGAACTCACACATGTCATACAACCCACCTTGCCTACCCTACAAGATTCCATCCAAAAAAGGTGCCGGAACTCCGTTCTGAGAGTTCTGTGACAAAAAAAGCCCTGGATATTTTACATATTTGTATTTTGCACACCATTCGAAAGGGACAATAAAAAGCAAAGAAGAAAACAAAAAGATATGAACGCATCCTCTTGAGCAACTAACAATTAGATAAGCAGGGATTAATACCAGACAAACAATCAAGCAGGAAACGATACCTCTCAATTTCCAGAATTCCCCAGACAGCCATGGGGAGTTCTGGGAGCTGAAGTCCACAGGTTTTACAATTGCCAAAGTTGGACACTCCTGGTTTAGAGTTCCTCTTTCCCAGAAAAAACTACATCCTAAAGGGCCTGGCTGTACTTCTTAATCTCTAGGGGGTGCCCTTATAAATCATGGAAGCCAAGTAGAGGTTTGTAGTTATACATCCTGTTCTAATCCTGATAACTGCAACAACACACCCCTTTCTCATTCAATTTTTCAAAAGCCTGAACTACTAAAGGAGGAGTAAATTTAACTGAGGGAAGTGTTTCTGTCATGCTAGTGTACAACACATTTAGCTTAATCAGAGAAGCTATTTTTAAATGTTCAGATACTTTTGTCTTCTATTTATATCCTTTAATTCTTAGCATAAAGAAGGCCTGTCTAGTAAGTCTGGTTAGTCTTCTGGATTCCAGTCTCAGGGATCCAAGAGACCCCCAGCCAGAACTGTCACTCATTTCAACATCTTGTTTTGTCAGACAAGATTTGGTGCTACAGGTTTAGCAAAATAAAATTAAAATTAAAAAAAAGAAAAGAAACAAAACTTGTTCCCCTCAGAGTAGTGGATATTTTCCAAATGACCTTTTAGAATATGTTTTGCAATGGTATCAGCTCTGGTTTGTGGACTTCAACTCCCAGAATTCCCATCAATGGCCATGCTGGCAGAGGAATTCTGGGAGCTGAAGTCCACCCTCTTGGAAATGACCATGGTTGGGAAATGCTACACTGTAAGGACTCAAGGATCCACCTTGCCTGCTAGTATACCTGCAAAATTCTGAGTTTTTTTTAATATGTTATCACATCAGTATGACTTAGCCTCCTTGAAAATAGCTAAATTTTGTTATACTGCTTATAAAATTAGGCAGACTTTGATTATCCAGTGATGAATCCAGCATCAATTGAATTATTTTGTCTTGTCTTGTTTTTACCATTTTTTAAATTTTGTGATGTATTTTTGTTTGTAATTGTAGACAGCAACTAATAAAATTTTCCTCCTTTCCTTTCCTTTCCTTTCCTTTCCTTTCCTTTCCTTTCCTTTCCTTTCCTTTCCTTTCCTTTCCTTTCCTTTCCTTTCCTTTCCTTTCCTTTCCTTTCCTTTCCTTTCCTTTCCTCCCCTCCCCTCCCCTCCCCTCCCCTTCCCTCCCCTTCCCTTCCCTCCCCTCCCCTCCCCTTCCCATATATTGATAAATGTTTAATATATTTTGCAAGAGAAAGCACGCATTCTCAAACACCCAAACCTGCCTTTTTGCTACTAATGCTTGAGTTCTTTAGAAATCAGAAAAACAACCCCTTCTTCGTTTAGAGGACCATTTCCAATGGTGTCCATGTCTGTCAAAAAAGCAAAAATGGCACCCAATCAAACTTCATTCTTTTTTTGACCCAAGTAAAAAAAGAGGTGGTGGTTTGACTGCATGCCTCTTTCCCCCCACCCTCTTCCCACAGATGCCTCAATCATTTTCATTGTGAGAAGACGGCATCAGGAATGTGTGCCAGATTTCTTGAGACTTCAGAGACCTCACCCCCACCATCTCACATAAAGATGTTGAAATCATAGGTATCGTTGCCAAAATTTTTACCCAGTCTCAGGGCAGAAGACTGCAAACCTCATGCTCTTATGAGATATGGTCCATCTTAAAATCCTTTCATTACAGGTAGTCCTCGATTTACAATCACAATTGAGCTCCAAATTTCTGTTGCTAAGCAAGACCATTTATTTATTTATTTATTTATTTTTGGGACTTATATGCCGCCCTATCTCCCGAAGGACTCAGGGCGGCTAACAACAATAAAAACAACAATACAAAAGTTAAAAGAAATTAAATAAACAGCCCCAATAAATAAGTTAAACTAAACAATTAAAAATTAAAAAACATTTTAAAAAACCCTGTCGTCAGTCCAGGTCAGCCTGATGAAAAAGGAAAGTTTTAAGGCCGCGGTGAAAGGACCGGAGATCCGGGGCCATCCGGAGCTCAAGGGGAAGTTGCTTCCAAAGGGCTGGCGCCCCCACAGAGAAGGCCCTCCCCCTGGGGGTCGCCAGCCGACATTGTCTAGCCGACGGCACCCTGAGGAGGCCCTCTCTGTGTGAGCGCACTGGGCGATGGGAAGTCATTCCCGGCAGCAGACGGTCCTGCAAATATCCCGGGCCTAGGCCATGTAGGGCTTTAAAGGTAAGTACCAGGACCTTAAATCCATTGTTAAGTGAGTTTGCCCCATTTTACGACCTTTCTTGCTACAGTTGTCAAGTGAATCACTGCAGTTGTTAAGTTAGTAACACGGTCAGTGGTGGGATTCAGATAGATGAACAACCGGTTCTCTGTGTGGATGCAGCTTCCAGAAGTCTGTTCTGGGCCTGAGCAACAAAAAATTAGTTACTGGTTCTGCTGAACTGGTGCGAACTGGCTGAATCCCACCACTGAACAAGGTTGTTAAATGAATCTGGCTTCCCCATTGACTTTGCTTGTCAGAAGGTCGCAAAAGGTGATCCCATGATCCTGGGACACTGCAACTGTCATAAATATGAGCCAGTTACCAAGCGTCTGAATTTTGATCAAGTGATCACGGAGATATTGCAACGATCATAAATGTGAGAAATCATCGTAAGTCACTTTTTCCAGTGCTGCTGTAACTTTGAACAGTCACTAAATGAATTGTTGTAAGCCGACAACTACCTGTACTTTGAATTTACTTTGGCAGACTCAGGAATTACTGCCTTGCAAACCAATACTTAATATAGTTGCTCCAGTGGTGGGATTCAAATAGGTGAACAATCAGTTCTCTATGTGGATGCCACTTCCGGAAGTCCAATCTGGGCCTGGGCAACAAAAAATTAGCTACCAGTTCTACTGAACTGGTGCGAACTGACTGAATCCCACCACTGAGTTGCCCACATTTTTATTTTTTGCAAAAACATTGATGTAAAAGGGAAGCAGGAAATTAATGGCAGACTATTCCTGGACTGAGGGGGTTTTTACTTTCAAGTTTTTAACATTGTTTTATTGTTGGGCTATTAATTAATTTAATTCTTTTTAATTCTATTTTTTATCTTAATTTTATATTGTCTTTTAAATATTGCCCTGTAAACCGCCCTGAGTCCTTCGGGAATAGGGCAGTATAGAAAACTAATTAAATAAATAAATAAATAAATAAATAAATAAATAAATAAATAAATAAATAAATAAATAAATAAATAAATAAATTCGGTGACAGTTTTTCTAAAGTCACACATATCCTTGTAGCTCTAAATAAGGCTTCTGCCTGCCATTGATGCCTTCTTGGTCCTGGGTTTGCACTTTTATGGATTTTCATGTCTCTTTTCCGAAGAACTCTTTGCTAGAAATCAGAAGAACATCAACTGAAGTTCTCAGTTGGACATGTTACACTTGCATAAGGGTGATACTTGCTGGATCAGGCTATTTTAGTCCCAATTTTAATCCCACATTTTGTGTCCCGGTGGATCCATTGCAGAAGTCGGTCTGAAGACAATACCCTTCTGCTGTCATTTTCCACTGAACAATATTTAAAGGGGATGACGGAGTTTTACAGGTTTAATGTTGTGTGTTTTTAATGCTGTAAGCTGCCCCCGAGCCAATGTGTGTGTGAACTGGGCAGCCATATATTAATTTGTTTAATGAATAAAAATAACTGAATAAATAAAGACTTCAGCCTATTCTTCAGGAGGTAGTTAGCAGCCCTTGGTAGCCCAATTCTCCTTGAACAATTGTGAGTAAGATGGGCGGTATTTTAAATTTGAGAAATAAATAAAACCAACAGTTCTACTGCCTTTCTAAAGTCATTCCAATTTCACTGCAACTGCTGGCATTGCATTTAGTTGTGCGTGGTGCAAAAAAGGAAAATAAAAGGTTTTTTTCCCCCCTTTCTTTTAGTCTGGCACCCTCCTGAAATGTAATCCTTGCATTTCTCTCCTGCTAACAAAGCTCCAACTCCTTTCTTGGTAGAAAAAAAAAGGCAAGAGGAAGAATAAAAAGATCAACTCTTTCCACCCCAAACTGGAGAAAACAAATTGTTTTCTCTCTATGCAACATAAAAGTTACCAACTCTATTGCATTACGACTGAGGTTTCTCCTGCATTCTTTCCATCCGAAAGAGCTTTTGAAGTTTCCCAGGATCTCCCCCTGGGTTTTTTTCAGACTAAAGACCTTGATTTTATCACCCTAAAGACAGAGGCGAGCGTTACACCACGACTGGGAGGCTGTGATGAGATTTTGGGGTGTGCCATCAGCAGCTGTTTACGACTGCCAAGTATAATGGAGAAGCCGGGAAGTGCCTGTGTGTAACTTAAATCCTGCCTACTGGATTTGTTTAGTGTGTGAGGATGATTAGCAATTGGTAGTGATTAGTAATTTTCTCCCACAGATAGCTTTTCTGCATTCCTGTGGAGCTTCACACACACACACACACACACACACACACACACACACACAGGATTTCGGTGCTGCGTTGCAGAGAAGGAAATATATGTATATCTGGCAGGTTTCCCACCCCCCTCAATACTTCTCCTTTAGTGTTATTGTTAAAAACAAGCTGCCTAATCGCCCCAGTGAATAAACGGGGGGGGGGGAAGTGTGCACCATTTTCTGATTTATTTTGTATACATGCAGGGTGAATTGTTCCACTGAAATCAAAGTTTGTTGGAGGATCAGGGCTAGATTAAAGGACATTGGAGGTGTGAATGGGAGGGCTGGAAACTTCAGTGAACTACACTGCATAGAAACGTTGCTCAGCAGCCTCCTGAAGTCAGGAATTTGTAATTTGTAATTCCTAGCACTCACACAGGGCTTCACAATCATCCAGAATGGCTTTGTGCCTGGGGCTCTGTTTTGATCTGTCACAATCCTATAAACAGGGGTTGTTTATTCCAAAAACGCTCTGCAGGTGCTCCGGTCAAGATGGCAGCAAGGTGAGGGTAGGAGCAAACCAGAAGGAGGAACAAGGTGGCACCATCAAATTCTACACTTAGTCCTCGACTTATGACTGGTTGCTTAGCAACCGTTCGAAGTTATGACGGACCTGCCTTGGGGGTACTTATGACCAGAGGTGGGATTCAAATATGTAAACAACCAGTTCTCTGTATGGATACTGCTTCCGGAAGTCCATTCTAGGCCTGGACAACAAAAAATTAGCTACCGATTCTGCCGAAGTGGTGTGAAACGGCTGAATCCCACCCCGGCCTATGACTCACATTTTGAAATTCTGATGATTCCCTGCCTCCCTATGGTCATGTGACCAAACTTTGAGTGCTAGAGAACATGGCTGCATTTTAGGGCCATTTGCAGCATCCTGGGGTCATCTGACTATGTTTTCCAACAGTTTTGCTAAAAACAGGCATTTCCAGTTTTTGGCAAAATTGTGCCCATAGTGAACCATTGGTCCACTTAAGGGCTGCAGTGTTTGCTTAATGACTAGAAATTTGCTTAATGACACCCCCTCCTCCCCCAAAAGATCATTTTGTGACTGTTACAACTTACAACAGGGATGTGCAGGCTCCATTACTGTCATAAATTGACTGTCCATACAAGTGCCTTCATCTTTTCTTTGGGCCTTGAGATGTGGAGTATGTATGTGCCTTATTACTGCATTTTTAAAATTTAACTGAGCTGGCTTTTCAGTAGACTAGCCTTTCGTAGCAGCTGTAAAGGATTAGTCCATCAGACTGAACCTTCGATCTGGTTTAGAAAAACATAAATGTTTTTTGCAAAACATGTTACGGCTTTAGAACTGGTTTAGGCCATTTACTTCTCACAATTGTTCTTTCCTTTTCACCAAATTCTGAGACAGCATTTTTTGTAATTTCTCAAGCTGCAAAGATAATCCATTTCCCCCAGAGGTAAATGCTACGGATCCTGGATCCTGATCGAATAGATCCACCACAAATTCATTGACTTGGAATATGATCTTTTCTCTGTTCGTTCCCAGCCCGTCCCCCCCCCCCTCTCTCTCTCTCTTTGCAACCTCTCAGTCACACACGTTTAGACTGGAGAACTGTCAACTTGTGTGGCATTCATTTTTCTGAATCATCATCTCTCTCCACAATTATCAGAGCATGACTGTTTGGTTTGATGGTAATTATGTACTTAGGCCTGCATTAGGCCTCTCTGACTCTCCCAATATTGTTTTTTGTTTGTTTTGACCCTAAAACGATTGAATTGCTTATTAAGACATTCATTGCTAACAGAGGTGAAGGACACCGGCTTTTAAGACCTTCTGAATGGGCAGCAAGCAACATATTGCCATATTATTTTTTTGAAGTTTGAAGAAAACCCTATAGATATATTGGCATACCTAGCATATCTGACACCCTGGAATGGATCCTTTTTTAACACACGCTCCTCTTTCTTTGCCGAGTGCCTGTTTGGTGTAGTGGTTAAGGCACCAAAGTAATAACCAAGAGACTGTGAGTTCTAGGTCTGCCTTAGCCACAAAGTCAGTTGGGAGGCTTTAGGCCAGTCACTTCTCTCAGCCCTAGGAAGGAGGCAATGGCAAACCACTTCTGAAAAAAAAAACTTGCCAAGAAAGCTTCAGAAGGCATTTTTCAGGAATCAAAGCTGATTTAAAGGTATGGGTAGTCCTTGACTTACAACAGTTTGTTTAATGACTGTTCAAAGTTAGGTCACTGAAAAAAGTGGTTTATGACCGTTTTTCACACTTACAACTGTTGCAGCATCCCTGTGGTCACGTGATCAAAATTCAGATGCTGGGCAACTTTCTTATATTTAAGATGATTGCAATGTCCTGAGGTCAACCATGTGACCAGCAAAGTCAATAGGGAAGCCAGGTTCACTTAACAGCCATGTTACCACCTAAACAACTGCAGTGATTCACTTAACAACTGTGTCAAGATAGTTTGTAAAATAGAGCAAAATTCACTTAACAACTGTCTTGTTTAGCATCAGAAATTTTGGGCTCAGTTGTGATCATAAGTTTAGGACTACCTGTAATTTTTTGACACACTTGACTGCGAAACAGTTGATCAGGTTATATAGCAGCAGCCCAACTCCATATCTGCCACTAGCCCACTTGTGACTTCAGCAGCTTCCCCATGGTTGTTTGGCAGAGGAAATGGGCCTCCTTCTACAAAGTCCCTGTTGAAGTTCTGGCATCATTAATGGCCTTATTAACAGGACAAATAGCCAGATAACTCAGTGGCAACAATCTGTCTGCACACATTTCTACCATTCTCATTGCCTTAACTTTAATATGTTTAGAGATACTTTTAAATTGAAAACGAGAACTACCTACTGCCCAGCAAAACACCAGAATCTACTAGCACCCTAATTTACAAAAATCCTAAACCATACAAAAGCCTGGACCACTTCCTTGGACACCTATTTTTTTTTAAAGATGGATGGTTAAAGCTCAGGTTTGATTGGAAGAAAAAAAGAAGAGGAATTGGTATAGTAGTTTACCAGTGTAATTAGTGAGTTCTTTATTAATAGACATGCCTATCATAGCTACTAATGAATATTAAGTCTCTCTCTCTCCATGAAAACTATTTTTCAAGAGTACCCAAGATATTTTTGGGCAGCAGGGACTGGTTTCGTGGAGAGAGGTTTTTCCGTGGACCATAGGGTGCGTGGTTTTGTGTCCTGCCTGCATCTTGTGGATGAGGCTTTGCTTGTTTGTGCGGACCGGTTTCTGGCATGCCACGGCCCGGTACTGGTCCACGGACTGGAGGTTGGGGACCCCTGGCTTAAGGGGAATCCTGCTCCTTCCTTCTTCTGTGATCATTTTGGATCCAGCATCATTTCCCTTCCTTACATGTCTTTATTCCCAACTTTCTCGTTTGCCAACTTGGTCCATAAAAACTGCTGGTCCAGTTGAAAAGCATAAGCAGAGAATGGATGAATAAAGTCCCATAAAGGTGCATCAGTTGAGATTATGTATGAAAAAAAAGAAAAGAAAAAGAAGGAAACACAGGCAAGTCACAGATCTACCTAGTTAGAGAATTGTTTGCACACACAAGGTATATATTATAAAAACAGATGCAAAGAAAATGATTCCATTTCATTTTTTCCCCAAGGCCTTTTTTTTAAATACAGAGAAAAGATTTTCTCTTGCAGGAAAGATTCATAAAACATTCAAGTCCAAAATGGAACGATCCAGAGAAAGTTTATCACCCTATACTTGAGCGATGCATAACCAGCCTGGATGCTGATCAACCTTTCCTGAACTTGATATGGAAATGGAGTCCTGTCAGTGCTGAGAACAGCTTTAGTAGCATGCTCTCTAGCTTGGAACATGTTCTCATCTTTGTGATCCAAACGCCGCTGATGACGAGAGTCTCTCCAGCATCAGGTTTCTGGAATTGAGAAACATGTTTCTCACCATTACCTGCTTGTTCTCCGCTGTCAGACATTCCTGGGTCGAGTTGAGGGCCCAAGCAACGTGATTAACCAGCTGTGTTTGTTCTTCTTAATCCTACAATTGAGCACCAGGTGGACTGGCATCACCCCTTTGCTGCTTTTTGCTAGGATTTATTCCCGATGCATTGTGATATTGACCTCCATACATAAGACAACAATAACAAAAAAAAATTACGCAGCCTACAGGAGAGAATAGAGCAACTCCATTTATTTGGGGGCATAAAAATAGATATCGGAGGCTGAAGTATATATTACGTGCGGATGTGCATAAAAAAAAATCCTTGCTAGGATTTTAAGAATCGGGATTCTGATCCTGGAAATCAGGCTGGGCTTCAGCATGGAGGGAGTGATGTCAAGTCAGGAGAGAGAAAAAAATGGAAAATAGATTTTCCTGACAGTTAGAACAATTAATCAGTGGAATAGTTTGCCTCCAGAAGTTGTGGGTGCTTCAACACTGGAGGTTTTTAAGAAGAGACTGGACAGCCATTTGTCTGGAAATGGTATAGGGCAGGGGTTGGCAACCTCGGCTCTTTTATGATTCATGGACTTCAACTCCCAGAATTCCTGAGTCAGCATAGCTGACTCAGGAATTCTGGGAGTTGAAGTCCATGAGTCATAAAACAGCCGAGGTTGCCTACCCCTGGTATAGGGTCTCCTGCATTAGAAATTAATAAGAGAGGTTGGGAAATGTTTGTCCTTAAGACAGAGGTCTTCTCTGCTGAAGATATCGGTGTCTCAGGAGAAAGATAGATCAAGAGCCCATAAGTTTCATGCAAGGGGTTATATGACCTATCAAAGGCCATCGTTAAATGGGTGGGGATCAGAGGTATAAGGGATGTATTAATGTCCTATATGGTGGCACGGGGGTTAGAATGCAGTATTGCAGGCAAACTCTGCCCACAGCCAGGAGTTCAATTTTGACTGGCTCAAGGTTGACTCAACCTTCCATCCCTCCAAAGTCGGTAAAATGAGGACTCAGATTGTTGGGGGCAATATGCTGACTCTGTAAACCGCTTAGAGAGGGCTGTAAAGCACTGTGAAGCAGTATATAAGTCTAAGTGCTATTGCTTTATGGTTTAAGGCACCCATTTTGCCTTAAGGTGACCCCCTTTTGCCAAATTCTGACAAGCAAAGTCAATGGGAAAACCGAATTCACTTAACAACCGTATTATAAACTTAACAACTACAGCGACTAGCTTAACGACTGTGGCAAGAAAGGTCGTAAAATGGGGCAAAACTCACTTAACAACTTGGAAATTTGGGATTGAAATGTGGTGGTACGTCGGAGACTGCCTGTAGAAGGGAAATATCGCTCCACTTCAACTATAAAATAATGACAATCATTATTGCCACGAAGGTATTGGCATTAAAAAAAGAGAAAGCGTCATATAAATAAAAAGTCAAATTGACCTTTTCTGCTTATCTCCAGACTGACTAGAACTGCTGTTGTAAGTTGATATAGTCCTGCGATGTCTTGCTTTATGACCACATCACATAGCAATGGAGTTCCAGCTCCCAATTTCCGTCGTTAACTGAGGACTAGCTTTATCCTTCATACAAACTAATCAAAGAGGCCGAGCAGGCAAAACAACCTCAGCAACAAAAAAGAAGTTAGGTTGAAATGATCCAAGGCCAAATGGAGCTGCTCTTTGTGTTTAACCGACTACAGATAGTCCTTGACTTACGATGACAATTGAACCCAAACATTCTGTTGTTAAGTAAGACAGTTGTTAAGCAATTTTGGGCCCCCGTCTTCCTTGCCAAAATTATTAAGTGAATCGCTGCGCTTGCTAAGTCAGTACAGGTAGTCCTCGACTTACGACCAAAACGGACCCCAGAATTTATGTTGCTAAGTGAAAAATTTGTTAAGTGAGTTTTGCCCCATTTTACAACCTTTCTTGCCACAGATGTTAACTGAATCACGACAGTTGTTAAATTAGTAACACGGTTGTTAAGTGAACCTGGCTTCCCCATTGACTTTGCTTGTCACAAGGTTGCAAAAAGGGATCACGTGACCCCCAAGACACGGCAACCGTCATAAATGCATGCCCATTTTGATCACGTGACCATGGGGATGCTGCAACAGTCGTGAAAATTGTGAAAAATGGACAGAAATAACTTTTTTTTATAGTGCCGTTGTAACTTTGAATGGTCATTAAATAAACTGGTGTAAATTGAGGGTTAGCTGCGGTTGGGCACATCAGCCACACTCAGCAAACCTGCATTGGTGACGAAGGAAACAAGAGCCTTACTAGCTAGCTGCTTTTTTCATGTGGATGAAATATTGCTTTGCATGTCGATAGGGTTCCTCTGCCATTAATTAAACATTTGGTTATGGAAGGAGTACAATGCAACCCTTAAAAGATCATCCCCCCCACCCCTTTATCAAACTTGTTGTTCTAGAGAACTAAGTGCAAAACACCCCCCAAAAGCCAGAGGTGGAGGTTCGTTTGGTCGACTTTTTTGGGAAAATGCTAAATGAAATAGGTGCCTGTCCACCTGGTGTCGCTGTTTACTTAAGTATTGGCTAGATGTTGGTTGCTCGTTTGAACATCTGGAGTGGTTCTCTTAGCCAAGAGGGTTAGGCAGAAGATGGGAAGCTATTGATCATGACCTCTGATGCTTCTGGCAAACTTTGAGGATGATAAAGGAGAAAATTAAGGATGATTTTTTCCCCCCAACCTTGTTAAATGAACCATATTTTTTGTATGCCATAATTTTATTTTTATTTTTATTTAAAAAAAAACATAATTGTTAACAGGAATTGAGACCTCTTTTGTTCAAGGTGGCATTATTTGTTTCAGACATTTGTCTGGTGTTCATGCAACTTAAGGCAGTTTGCAAAGTAGGACAGAGACAGGGGGGGAAAAACACCCCCAGTTGATCCTTTGTTAAATTCAGCTAAATCCCATCGATTGGCTGGCATCAAGTATTATCCCCAATCTCCAAAAAACAACCCCCTTCTGAGGTTTAAAACAGACAGAAAAACTCACCCCCAAACCCAAAAGACCTCCAGCTTTCAAATGCTTGTTTGAAAAGTACTATTGCCACAGCCTTGCAATATGTCAGGAAATGATTAAAACTCAGAAAGCAAGCTGTTGCAAAAAGTGGGGATCGCCCTTCCTCCTGCTTCTGAAAGAAGAAAATAAAAACCACACCCCAAAGTGGTTTGAGCTAGGTAATGTCAGGATGAATGTTGTCAATTTTGTGTGAGAATAATATATTCCCAATCTTCAAAACTCTGCTTGTGGACTCCTGGATACTCACTGTTATGTATGCAGGCACCTGCATAACAACAGCCACTAGGGGGCGTTGGCCTGACCGGTTTCGGCGGGAAACCCAGTTTCGGCGGGAAACCTAGGGCCAACCCCATTGGCTGGCAGCTTACCTGGCTAGGTATTTAAGGAGGCCAGGTAACCCTCATTCCCCAGTTCACTACCCCCCCTTCCAATAAAGAGCTGAACTCACACACCAGCTGGCGTCTCTTCCTTGCGTCGGACCCACTACTCAACATGGTGCTCGGTTGTTTGATTGCAGATGTTTCATTACCCAGCTAGGTAACATCATCAGTGCAAGTGAATGTGGTGTTTGCTCCCTGTTTATATACAGTAGCTGTATTCCGTTTTTCCAGATAGGATTTAAATGTCTTCTTCATTTCTAACAATGTTTCATCCACATTCGCATCCATTCCCATCAGTGGCGTAGCGTGGGGGGTGCAGGGGGGGCCGGCCGCACTGGGCGCAACATCTGGGGGGGCGCGACTGGCGGGCTAGGGCAAGGCTGCTCGCGAGCGAGCGGTATCTGTGCCTGCGCCGACACAGAAACGCTTCTCTCTCCGGGTGGGGGAAGGCTCGGCGGCTCCCTGGGTCTATATACGCGTCTGTATGCGCACGCCGCCGCGCGCTCCCACGAATGAGAAAGAAAGAACGGCAGCGGCGGCGTCTGCGAGCCTCACCAGCGGCGGCGTTCCTCGGTGTGGGCGTGCCTGCGTCTTTGGGTGTGAGGCTTTCGGAGAGGCTGCCTTTGGCTCCTGGTACTTGCAGCCGGTGTAAAAGAACAAGTCTGTGAAAGCGGGCGAGAATTTCAGGGGGGTGGGGGGGACGGGAGATCGCGGGAGGCTCGATTCTTCTTACGCCAGGGGGGTGCCAGGCGTGCGGTGCAGTGCGAGAGCGAGGGGGCGCAAATTACTTGCCTTGCCCCGGGTGCTGACAACCCACGCTACGCCACTGATTCCCATTGCATAAAATCAGTTGGTTGCCAGGCAAAATGGCTTTTCCAACCATCTTCCTTTTCCCTGTGGTGGTGGTCCTTAACTATCTTTTTGCTTTCTACCTGTCTTTCCATGGCTTGTCCTGTCTCTCTCTCTCTCTCTCTCTCTCTCTCTCTTATCAACCCCAATCTCTGAAACATACCCTAAAGATCTTTCTATCCTTCACTTTTTTTTAATGGTACTGACCCCTTGGAAAATAGCAAAAATTTCCTTATCTTTTCCTTTCCTTTCTAGGAAATCTGACCGGCCCACCTGGACTTGAAAGGCATTCTGGAAGACTAAAAGAGAAAAGATATGGAAGCTGGATCTTTGACCCTTTCCAAGAGAAATAATATTTTAAGCATTTTTAATTGTGAATTGTGGGGGGTCCCTTGGTAATTAGGGCTTCCTGTCCTGCACTGCAAAAATCTAAAGAAGCACAAAGGGGCAGTAATGGGAAACAGGCTTGAAAAGCTTTGATTGAGGGAATATTTAATGGTAGGTTTCAAGGAGATGAGCTTGGAGAAAGGGCTATGAGTGACGGATGTAGCTACCTACATTTACATGGACACTCAGGCAGAGTGAAGCCGTTGCACAAGGAAATGAGTGAATACTTGATGAAGCTAAAACTGAACATCCTTAGGGCTGCATGTCTGAAAGGAGATATAATGGTTTCTCTACCCATAATTTCAATAGAGCTATAGCTCACCTTCCTAAGGCAGAGGGCAATTCCAAGCAGAAAAAACAACTCATGGGGAAAGGCAAGATAAAGATAAATATAACCCAGGTAAAGGTTACAGGTTATAGATCAGTGATGGCGAACCTTTTAGAGACCGAGTGCCCAAACTGCAACCCAGAACCCACTTATGTATCGTTGGGTGCTGGGTGGGCTTATCCCATTGGGTGGGCGTGGCTGTGGTGGTAACGGCAGACTGGGTGGGACTAAAAAGTTTAATCAATCAATGCCAACTTTGCGAGATCTTTTTTTTCCTGCGAGAAGTTGAAATTGATTGATTGAACCTTTTCTCTTTTTTTGCACACAGCAGCGGAGGCCTAAAGCAAAAAAGTTTTATAAAACCCAGCTGAAGGCCTAAGACTGGGGCGATGGCGTGCGTGCCCACAAAGAGGGTGCCACCTGTGGCACATGTGCCATAGGTTTGCTACCACGGTTATAGATAAAGGTTACCTTACCTTTACCTATAGGTAGTTTGGAAGCCAATGTGGGTGAAGCCAATTTGGTGAAGGCTTTGGGCCAGACCATGGTAGACTATGAGATCCATTCCCACCTTGGTCACAAAACCATGTGGGTGACCTTGGGACAATCCTTTTTTCTTAGCCCTAGGAAGGAGACAGTGGCAAACCACTTTGAAAAACCTTGCCAAGAAAACTTCAGGAACTTGTCCAAGCAGTCTTTGAGAATCGGACAGAAGAAAACAAGAAAGCGGCAATAGACATACATGCATCCGTCCTACTTTGGACACATTATGCTCCAGATCTCTGGAAAAGGATGTAACACTGGGAAAGACAGAAGGAAGAAGAGGGCAACCAGCAGCAAGGCAGATGGACTTGGTGACAGCAGTAACGAATGTTGGGAAGTCTGAAATAAAAGGTTGAGGACAAGATCGTTATGGAGAATATTTATTTATGTGGTTGCTAGAAGTCAAAAAACAACTGAATGATATATACCATAATCCAGGGCTTTTTTTCCTCATAGAACGCTCAGAACGGAGTTCCGGCACCTTTTTTGGATGAAACCTTGTAGGCTAGGCAAGGCGGGTTGCATGACATGTGTGAGTTCCGGCACCTGTTTCTTTTACAAAAAAAGCACTGCCGTAACCAATCCATCAACCAACACACCCAGTGATTTTATTTATATGAATTAAATGAACGTATATGATATTATTTATGTGAAATTATATCTCACCCAGATCTCAAGACTCCAGGCGATCTCTCTCTCTCTCTCATCTGACATTAATCTAATAGAAACAGCAGCCCAAACACCACGCAACCAGAACAATGCTAAAAATTGTTTGCCAGGTTCCACAGAAACAAAACTTGGATTGCATTAGAACACAGAATGTAGAAAACTAGCATTGGAAGGGAACTTGGAGATCTTCTAGTCCAACCCCCCCCCCTGCTTAAGCAGGACACCCTATATACCATTTCAGACAAATGGCTATCCAGTTGCTTTTTGAAAGCCTCCTTTCAAAGTTGCTAGGCGGCACCCACAACTTCTGAAGGCAAGCCATTCCACTGGTCGATTGCTCTCACCATTAGGAAATTTCTCCTTAGTTCTAGGTTGCGTCTCTCCTTGGTTAGTTTCCATCCGTTGTTTCTTGCCTTGCCTTTTGGGGCTTTGGGAAATAGTTTGACCCCCCTCATCCTTGTAGGAGCCCCTCAAATATTGGAACACTGGAAAATGTATTATTTATTATTGGAAAACTTATTTCATGGCTCTACAGGAAGGGAATAAAATGAGTATCTTCAGGTTGAGAAGAGATCAATACAGAGAAGGCCACCCATGGTCCATGCCCTTTGATCTTTGGGGGTGGGGCAGAGTTAGAAGCCTAAACACCTCTCATCACTTGCACAACTACTCAGACACAACAACAGATACAGCAATGACACAATGACATTCTACCTGAGATCTAGCCAGAAATCAAGTTGTTGAGAGCTGTAAGTTCCCCGCATTTGTTCTAATGGAAAACTGCTTTAGGAGCGGCATCTCCATTTCTGATTTTATGTTAATTTTGGCACACTCTAACATAAATTTACAAATGGAACACGATGTACAAAAATGTGAAGGCATTGGCTGGGCAGATTTTCAAAAGATGGCTTTTTACACGCATTTTTCCTGACATGCACTTTTTTTTTGCAAATTCTACCTGAATAAAACGCAGTCTTGGAAGTATTTCTCCTTAACAAATGCACATTTCATTCCCACGCTTCTTCAGGATTATCTCTTCATATTCTGAAAAGTGCTGATTTCAGCATGCAATGTTATTCTTCTTGACATCCGATTTGAGAGAAGAAAACGTTTATGTAAACATTCGCAGGGCAGGAATTCCTTCCCCAACTCTTGCTTTCTAAAGCTGTTTTGCATATTAGATGTTGGGTGTGCATCGAAATCCAAATTGCACATGGCAAGGCAAAACACTGGCTACCTAAATTCATAAGCAGGATTGGAAGGGGAGATACCAGCCATGGAGAATTGGGAGTCAAGAGGGAGATATTTAACAATTAGTGGAACAGTTCGCCTCCCAAGGTTTTGGATGCTCCATTGCTGGAGGTATTCAAGAAAAGAATGGACAACCATTTGTCCAAGATGGTATAAGGACTCCTCTCTTGAGCAGAGGTTGGACTAGAACAGGGGTCCCCAACCCCCGGTCTGCGGACCAGTACCGAGCCACAGCATGCCAGCAACCGGTCCATACAAACAAGGAAAGCCCCATCCATAGGAGGCAGGCAGCACACAAAACTACGCACCCTCCGGTCCACGGAAAAACCTCTCTCCACAGAACTGGTCCCTGGTGCCCAAAAGGTTGGGGACCACTGAACTAGAAGACCTCCAAGATGCCTTCCAGCCCTAAGGTTTTATGATTCTATAAATTCCCTCCACCAGCCTTAATATAGGTAGTCCTCAACTTACAGAGTTCATTTAGTGATGGTTCAAAGTTTCTGCAAAAAGTGACTTATGACCGTTTTTCAGTTACGACCAATAAACATGTGATTAAACTTCAGATGCTTGGCAATTGGTTCATATTTATGACGCTTGCAGTGTCCTGGGTCACGTGATCACCTCTGGTGACCTTCTGATGGGCAGTCAATGGGGAAACCACATTTACTTAACAACCAGGTTACTAATTTATCAACTGCGGTGATTCACTTAACAACTATGTCGTAAAATAGGGGCAAGATTCACTTAACAAACGAACCACTTAACGGCATAAATTTTGGGCTCCTTGTGGTCATATGTCAAGGACTTTCTGTAGCGGCCCACAGCAATTCGTCCCTTACCCCTACTGTGATTTCCCCCTTATCTCATGGAGGGCTGGAAATCATATCTTCCAAAATTTGATAGAAGAAAACAAGAAGCTCTTGTTTTACGTTAGGAATGAACTTTCTCAGGCTTTGCATTTTCAGGAATTGACTGTTATGCTTGGCGACTACTGCTGTCAGTGAACATTATGCAGTGCTAAGGTCCTGGGAGTATTATAAGGCATTCATGGATGGATGGATTAATTGATTGTAGATTATTGTTATTATACTGCTCCATTGCTAAAATGCCACCAAGCTATGCCAAAAACCTCAAAGAAAACCTGGCAAGAAAACCATAAAAAACAGCAATAAAAATCCTTCTAAAACAATGATTTTAGAATGGGGTCCAATTATGAGTCTAGGGGAACCACCAAATCTACTGTTTGAGGATCACAGAGGAGAAAGGTCTTCTCAGAGAATTTGGCAAGAGGATAAGGTTGAGTCCATAGGAGGATGTCTCCTACAAATTAAGGACCAGATTGCTAGGCCCATGTTGTGATTCAGGGTCAGCCTGTGGTTCGGCAGTTGGGTCGGACGACTCAGAAGAGGAGGGGGGTGTTGAAGACCTTGCTGAGGGGGTTGAAGATCTTGCTGATGAGAGCCCCCAGCCAGGCCCCTCCCACTTGGTCACCACAGAGACCCAGCTGTGTGAGCCTGACAGTGTGGATGAAGATGACCCACAGCTGGCCCTGTTCAAGGACGCCCGACGCAGGAGGCAGTCAATTAGGAGTAGACAGAAGAAGGCAATGGGGCTTCTCGGAAGGAGGCAGAGAGAAGCCACGCCCTGAACTCTATATAAGGGGAATGTTTGGGAGGGCTGGTTTGCTGAAGGCAACCGCTCGGATGGTTCATGTTTGTTAAAGCTTCTGTTTCTTGGTTCGTGTCTTGTTTGTTTTTGTAGCTATAAATTTGGCAGGCGTTATTCCAGTCTCTTGCCGTTTGTAGAGGGGTTGTCCCTGCCGTTTCTGCAGGGCCAGTAGCAGGCTGGTACAGAACAGCCCAAAGCAATTTAGGGTTGCTGCCATTTTGCTCTCCAAGAGATCCTGTTGTCTTTCGATTTGATTAGCCAAGTCAGATTGCATTAATTCTTGTATTCAATTCTTGAACTGTTTTGATAAATTGATCAGCTTTGATAAATGCAGAACTTTAACAGAGTAACAGAATAACAGAGTTGGAAGGGACCTTGGAGGTCAATCCCCAGCTCAAACAGAAAACCCTGTACCATTTCAGACAAATGGTTGTCTAAACTCTTTTTAAAAATCTCCAAGGTTGGAGCACCCATAACTTCTGGAGGCAAGTCGTTCCACTGATTAATTGTTCTCACTGTCAGGAAATTTCTCCTTAGTTCCAGGTTGCTTTTCTCCTTGATTAGTTTCCATCCATTGCTTCTTCTCCTGCCTTCAGGTGCTTTGGAGAATAGGTTGACCCCTTCTTCTTTGTGGCAGCCCCTGAGATATTGGAACACTGCTATCATGTCATCCCTTGTCCTTCTTTTCATTAAACTACTAGACATACCCAATTCCTGCAACTGTTCTTCATATGTTTTATCCCCCAGTCTTTGTTTTATCCCTGACCATCTTTGTTGCTCTTTTCTGCACTCTTTCCAGAGTCTCAACAATCTTTTTTATAATATGGTAACCAAAACTGGATGCAGTATTTTTTTTTTAACTCTCAGAACATTTCCCATTCTTCTCTGTGTAGACCAGGGGTGTCAAACTCAATTTCATTGAGGGCCGCATCAGCATTGCGGTTGCCCTCAAGGGGCCGGGTGGGTGTGGCCTGGGTGGGTGTGGCCTACTGGGTGGGCATGGCTAGAGTGCGTATGGCCTACTGGGTGGGCGTGGCCAGCTCTACATCGTTCGCATCAAGGGTGCCTATGGGGTCCTGGGCAGGAGTGAAACAGATCTGAGGGTCTCTGGCAGAAGGAGGGTCTCTGGGTCAGGGCCAAGGCAGTGGGGGCCGTTCCCTCACTGTTCCCAGGATGGCTTCGCGGGCCGCATGAAACCACTTCGCGGGCCGGATCTGGCCCCCGGGCCTTGTGTTTGACATGTCTGGTGTAGACTAAAGGAGAGAACAGGATCTTGAAGGAGTGAACCTAGCCTTGATGGGGTAGGATCGAGTTGGTGGTCAAGTGGGAAACCATGATGGCCTGGGTGAGCACCTGGGCTAGCTATTTCCCAACTCTTGAAATTTATGATCTGCCGTGGACTGAATGAGATGAAATGGTTTGGCTCTAAAGAAAGAGCAGGTGGGATTGTATCCTGATTAATGTGGATGGTCTTAGTCATCCGTGGAAGGACACAAGGCAAAACTTTCCAAACAGGAATTTCAGTGACAGCAGAATGCCAGCTTTGTATCCAGTGAGGAGAGGATGGGTGTTAACTTCCCAAGGAGAAATAATCATCAAGATGCTGGAATAATAGAAGCCGAGAAGGGCCCCTTCCTCCGTCCAAATAATGGACCACATGAAGGGTCAGTGGAAAGACAACCCACTACCTAGCAACAACCAACACCAAAATGCAATTGGGAAGCTGCTGTCGATCACCATGGCAACCAGTTTTGCCTTTTTTTAGCCGTTGATGGGAACCTTGTACAGAAGAATGGCACAGCTGAGCAGGAAGTGAGTGGGGCAGAGTAAAAGGGGTCACACAACAACTCCAAAGGACCATTTATATGAGACTGAAACTATCGGTAATCTAACCTGAAGATCGGCAGAACGCAGGGATGTGGAGCAAACAAGTGATGCAGTACAGGCAGTCCTCGAGTTACGATCACAGTGGAGCCCAAAATTTGTGTTGCAAAGTGAAAACGTTTGTTAACTGAGTTTTGCCCCATTTTACGACATTTGTTGCTGCGGTTGTTAAGTTAGTCAGATGGGTTGCTAAGTGAATCTGGCTTCCCCATGGACTTTGCTTGTCAAAACGTTGCAAAAGCTGATCACATGACAGCAGGAGATTGCAACCCTCACAAATATGAACCAGTTGCAAGTACTTCGCAGAATGAGGCCCATTTCAACTGCCAAGTGCAAAACATTTTTAGACTGCAGCATCATGTTCCTGATGTATTGGGAAGCAGGCCAGTCCACTTTGGATAAAAAAAACAAGAATGGGGAAGCTGCTGAGTCACAAGTGGGCTAGTGGCGGATCTGGAGTTGGGCTGCTGCTACATAACCTGATCAACTGTTTGGCAGTCAAAGAGTGTCAAAAAAGTACAGGTGGTCCTAAACTTATGACCACAACTGAGCCCAAAATTTCTGATGCTAAACGAGACAGTTAAGAGAATTTTGCTCCATTTTGCAATCTTTCGTGCCATAGTTGTTTAAGTGAATCACTGCAGTTGTTTAGGTGGTAACACGGTTGTTAAGTGAATCTGGCTTCGCCATTGACTTTGCTGGTCACACGGTTGCAAAAAGTGATCACGTGACCTCAGGATATTGCAATCGTCATAAATATAAGTCAGTTGCCCAGCATCTGAATTTTGGTCATGTGACCACAGGGATACTGCAACGGTCGTAAGTGTGAAAAACAGCCGTGTGTCACTTTTTTCAGTGCCATTGTAACTTTGAACGGCCACCACTAAATGAACTGTTGTAAGTTGAGGACTACCTCTGTATTGCAAAAAGTCCAGAATGCCACTAGATGGTAACAAAGGTGTACAAAATATGTTTTTTGCTGAAAACCGGCATTTACTTTGGGTTTTCGGCAAAACTGTGCCGAAACCCCAGCAAATGGGTTCACTTAATGATGATAGTGTTTGTTTTACAACCATGTTCGTTTAATGACTACTGCAAAAAAGTCATAAAATTGGGTCGGTCGTGTGAGCAAGCTCCATTACAGTCATAATTCAAGGACTACCTATATCAAACCCTTTCATACATGTTCTGTCTCCCGCCATCTTTGAAAGTACAAGGCGCTGTGACAAAATATCCCTGTGGGTAGAAGGAAGTATTCTTGTTCAAAGAATATTCATACCATCTTTTGAAGAGTCTTCTCCCATCTAGAGATCACTGGATAATCTAATTATCAGGAAAGAGATCAAGCGTGCCTCCTCTTTCCGTCTCGGCAGATGTTTCCATCCTATTTCACTTAATGCCCAGTTTTGTTTAAGTAATAAAAGAACGAACGACTACCAGCAGATGTATTATTCAATATTGAGCATTCTTTGAAATGTGGCCTCCGTGTTTCGTGAGTTGGGTTTTTTTTTAAATCCACATGGCATAATTGATAATTGCATGAAAAGCTTTGGGAGGTTGGACAAGATAATAGCAGTTTTGCAAAAACCTAGGAGACACTGCAAACTTTTTTTCCCCCCAGGATTTTCTTTTTAAATGTATAATTATTATTTTTCCTTCGAGTGTTTCTTACTTAACAGTTGTTCCTGGCATACTTTTAAATGGTTGGGTGGACAGTGCGGTTAATGCTATGCTTCTGGGGGAAGCATTTGGATTCTGCCTCGGATGTAGGATAGGCAGCGAAGCCATCCTGTAAAGAAACTGAAGGAAACAAGTAATCCTTACCCACCACTTGCCTTATAATGCCGGAATGAAGTACGCTTAAATTGTAGTCACAAATTGGAAGATAAATTGGCAATCACAACCTAGCTAAAATAGGTAGTGTTTGAGCCAATTCCTGTATAGGTAGTCCTCGACTTACGACCAAAATGAAGCCCAAAATTTCTGTTGTTAAGTGGGACATTTTAAGAACTTCCGTTGTTAGGTGAATCACTGCAGTTCATAAGTTAGAAACCTGGTTGTTAAGTGAGTCTGGCTCCCCCACTGACTTTGTTTGTCAGAAGGTCACAAAAGGGGATCACATGACCTTGGGACACGGCAACCGTCATAAATATGAACCAGATGCCAAGCATCTGAATTTTGATCAGATGATTATGGGGATGCTGCAAAGGTCATAATTGTGAAAAACAGGTATAAGTCACCTTTTTCAGTGCCGTTATAACTTTGAACAGTCACTAAATGAACTCTTGTAAGTTGATGACTACCTCTATTGATGTCAGTTATACTACTATGGGCCCACTTACAATTGTCCCAAAGGTGCTATTTTTCTTTTTCCAAAAGGCAAACTGGACTTCCTTGATTTTTTTTCTTTGAAAATGTTTTGCTTCTCATCCAAGAAGCTGCTTCAATTCAGAAAGCAGTAAATTGTGAGTTCTAATCCCACCTTACTCATGAAAGTCAGCTGGGTGCCTTTGGGCCAATCACCAGGAGACTTTGAATTCTAGTCCCACCATATGCATGAAAGCCTGCTGGGTGTCCAATCACTCTTTCTTAGCCCACTTCACAGGATTGTTGACCTGGGGGAAATAATAATAATAATAATAATAATAATAATAATAATAATAATAATAATAATAATAATAACAACAACAACAACAACAACAACAACAACAACAACAACAACAATAATAATAATAATAATAATAATAATAATAATAATAATAATAATAATAATAATTTGGAAGGGACCTTGGAGGTCATCTAGTCCAACCCCCTGCTCAGGCAGGAAACCCTATACCATTTCAGACAAATGGCTGTCCAGTCTCTTCTTAAAAACTTCCAGTGTTGGAGCATTCACCACTTCTGGAGGCAGGTTGTTCCACTGGTTAATTGTTCTAACTGTCAGGAAATTTCTCCTTAGTAATAATAAGTAATAATAAGAGTAAGGAGGTATGCTTACTGCCTTGAGTTATTTAAAAAATAAAGGTAGGATATAAATAAATAATAAAAAATAAGATGGTCAACATGGGTAAATTTGTGCATTTGCTGGTGTGCAGATATCATTTCCTTTAACACTACTCAATTTTTACACGCAATGTTATCTATGACATGCATTTTTATACCCAGCTTTCCCTAACGGATACATTTTTCTATATGGGCTTTGAATGGAGAAGGTATTTGAAGAACCTGAAGGATACTATCAATTCCATATTTGTATATGAGTCTGAGCAGGTCATGTCCCTTAGAAAGCGGACCCCAGTAAAATTCTACAATATCTCTATAAAATGGCATTCTTTCAGACCTAAATATCACCTTGGAAATTCATAACTACTAGTGTAGAATAAAATCAGCACGCAGTACCCTTCATTTTGAGCATTTTTCATGTATTAGCTCAACAAGTCCTACATTAGGGTTTTAGTGCTTGAGAATGTGGCAGATGAGTTCTCCATGAACTTAAGTACCGATACTATCTGACTTCAAGTACTGAGTAGTTAACAACAGCTAGCTAAACTGCTGACCAACTTTGAGCAGACCTTCAATTCATCTGACCTTGGTTGTGTGAACAGGCTCTTCCAATGTACTGTCAAGCAGTTCCACTTGTTTTCTCTGAATTTAAATGTTAAAGAATGTGGTGGCGTTCAAAACAACTCGGCAGAAGAAGTGGGCTTGAAGTGAATATTTCACAGGGCAGGTTTATTACAAATAGGGTTGCAATCGATGCTTTCATTTCTGAAATTATTTGGGTCCTGCAGTTTGGCTTCCTCACTCCAAATGACCACACGCAAACACACAAAATGCAGAAGAATAAGATAAGACAGAAACGCCAATCTGTACAAAACACATCGAAAAGTGTCCTCTCATTGTTAAAAATGAATGGGACGTCAGCCAGGAAGCAGACCTTCTCTGTGGCCAGTTCATAATTCTGGGAATGGGCTGATTGCTTTAATTTCACCTCTCGGTGTTCCAGGATGTCTCTGTTCTGTACCAGCCTGCTACCGGCCCTGCAGAAAAGGCAGCGACAACCCCTTTTTCAAGAAGGCAAGAGGCTGGAATTACGCCTGCCAAATTTATTGCAACAAAAACAAACGGAACAAGACAAACCAAGAAACAGGAGCTTTAAGAAACATGAACTATCCGAGCGGTTGCCTTCAGCAAACCAGCCCTCCCCACACATTCCCCTTATATAGAGTTCAGGGCGTGGCTTCTCTCTGCCTCCTTCCTAGAAGCCCCATTGCCTTCCTCTGTTTACTCCTAATTGACTGCCTCCTGCGTCGGGCATCCTTGAACAGGGCCAGCTGTGGGTCATCTTCATCCACGCTGTCAGGCTCACACAGCTGGGTCTCCGTGGTGACCAAGTGGGAGGGGCCTGGCTGAGGGCTCTCATCAGCAAGATCTTCAACCCCCTCAGCAAGGTCTTCAACACCCCCCTCCTCCTCCTCTGAGTCGTCCGACCCAACTGCCGAACCCACAGGCTGACCCTGAATCACAACAGTCTCAAATTCTCATATTTTTGAAGTGGATAGTTAAATAGAATAGATTAATAGAGTTGGAAGGGACCTTGGAGGTCTTCTAGTCCAACCCCCTGCTCAAGCAGGAGACCCTCTACCATTTCAGACAAGAGATTGTCCAGTCTCTTTTTGAAAGCCTCCAGTATTGGAGCTCTCACAATTTCTGGAGGCAAGTCGTTCCACTGGTTAATTGTTCTGGCTGCCAGGAAATTTCTCTTTAGTTCTAGCTGAGTTTCCATCTGTTATTTCTACTCCTGCCTTCAGGTGCTTTGGAGAATAGGTTGACCACCACCTCTTTTTTGTGGCAGCCCCTCAGATATTGGAACAGTGCTGGGCAGCAGAGCTGTCTGCAGGAGAGAGTCAAAAAAGTCAAGATGGCAGTCACAATCATGTGATTGAAGCCCCACCTCTTTTTCCACGCCACAAATGCTTTGATCTCCTGTTGTGATTGGCATCTTGATGTTTAGACCATCTTCCTGCTGGGCAGCCATGTTTACTACGTTTGTCTAAACATATAGGTTGTTTTTTTAATAGATTGTACCATTGTATTTTTATGTTAACTCTTTGGAGCTGATTGCTATGGGAGGTATAAGTATTGTATTAAATAAATAAATAGAACCCATATCGCAAACAAGATAAATAAAGCAGAGAGATGGCTAATTATTGCCGAATCCCTCCCCCCAACCCCACCTCTTTGTTCTGCAAAAAACATTTAATATTTGGAAAATGTTTTCTTATGTTTATGTGATTATTTATTATGCTTGTCTCCTGACCGGATAATAGCCTTGCTCTCTTTCAGGACTTTAAGAAAAGCATTCATAAAAAGAGTTGTCCATCAGCCTTCAAGCAAAGCAATAATAATAATAAAAAAAATCAATTATAGTGTCTGAAACCTATTTTCTTCCATCTTAGCAATTCTTTCTAGACTCACCAAAAGAAAACAAAATATATCCAAACGTATTATTAGCAATAAATGGTTGTTGACGGCGTTATTTATTTATTTTTTTTCAAAAAAAAATCCAGACACATACCATTTTTCACGAAAATAGTATTTTTTTGTTACATTAATCTACAGCTTCTCAGACAAGGCACCGTTTGCCATGGTCCATTATGTCCTGCTGAGATAGTGCTTCAGGTTTCTCATTCTTATTTTTTTTTAAAAAAGACACACATTTCAAGGCCTTAGGTTTTTTTTTCCTCCCTACCACTCTGTCTTTTTCCCCTTTCTTTTCTTTAAATAAGGAAGTGACAGTTTGCCAAACAAATAGAAGCAGAGCCCCCTTGCCTTTCCTTTGGTTTTAATTTTTTTTCATAAGCTACTTCATCAATTATAGCCATCTGCAGTTGGATGATACAATCACAGTGATGCAAACATGACCAACATGGTACTATAAAAGGCTGGCTGCTTTTGAATCAGCAGGCTTAATCCCACCACTCAATTAATCCATTTTCTGGATCTACAAAGTATAGGAATCAGAAGCTAATTAAATGGGTTGGATTCATAGCAGCTGTTAGATAAGGGTTTTCCAACCTTGGCAACTTTAACACCTGTGGACTTCAGCTAATTTCCCAGTTAGTTATGTTGGCTGGGGAATTCTGGGAGTTGAAGCCCAGAGGCCTTAAAGTTGTCTAATTTGGGAATTCCTGGTCTACAGGATGTTAAAATTCTTCCAACTGTTACCTTTCTCTATAGCTGAGTATTACATTGGCCAACTATCACAATTATCCTGAATCATTGAAAAAGGGTACAGTTATTCGAGACAGATTTATATCACTTTATATTTCTATTAGTGTTTTTTCAACCATGGCAACTTTAAGACGCATGGACTTCAACTCCCAAAATTCCCCATGCTGGCCAGGGAATTCTGGGAGTTGAAGTCTACAGGTCCGAAAGTTGCCAAATTTGGGAAACCCTCCACTAGAGCAATAGGGAAAACAAAGTTTAACACTAATCAAAGTTATCATGTTGTAGCTATGCAGTCACTAGATCTTTAATTTGTATATTGTGTGGATGACATCACAAGGATTCTGCAATACATGATGGCTGGAGGTTTTTAAGAAGAGATTGGACAACCACACATAGCAACACTTGGATCTCGAATGTGGACTTGCTAACCTCCAACCAACATCCTAACCACATGAGCCACCATGCTTTTTTATGACCACAGTTGGGACTGGAACATTCATTACTAAGCAAGATGGTCATTAAGTGAGTTGCACCAGATCTTACAATTTTTTTGTGAATCACCACAATTATTAAATGAATCATATGCTTGTTAAGCAAAACCAGCTTTCCCCCATTGACTTTACATGTTAGAAGTTCCTTTGGAAGGTCAAAATGTTGATCATGTGACCCTGGGATGCTTTAATCATTGTAAATACATGCTGGTTGCCAAGTACCTGAATTTTTATCACATGACTGCAATGGAGTATGTGTGAGGATTGGTTGTAAGTCACTTTTTTCAGCATGGTTGTAACTTTGAATGGTTACTAAATGAATGATCGTAAGTCGAGGACTACCTGTAAGTTGGTTTCTTGACCTCTGTATTAATAAATTACCCTAGAACCACATTTGCAGTGCCAACCGCTAGAGATATATTTTTAATAACAAGAAACACCGGGTTGTTCAATATTGTATCGCCTTGCATTGTTTTGTTATCTGTCTATGGCTTTTAATTATAATCTGTACTGGGGGATAAATAACATGTAGGGTGGCAGTCACTTACACACGCATCACCAAATATATTCATCACCAAAAGAAAGACAGCGCAAATTTGACAAAATGTGCAGCTGCCAATTTATATGTCTAGATATACATTTCAAAACTTAAAAGGCAATTAATGTGGAAAACTATGATAGGATGCCTTCACTCTGCCCCCCCCCCCACGGAGCTAACTGACCTCATTCTGGATAGTCAGCTTCAAGACACCTCTGCTCCCTTTTCTTACAGGTGCTTTGTTTTTAAAGCCAACTGGACAGGCTTTCAACAAAGATATCCTTAGACCGAGGGCTATTACGGTATCTCCAAAATAGGACACACAGCTGTCCCCAGGGAATTTAAGGATGTCCGGGACCCTAAGATGCCAGTCAAGTTCTTCTCTCCTATTTAATGGCTCAATCCATGTGACATTTCAGCTCTATCAATTTGTGGATAAGTTTTACCCACAACCAAACTAATTTTCCTTAAAAACTGTTAGGCTCAAAGAATCAGACTCATGCATTAAGTTGCAGTTAAGATTTATTGTTCAAACCTATATGCAAGAATCTAGTCAACTAAAGTTCTATGCTAAAGTGGTGCCAGATAAGGGTCAATGGAATTCAAGAGGGGTTGGACTTGCAATGTTTGTGGGATGGTAATGATTCTAGGCTGATGACTCACTTAACTCTGCCCCCCCCAGCTCTCTTGCTCTTCTCCGACAAAAACTTTGTGTTGTGATTCAGGGTCAGCCTGTGGGTTCGGCAGTTGGGTCGGACGATTCAGAGGAGGAGGAGGGGGGTGTTGGATACCTTGCTGAGGATAGTATTGAGGCTCCGCAGAGCCCTCAGCCACGCCCCTCCCCCCTGGTCACGACGCAGACCCAGCTGTGTGAGCCTGACAGCGTGGATGAAGATGACCAACAGCTGGCCCTGTTCAAGGACGCCCGACGCAGGAGGCAGTCAATTAGGAGTAAACAGAGGAAGGCAATGGGGCACCTCGGAAGGAGGCAGAGGGAAGCCACGCCCTGAACTGTTTAAAAGGGGAATGTGTGGGAGGGCTGGTTTGCTGAAGGCAACCGTTTGAATAGCTCCTGTTACATGGTTCATGTTTGATCTCTTTGCTCTGTTTTATGTTAATAAATTTGGCAGGCTTAGTTCCAGCCTCTAGCCGTTTTGTAAAAGGGGTTGTCCCTGCCTTTTCTGCAGGGCCGGTAGTAGGCTGGTACAGAACACTTTGGAGAGTCCATCACTTAAAGTGGTACATAATACAACAAAACTGCATAGAGCAGATGGACTCTTTCCTGGCTCAGTTGTATAAATAAACCACTGGAGTTTTGAACAATTTCTGATTTCATGCAGAAGAAGACCATATTTGGAATACTGCATCCAGTTTTGGTCACTATGAGATAAATAAGATGTTGAGACTCTAGAAAGAGTGCAGAGAAGAGCAGCAAACATGATTAGGGGATTGGAGGCTAAAACATAAGAAGAGTTACAGGGACTAGGTATGTCTAGTTTAATGAAATGAAGGACTAGGGGTGACATGATAGCAGTCTTCCAATATCTCAGGGGCTGCCACAAAGAAGAGGGGGTCAATCTATTTTTCAAAGGACTTGAGGGCAGGACAAGAAGCAATGGATGGAAACTAATCGAGGAGAGAACCAATCTAGAATTAAGGAGAAACTTCCTGACAGTGAGAACAATTAACCAATGGAACAGTTTGGGCTCCAGAAGTTGTAGGTGCTCCATCACTGGAAGTCTTTAAGAAGAGACTGGACAACTATTTGTCTGAAATGATAAACACTGGATAAACACTGGAAGTTTTTAAGAGGAGACTGGACAGCCATTTGCCTGAAATGGTATAGGGTTTCCTGCCTGAGCAGGGTTGGACTAGATGACCTCCAAGGTCACTTCCAACTTACTTATTATTATATAGGGTTTCCCGCTTGAGCAGGGGGATTGGACTAGATGACTTCCAAGATCCCTTCCAACTTTTTTATTCTGAGAAGAAAAAGAAGCAGACAAGGAAGAAGAAGAAGATGATGAAGAAGAAGAAGAAGAAGAAGAAGAAGAAGAAGAAGAAGAAGAAGAAGAAGAAGAAGAAGAAGAAGAAGAAGAAGAAGAAGAAGAAGAAGAAGAAGAAGAAGAAGATTACAAGCTGGTTCCCAGCAAGGATGTGAAAAACAACAGGCATTATTAGGCATCTTACAACTGATCAATGATACTCTCAACGTTTGGCCTTTCCAGACCTTTATTTTTTTGTCCTAACATGTTTTGAATACCCAGTAAGAAGATCAAGACATAATCAATCACAACCAGGAAAGGGGTGGATATTGTAAGCAGTGACAATACGAGAAGGATTAATGAATGTGCGTAACTGTTGGGGATCCTTTCACAAAAACACTCCTCTGAATCTAAGATGGGGCACCCTTGTTTCCCTCCCTCGTCTTTATTTACAGGTGCTCCCTGAGTTCTAGATGAATGCAGTGCGTTGTTTGTTCAGTACATATGTGTACTGTCTTACGCTTTTGCGTGCATCCCTGTCTTTCCCACATCTTGGGCTGGAGCTTTATATGCAGCTCATGGAGCAAAGGCACTGCTCAAAACTTCAAATTAAACCACACAACTCTGTAATCACTGAGACTGGCATGACATAAAAGGATAATTAGTAGTTCATTACATCAGACATTGTTTGTTCAGCTAAATTGATTTCTCTCAGCTGCCCATGTTTTCTGTTTATTTAGTGAGAACACTCTGCTGCACCGTTTTTTTTATTTCTGAGCTAGGAAACCCTTCCTCCTCTAAGTTTAAAACACACAACAAAGGAAAACATGCAAGCAATGTGTACAAAACCATTTCCCCCCCTCCTCTTTTTTGGCCTACCACCTTCGACAAAAATAATCCGTCGCTTGAGCGAGGTGAAGCAAGCAGGTGTCCAGGTAGCTTTCACTAGGACTACGTGCTTTTCAAGCTGATTTTAAGTACATCTGGCTGATTTCTGGGGGGAAGTTCTTTCCTTAGCATTTGCTTTTGTTTTTGTGGAGACAAAGAAGCTTTCCTTTTTAAAAATTTGGCCTTCCTTTTTTTAAAAAAAATTTGGCCTCTTGCCCCTTACTTTGGGGCAAAAATAAAAGAAAACCCATATCTATTCTCTGAAGAAGAAGAAAGTTTTACAGAAAGTTTTACAAAGTGAGGGACACCCCCCCTCCTTTCAGCATGGAGAGGCCTCCAGAAAGATTTAATTTATGCATATATACATACACAGACATCTCTCTCTCTCTCTCTCTCTCTCTCTCTCTCTTCCTCTCTTTCCCAACATTATTATTTTAAAAATAACTCAAAGCGATAAATATACATTTCCTCCTCCTATTTTCCCCACACTAGCAATCCTGCGAGGTGGGTTGGGACAGAGTGACTGGCCCAAAGTCACCCAGCTGGCTTTTATGCCTAAGGCAGGACTAGAACTCACAAGTCTCCTGGTTGTTTTTTTTAAGCCTGATGTCTTAGCCACTACATCAAAGAGGTTCTCAGATTATCCATATTAGTGTGAATATAAATGTATTTGGAATTTGCATAATTTGCACCTGATTTTGCATAATATTTTAGTCATTTGATTCCGGAATGCCACCCTATTGCTTTGACTGGTTTATGCTATGTCTTGCTTTCAATCGAGTGCCATTCTTCTTTTTAAACTGTGTGTTTGACATGAGGAATTATTTTTGGCCTATTGAATTGGGCAGGCGTCAATCTCCCTAGTCCATTCTGCAAAACAGCTTCACCATGATGGCAGCTATCTCTACCAACAAGCATCAACGCAACCTCTGAAGTATTCCATGACAGGCTAAGTCCTTTTCTAGAGCATAAGGACGCCACTGTCATTTTTTAGAGGAGGAGATACTAAAATAAAAAAGAGTTGTGAGCCGTGACACAAAGTTGGCTTTCTTCTTGGAGTGGCGTAGGAAATAGAATATAAACTTAAACCAAGATCAGATTGGACTAGGAGTGAGCTTTGTGCTAGACACCTGCTCCCTGCAAAGAGATCGCAAACTTATTCTGGGAAAGCAAAACCACTTCGAGGGCTGCCTGAAGCATGAAAAGATCCAAAGAGTTTGGAGACCTGGCAAAGGTTTGCAAATGTCACGCAGATTGCTCTGACATCTGATGTACAGTACAAGAAAGGAGAGAAGGAATGGTTATCAGCGTGGAATTACTAAGATTGAGAATAAATATCCCAAACACCTGTACCAAGTATAGCGGCTTAGTATAGGAAAAGCAGCTAGCATCATATCAGAAATAGCTAGGAATTGTCTTGTTAGAGCATTCAGATAGTCCTTGACTTACGGCCATAATTAATAAGTTAACAGAACAACAGTTGAAAGAAACCTTGGAGGTCTTCTAGTCCAACCCCCTGCTCAGGCAGGAGACCCTATATCATTTCAGGCAAATGGCTGTCCAATCTCTTCTTAAAAACCTCCAGTGATGGAGCACCCACAACTTTTGAAGGCAAGCTATTCTAATGATTAATTGTTCTAACTGTCAGGAAATTTCTCCTTAGTTCTAGGTTGCTACTCTCCTTGATTAGTTTCCCTCCACTGCTTCTTGTCCTGCCTTCAGGGGCTTTGGAGAATAGGTTGAAACCCTATTCTGTTATTCTGTTAGATGTTGCCACCTGATGTTTTGGTAGATGTGTACTGTGTCAATGCTATCACCTAACTGTTTACTATTACTCTAAGACAAGGGTGTCAAACTTGCAATGTCATGTGACGTGTTGTGACATATCGCAACTTTTTCCCCCATTGCCGGCAATGGGGTGGGTGCGGTTTTGGCATGACGCATCCGGCCTGTGGGCCAGTAGTTTGACACCCCTGCTCTAAGATCTCATTCTTGACCAGTCATTGCTAACTCTGAATATTATCCAAATTATCCAGTTGCAATTCAAGGTTTTGGTTATTGACAGGGCTTTTTTTGTCATAGAACGCTCAGAACGGAGTTCCGGCACCTTTTTTGGATGGAATCTTGTAGGATAGGCAAGGCAGGTTGTATGACATGTGTGAGTTCCGGCACCTTTTTCTTGTACAAAAAAGCACTGGTTATTGAAGTCCACATATCTTAAAGTCACCAAAGGATGAGAAACACTGGGATATGAACTCCATGAACTTCTTCTAGTTCAGGGATGTCAAACTCAATTTCATTGAGGGCCGCCTCAGCATTGCGGTTACCCTCAGGGGGCCGGGTGGGTGTGGCCAGAGTGGGTGTGGCCTACTGGGTGGGCGTGGCTAGAGTGCGTATGGCCTACTGGGTGGGCGTGGCCAGCTCTACATCGTTCACATCAAGGGTGCCTATGGGGGCCTGGGCAGGAGTGGGACAGATCTGAGGGTCTCTGGCAGAAGGAGGGTCTCTGGGCCAGGGCCAAGGCAGTGGGGGCCGTTCCCTCACTGTTTCCAGGATGGCTTCGCGGGCCACATGAAACCACTTTGCAGGCCCCCGGGCCTTGTGCTTGACATGTCTGTTCTAGTTCCTTTGCTCCTGGGTTTGCTAAACATGAATTTGGGCATTCAGACAAGCCAAAAATACCACAGCCAACTCCACCTCCCTTTAACCTCTATAGAAGAAAAGCTACATCCTTCTTCCCCTCCTCCGCAAGGTATCCAGAATTTCCCTACTTTAAGGATAACACCCTCATCTATAGTAGGGCTGGGAATTACTGAAATATTTAGGCACAATAGAAGAACTTTAATAGGCTCTACCAGGGAACCCAGGTGTTTAGATCAGCTTAAAAATAATAACTCCACCCCTGCTGGGTAGCTTCTTTTTCACAAGAAAGCTCAGCTTTTATTCTTCTCCATAAAGGCAACCTCAGACAGGAAATTGCTCACGTGATGGGTCTTTATAAGTAGCGAAGGTTTTAAAACCAGGGGCTGGAGAGGTCATTAGCAGGCAGCCATATAATTAACCTTTGCTGGCCTTGTCCTTTTCACACTTTGTTAACAGCTTCCATTATTACCCTCATGAGTCTCCAGGAAAGACATTTATTGACAGTATTAAAAAAACATTGCCACGAATTCCAGGTTGACAGCCATCTATGTGTTAAATAAATCATTCTGATGTTCCCTTCTAGAAAATAAGAAAAAAATAGATTTGTTTGTTTGTATCCTTTTTTTTAAGCCAATGCAATTCTAGGATGCATTACCAGAGCGACAGAATCAAGATCACGTGAAGTATTAGTACTGCTTTACAAAGCCTTAGTAAGACCACACCTTTAATAACAAGTCCAGTTTGGGTCACCACATTATAAAAAAAAATATGTTGAGACTTTGGAAAAAATGCAGAGAAGAGAAACAAGGATGATTAGGGGCTTGGAGACTAAAACATATGATGAACGACTGCAGGAATTGGGTATGTCTAGTCCAGTGAAAAGAAGGACCATCGGAGACATGATAGCAGTGTTCCAATATTTGAAAGGCTGCCACAAAGAAGAGGGGATCACCTTATTTTCCAAAGCACCCAAATGCAATACAAGAAACAATGAGTGGAAACTAATCAAAGAGTGATCCAACTTCGATCTAAGGAGAAACTTCCTAACAGAAGAATTAACCTGCGGAATAGCTTGCCTACAGAAGTTGTGGGTGCTTCATCACTGGAGATTTTTAAGAAGACAGGTGGAAAGCCACCTGTTTGAAATAGTATAGGGTGTTCTGTTTGAGCAGGGATTGGACTAGAAGACCTCCAAGATCCCTTCCAACTGTTCTATTCTATTCTATTCTATTCTATTCTATTCTATTCTATTCTATTCTATTCTATTCTATTCTATTCTATTCTATTCTATTCTATTCTATTCTATTCTATTCTATTCTATTCTATTCTATTCTATTCTACTCTACTCTACTCTACTCTACTCTACTCTACTCTACTCTACTTCTATTCTATTCTATTCTATTCTATTCTATTCTATTCTATTCTATTCTATTCTATTCTATTCTATTCTACTCTACTCTACTCTACTCTACTCTACTCTACTCTACTCTAATTCTATTCTATTCTATTCTATTCTATTCTATTCTATTCTATTCTATTCTATTCTATTCTATTCTATTCTATTCTATTCTATTCTGTTCTGTTCTGTTCTGTTCTGTTCTGTTCTGTTCTGTTCTGTTCTGTTCTATTCTATTCTATTCTATTCTGTGTATTATAATGTGTTTTCCTTAAGTATTTGAGGGAATCTCTCTCCTTTCTCTATTTGAAAATAGATTTTCTCACTTGTAGGAATTGACAATGTTCAGGCTTCAGGCCTCTCCTTGCTGTGTTCCTTTGAGTGTGCCAATCATGCATTTTGTCTGGATTGCTGACACATGATATATATGTGCCTTAACTCAATGTACTATACAACAGCTGGCAACAATCCATGCACCTTCCAATATATTTAAACAAAACATACAGTAGATCATGGGTGTCAAACTCACTGTATCACATGACGTGTCGCTACGGGGTTAGGGAGAGGGGTGGGAGATAGGGGTTGTCTGGCTATGGGGGGTGGCCAATCAACCATGGCTCAGGCCAGACTTGGGTCCGACCGCTCGGGGGGAGAGCGGGGTGTGGTTGTCTCCGGGGCTCATGAGCGGGTCGTGGGATTACCGATTCCCACGACGGGGAATGGCAGCAGGTGGATAGACAGAGGGCCGTATCGTTACCGGGAGGGCCGTCTCCGCTATCTGCAAGCGGTGAGGCGCTCCGACCCTCTGCTTCTTCCTCGAGGTTCCGGGAGCGAGGATGTGCAGCCTCCTGAGCTCCGGCTGGTGTACCTGAATGCCAGGTCCGTGGTTAACAAAGCTCCCCTCGTTAGGGATTTAGTTGAGGGTGAGCACGCGGACCTGGCTTGCATCACGGAGACTTGGTTGGGCCCAGAGGGTGGGGTCCCTTTGGTTGACCTCTGCCCACCAGGCTTCCGGGTGCTACATCGGCCACGAGCTCATGGTAGGGGTGGGGGTGTGGCGGTGACTATGAGGGAGACCTTATGTCCGCGGGAGACCACCGTTCCTCAGATAGTCGGGTGTGAGTCTCTCTTTGTGAGATTTGGTTCTGAGGCGCAGTTGGGCTTGCTGCTGGTGTACATTTTGCCTAGTCGCGCAGCGGCAGCCCTGCCCGAGCTGCTCGATATCCTCTCGGGGTTGGTGGTTGAGTTTCCCAAACTTATTGTTTTGGGAGACTTCAATCTACCATCCCTGGGAGGTTCATCTGAGCTAGCTCGGGAGTTCATGGCTTCCATGACGGCCATGGACCTGACGCAAGTAATTTCTGAGCCTACTCATGAGGGAGGCCACACCCTTGACCTGATTTTTTTATCTGGACGGTGGTTGGATGATCTTGGTGGGGGCTCTCCATTTATTATGCCCCTGTCATGGACCGATCATCACCTCCTGCAGCTGGTCTTCCGTTTTGCCACCCCCCGCCGTGGGGGTACGGAGCCAATTAGGTGGTACCGCCCCAGACGCTTAATGGATCCTGATAGATTCCAAGCGGCGCTGGGGTCCCCACCTGCCTCCATTGCTCACAACTCGGCGGATGCCTTAGTGGAAGCCTGGGAAAGGGCAGCCACTGAGGCACTTGACCAGGTTGTACCCTTGCGGCCCCTGACCCGGTGCAGATCCCAGCGAGCTCCATGGTTCTCCGCGGAGCTCCGGGAGATGAAGCGTCAGAAACGGGGCCTAGAGAGCTGTTGGAGGTCTAGCCGATCCGAACCTGACCGGTTGCGGTTAAGAACCCATATTAGGTCTTATCTCGCAGCGATGAGGGTGGCGAGGTGTAATTACTTCTCCACCCTCATCGCGTCCGCAGATAATCGCCCGGCCGCCCTGTTTAGGGTGACTCGCTCACTTCTTAATCAGGAGGTGAGGGAGGATCCCTTGCAGGGTCGTGCCGAGGAATTTAGCCAACATCTGTCGGATAAAATCGCTCAGATTCGGACCGGTTTGGACTCCAGCTGGGCAGAGTCTGGCGATCAGGACACGGGCGGTCTTGTCAATGTTATCTGGGAAGAGTTTGATTCTGTGACCCCTGATGAAGTGGACAGGATTATGGGAAGGCTGAGCTCCACCACATGTTTATTGGACCTGTGCCCTTCCTGGCTGGTTTATGCAGCTAGGGAGAGGACACGAGGCTGGCTCCAGGCGGTTATATCCGCTTCTCTGAGTGAGGGTTATTTCCCCACCGTCTTGAAGGAGGCGGTGGTGAGACCTCTCCTCAAGAAGCCTGCCTTGGACCCAGCTGTATTGAACAACTTTCGTCCAGTCTCCAACCTTCGCTTTCTTGCAAAGGTTGTTGAGAGTGTGGTGGCACATCAGCTCCCTCTGGTCCTGGATGAAGCGGATTATTTGGACCCCTACCAATCGGGTTTCAGGCCCGGGTACAGCACGGAGACGGCATTGGTCGCTCTGGTGAATGATCTCTGGAGGGCTCGGGACAGGGGATATTCCTCTGTCCTAGTCCTATTAGACCTCTCGGCGGCTTTCGATACCATCGACCATGGTATCTTGCTGCGGCGCCTCAGGGGATTGGGAGTGGGAGGCACAGTTCTTCAGTGGTTCTCCTCCTATCTCCTGGGACGCTCGCAGTCGGTGTTGGCAGGGGGGCAGAGATCGGCCCCTAGGTCTCTCGTTTGTGGAGTTCCTCAGGGGTCGGTTCTCTCGCCTCTCCTGTTCAACATCTACATGAAACCGCTGGGTGAGATCATTTGTGGTTTTGGAGTTGGGTATCATCAATATGCCGATGATACCCAACTTTTCTTTTCGACCCCAAACCACCCCAGTGATGCCCTCGCTGTGATGTCCTGTTGCCTGGAGGCGGTTCGGGTCTGGATGGGGAGGAACAGACTTCAACTCAACCCTGACAAGACTGAGTGGCTGTACATTCCGGCATCCCGGGACATTCAAAATGTTCCATCTCTTTCTATGGGGGGTGAGCTCTTACCCCCCGTGGATAGGGCTCGCAACTTGGGAGTCCTCCTAGATTCACGGCTTACTCTGGAAGATCATATAGTGGCCGTGACTAGGGGAGCTTTCGCCCAGGTTCGCCTGGTGCGCCAGTTGCGGCCCTATCTGGACCGGGATGCCCTGTGTACGGTCACTCATGCACTCGTGACCTCTCGCCTTGACTACTGTAATGCTCTCTACATGGGGCTTCCCTTGAAGACCACTCGGAGGCTCCAACTGGTACAGAATGCGGCCGCGAGAGTTGTCTTGGGAGTTTCCCGGTACTCCCATGTTACACCTTTGCTCCGCGAGCTGCATTGGTTACCAGTTGTCTTCCGGGTGAGGTTCAAGGTCTTGGTCATGATCTTTAAGTCCTTACATGGCATGGGTCTGGGTTACCTCGGGGACCACCTGCTGCCGGCGTCAACTTCCCTCCGCCCAGTACGTGCCCACAGAGAGGGCCTCCTCAGGGTGCCTCCGGTCAGGGAATGTCGACTGGTGGCCCCCAAGGGGAGGGCCTTCTCTGTGGGCGCTCCGGCATTATGGAACCAACTGCCGGTTGAGCTCCGGATGGCACCTGACCTCCGATCCTTCCGACGCGGGCTGAAGACCCACTTATTTGAATTAGCTGGTCTGGCCTGATGGGGGAATATGGGTTTTTAAATTGGTGTTTTTTAGTACTTTATTATTGTTGTTTTTTAACTGGGCACTGGTTTAATTTCCTTTTAACTTTTGTATCGCTATTTATATATGCCCTGTGAACCGCCCTGAGTCCCTAGGGAGAAGGGCGGTATAGAAATCAAATAAAACTAAACTAAACTAAACTACGTATCATGACTTTTTTTGCATTGCCTGAGCTGGGGTGGGTGCGGCCTCCGCATGATGAAACCAGCCCGCAGGCCGGCATTAGATGTTGATCTTGCTTTCAAAACAGCAACATCCTTTAAAGCACTTTTTAAAAATTCCTCTGAGGTTCTGTTTCGTCTGTCTCCTTGCAGAGGATCTATTCTGCTTAATATTGTAATGAAGGACAGGGCCTTCTTAGCAGTGGCACCTATTTTGTGAAATGCTCTTTCAAAAGAAAAAGTCCATTTGAAGTCTACCTTGCAGTCAGCTTTGTTTCTTTAACATTTTAACTTGTGAATTGATGGGAATTTCTTTCTTAAATAGCCGTGTCCTATCTTATTTCTAAAATTGCGATTTAAACTTTACTAAATTGATAGACTCTGTATCCCCAATAATGGTGAATATAGAGAATAATGCCTTGTTGGTTACTTTGTTTGCCTTTATGCTCCTCTTTCTCTCTCGTTTTTTTTTAAAAAAAAACACTTTTAATTTTTTACCAAACAAGACACAGAGGTAGTCCTAACCTTACAAAATCACAATTCAAGACTTTTGTGGTGTGAAATTTGGAGCTTAAAAGTCAGAAAATCAGGAGGAACTAGGACTAAGTCATTTTGTGAACAAAAGTTAGGTGGAACACAATCAAACATTCCTTTGAAAACATGCATAAGTAAAATGCTCCCACTTTGAAACTTGGTACATGGATCTAAAACCCATAAGATTCCTAGCTTGGTATAGAAATACCTATCTACTGTTTTCAAGATACTTTATTCTGTAATAAATGGTTTTTAATCTACGTTGAGTCCAGGCACCTGACTGGTTCCTAGATGGGTGTCTAGATGCAGTTCAAGATGCTGGTATTTATCTTTAAAGCCCTAGATGGCATAAGATCTAGTTACTCAAGGGCTGATCTTCTGCCAAGAACGTCTTCCCCGTCCCACATATTCCCATATGGAGGCCATGCTCCAGGTTCCTTGTTTTAAGTGTTGTCATCTTATGGAACCTAGAAAGCCTCTGTGTTTTGGGTAGTGCTTTTTTTGTAAAAGAAAAAGGTGCCGGAACTCACACGTTATACAACCTGCCTTGCCTACCCTACAAGGTTCCATCCAAAAAAGGTGCCGGAACTCCGTTCTGAGCATTCTATGAGAAAAAAGCCCTGGTTTTGGGACTCCCCTCTCTGCAGAGGGACAGAGAATGAGGTGGCTGGATGAAGTCACTGAAGCAGTAGGCGTGAGCTTAAATGGACTCCAGAAGATGGTAGAGGACAGGAAGGCCTGGAGGAATGTTGTCCATAGGGTCGTGATGGGTCGGACACGACTTCGCAGCTAACAACAACAAACTCTCTGCAGAACAATCTTCCCACAGATAGTTGGGGGTGATATGCTGATATTGTAAATTGCCCAGAGAGTGCTAAAGTACTATGGGGTGGTATATAAGTCTATTGCTATTGGGATCTAGAAGGTATGCCTTATCTCCTGCAGGGTCTGCCCTCTGGACTGATGTTCCCTTTGATAGCAATTGTTTCTGACTCTGAAAGCCATCTAGGTCAGACAACCCTAAAGACCAGTCAGTTCTCCCAGGCCTTAAGCTAGTTGGAGTTGGGCTTAAGGATCTGGTTATCCAGATAGGTCATTGGTTCTTTTTGTCTAATATGATTAAATTGCATTTCCTATTTAGTTTGGTTTTAATGTACACTGCCCAGAGTCAACTTGGTTCTGATCGCTGCCTACATTGAATAAATCAAATCAAATCAATTAAACTCCTGCCTGTTGCAAACATATGGTCACAGAGCAGAGAGAAGGAAAGGACAAACACTCTGAATTTTGTCTCCATTGGGGAACAGTTTGAAATCTTAATGAACTGGGGTGTGGTAGGACTCATTAATCTCAAACCAAAGCATCCCACATGTATATGACACTATCTTGAACCCTTTTGAGCTTAATAAATATGGACTGGAACTCAATTAAGGCATGGTTTATTCTCATTAAAACCCATTATACAAGTCAATCAAGACTAATTTATATACCACGGACTTCAGTGGTTGTAAAGAGTGAGAGACTTCCAATTCCATAAACATTTTTTTACCAAGTTTGGGAAAATAAGATCTCCCAAGAAGTTGTGTTTTATTTTGCAGAACTGCCCTCTCAGGAAATGATGCATAAGGAGACTCTTCATGTTCAAAGCTGAAGAGTTTTTGCCCACATACTTTTGACATACGACAGTGTTCGCCTGAAAAATGGCTGGATGTGTCATTCCTTGTTAATATATGGGAACTATCAGGCCTTTTCATACACAATAGGACTTTCTTTGGGGATCTGGGAGAGGAGAAGGGAAGTCATAAAGGGCAAAGGAAAGAGCCAAAGGGGAACATTAATTTATGAATGCAAAAACTTACAGTGTAATTTATTTATTTATTTTTTTCCCTTTGAATGGGTGAGACCCAACTAGCCGCAGGCACCCCTAATCCAATGTCCTTGTTGAGTGTGAAGGACTTACAAGGGTGGTCTTTATGCATGAATGAAGTGACATGAGGAACTGATCTGGAATCCGGGTATTCTTCGAGTAAGGCACTCTTTTTCAGAGTCCTCAAGAGTTTTGAACACTGCCCTCCTGACCTGACCTTCCACCAAACAGACATGGGAATTCCTAATACCACATTTTCTGGTGCTGTGGGGCAACTAAACCACGAGAAAAGATGCAAATATATGACTGAGCCATTTCTAACAGCTTTGTGGGAAAATATGATCTATTAAAGGGCCCATCAGGCTTGATCTGCAAACATCTAGATGAGATTCACCTGAGGGCAGCAAAGAGATACAGACAACTCTTACTCTTTGCTATCATCTAATAATCATGTGATTATTAGCCCAGTTTTGCTACTCTATTATAGAGGTGTGTTACTTCTGTGTGTATATATTTTACATAGGTATCTACTGTATACTAGAAGATAACTGGATTGATAATAACTCACCCTTGAGTTAGGCCTGCCCACCAGAACTTGCTGAAAAATTTCCAGGAAACTCTTAATAATTATTTTATTTGCCTTTTGTCTTTCCTGGCAGGATGGATCCTGACCTTTGGAACTTAAACATTTGGGGTTCAGAACCTAATATTCCTTTGAGCTTGCTATGTGCCCACATCATATAGCTTCAAATGGTGTCCCAGAAATAATGAAAGCCGATATCTTATGTCTTGGTGGGTGGGCTGGCATGCAGGGATGCCTAAGGTCTTTTAAAGCTCATCGTAGAATCAATCCATTCTTTCATTTGCTACATCTGGAATTCAAGTTGCAGTAGGTTTGTCTATGGGCATTGAACAGGGGTCTTCAAACTTGGCCCTTTTATGGCTTGTGGACTTCAACTCCCAGAATTCCTCAGCAAGCAAGGCTGGCTGAGGAATTCTGAAAGCTGAAGTCCACAAGCCATAAAAAGCCAAGTTTGAAGACCCTGGCATTGTATCTCCTTTCCCTAGCTTTAAAAGCCAAGCCATCCTAGGTTTCAAGAGTGTTTGTGAATATAACTATAGTAAAAATGATTCCATTGGTTCAGAAGTAAAGTCCCTTTGAAGTCAGCAAGGTTTACTCTCAGCTAGGTAGCCTGCAGATACTGTACAATTATAGGCAGATGCTTTTGCAGACATTACAAGATCTTTAAAGCAACCATGTATAGTTATTTATTTTATTTTGTTTCATTTTAAATAACAGTTGCCTGAGCAGTTTTTCTCAGCCTTGGCAATTTTAAGAGGTATGGACTTCAATTCCCAGAATTCCGCAGCCTGGATCTTAAAGTTGCTAAGGTTGAGAAACACTGTGCTAGAGCAACCTACTATAACAGCCTTTTTTCCCGCCTTTTTTCTTCTGTGTGCCCTGTGTGCTCTGTGATTTACCTCATGATGCTCCTGTTTCCCTGACTATCTAGTTTCCTGAATATATTGTTCTAAAATATATTTATTTATATAAAACTACAAGTTCGTGTCAGTCTCTCTGACTTCATTTGGACGCCTGCTGCGCAATTCCCTGATATATTTTCTTCTATTCTCACCTTCTTATTCTTCCCAAAGTGTCCAGCAATTGTTTGGTCTCTACCAAGTCTTCTACCAAGGTTTCTCAGTTACTGAACCTGGAAGGCCCCCCCCCCCGAAAATCCCATCCTGTTACCTTCTAGCTCGGTCCTTTTTCACCAATATCTTTTTCCATATACTGTTTTCTCAGGCTCCTTGTCAGCTGAGACAAAGAGACAATTCAGGCTGCCTTGGTGCTCATGTATATTGGGAACCAAAGCCACCAAAGCGGCAGATACCATCACAACACGGTTCACTTGTGACCTTTCACAGCCAATGAATCCGAGGGATTTTTTCTTTTTTCTTTACTGTGGATTGAATTTAAAACGACTTCCCAGGAGTGAAAGGTCATCATAGGGAATCAGGCTATCCAGCTAAAGAGAACTCTTTAGCATCACAATGGATCTGGTTATAGGTTACCTACTTTGGAAAGTCTAGTTGAGAAGTTGTGGGAATTGCAAAGTGGAGGGAAGGTGGAGGAGAGAACAGATCCTTCATCACCCCCAGAAACAGCCCTGTAATAGCTCTATGAAAGAACAAAGGGAAATATTTTCATTAAGTCTTCTCTGAAATCTGCCCTTCTTTGCCAGTCATTGTTAAGTGGACGGAGTTGCGTGTCGGTTACATGGTTTGCCAAAAAGAAACATGTCCCTCTTGTGGTGTAGGTGCTCAATGGGAGTTATGCTTGCATCAAAGCTGGAATATTTTATTTACCAACTTTCTAGATGGAGCTTTGATCTCCAGATAGTGAGACTGAATGTGCCAGGGCTAGAAAGAGAGGAAATTCATCAGCCTGGCTGTGTGAAACTCTATCCCCCCAAAGTAGCAAATTGTACTCAGGAGAGATTAATTAAATTGGCAGAGAAAAGTTCATATACATCACAGGAGCTATGGTGCAATCTACAGGTAACCCCCAACTTACAAGAGTTCATTTGGTGACCATTTGATGTTACAACAGCACTGGAAAAAAGTGACTTATGACTGTTTTCACACTTAAGACCATTGCAGCATCTCCGTGGTCACATGATAAAAATTTGAACACTTGGCAACTGACTCATATTTATGACTGTTGCAAGCGTCCTGAAGTTGTGCGGTCAGCTTTTGCGACCTTCTGACAAGGAAAGTCAATGAGGAAGCCAGATTCACTTAACAACTATGTTACTAACTCAACAGCTGCCATGATGCAATTAACAACTGTGTCAAGAAAGGTCAGACAACGGGGCAAAAGTCACTGAACTGTCTCGCTTAGCAACGGAAATTTTAGGCTCACTTGTGGTTGCAAGCCAAGGACCACCTGTATACCTCCAGGATACCTCACCCAACTTTGTCAGTAGGTCACAAAACCCTGAGACACCACAACCGTCATAAATATGAGCCAGTTTGCTGAGCATCTGATTTTTGATTACATGGCCGTGGGAATGTTGCAAAGGTCGTAAGTGTGAAAAATGGTCATAAGTCACTTTTTTCAGTGCCTTTGTAACTTTGAGTGGTCACTAATTGAACTGATTGTAAGTCGAGGATTACCTGTAAGGTAACATGTTGTGTCAGTATGTAATAATGTTTGTGCGTTTGTGTTCTCTCTAAGGTTGCATCTGTTTGGGTTAATATGTAATTAACCCATAGGATTGAGGCGGGGCTTAGAATGGAGAAGTCATCAACACCAAGAAAGAAAAGTAAATATATATGAAGAAGTGGTTTGCCACCTTGATCACAACAAGTATGAACTATTTTAGTAAATTTCTGCCACCTCTTAAATCGCAACAAATGATCTCTTCTTCCTGTATCGCATCTCTTATCTACAGATGGTCTTCACTTAGTGACTTGTCACTTAGCGACCAGCCAAAGTTACAACAACCGCCCCCCCCCCCAATGTTTGGTGGCATCTGGATTTGTTGCTATGGAACTGTCACTATTTTCCGTTCTTCAAGCAGCTGATGATATTTATTTTATTTTTTTATTTTTATTTTTATTACATTTATATCCCGCCCTTCTCCGAAGACTCAGGGCGGCTTACAAGCTTAGCAGCAGTATATTGAGGGACTCTCAAGATTGGGGAAGATTGCTTTATAAAACAGTGTGCTAATTTTTCCAGGGCAGTAGCCAAACTATAGTTTTAGTGCAAAATGCACATATCTCTTTGCTGGGCAGGATTACACCAGTAGAAAGATAACCAGGTAAGGAGAAAATGGGATAAAGTTTGTGGTGTCTTGTTAAAGCAGCCATTTTTCACATTTTCTTCAAGAACCTAGTCTGAGATTTGACCCTTTTCTTATCACAGTTTCTACTTATGACCTCAAGAACCAGGAGAGCTTATACTATATCTTGGCTCACACAGTCGATTTTGTAGCCGTTGGAGGGCTTCAGAATGCAGAGGAGGGTGACTGGACCTGCAAAGGAGGGACAATGATTGACAAAGTGAGAGGCAATCATTGCTCACTTTGTAATAAATACCTATATATTTCTATAGCTGTAAATTTCTCTCCCTCCCTCCCTCCCTCCCTCCCTCCCTCCCTCCCTCCCTCTCTCTCTCTCTCTCTCTCTCTCTCTCAAATGTACACAATTCATATTTTATTCTCTCCTTTAATCACCACTGTTCTGTGCTGACTATTCCATGTGGGATTACCGTACTAATTCAAACTATGGACTCACTTGGTGGATTCTTTCCAGAGATATCGTCTTTAAAGATCCTTCTCTTCATCCACGAAGCACAGTGTGGTGCTACATCAAAGTACACTTTCAACTAACAAACTCCATTTTTCATAGAACACTTAAAGTGATCTTTAGTCTTCCACCATTTTATGTGGTTTTATCTTTTTTTTTTTTTTTTTTGCTCCTGGTTTAACCAAGATTCACCATCGTCATCCCCACGGGAGAGAAAATTTAACAAGTTTCAAGGAATGAATAGATTTTTTTTTCAATGCCAATGTATTTTTAGGATATAAAGAGGTAATATTTGTGATGGAAACTTTTATTTCATCACATGGGAAGAGGTCTTCAGGTAGATCAATAGATGGTGCTTCAAGAACTAGTCAGGGCTGTAACCTTGGTAACAAAGGTTCTTGAATAAGGAAGGTTTCCTTAGCAACAGCAATTCATGTGTTCCCACAGGTGTCTGTTCTAAGGAACAGGATGTGGAGATGCATTAAATATCCACAATACATTGATTATTATGGTCACAATTTACTGCTGTGGGGGGTCACCTTGAGTGCATTTAGTCAATGTACTGCATGTGTCTCCTAGATGGTGGAACATAGGCACGAGAACGCAAAGCTGCTTTTCAAAAGGCAACTGGATTTTCTTGGTTTTTTTTTCCTTGAAAACCTTTCACTTCTCATCCAAGAAGCTTCTTCAGTTCTGCTTCTTGGATGACAAGCAAAACGTTTTCAAGGGAAAAAACCAAGAAAGTCCAGTTGGTTTTTGAAAACCACCTTTGGGACAACCAGGACCTAGATGATTGTGCATTGCCATAGTCAGTAGGCAAGAGAATGAGAACAAGAAAGTTGTCTCTAGAATATGTTATGTTTGAACTAAAACTGGCCAAATTTGCTAAGACTATCTGCTTTTGTTCTTGCAAAAGTAGATGTGGTAAGAAAATAGTCTATTTCTACTAAAAAAATCACTATTATATTATGCACTAGATATAATGGGTAGTGGAGATAAATTATCTGCACAATGAATGTGGCATAGGGAAAATTATGACTTCTTACATTCCAAGAGGAACAAAGTGGTACTAAGCATAAATTATTAAATAGGATTAAAGAAATAAAAACAATATTCTGCATGTTTGTGACAGCAAAGTTTGTAATAGGTCTGATCTAGTGGAATGCAATTGATGAATACATGCAGACTACAGTTTTAATTATGAATGAAAAGGCTAAAAAGTAAGAATTGGTGTCATCTGGTTAATTGTTGAGGAAATATTACAAAGAAGGATCCCATAGGTTGGTAATAGTTCTGGGTTACAGTCTAGTGATTGTTGACAATAGAAAAACCAGATTTGAGTTTTTGGAAAAATTGTGCAGCTTTATAAATAAATGTAATCCAGAAGGGAAAATGTCTGTTCTAAATACACGATTTAAGTAAAAATCTAATCATATTACACATGTCAAATGAATAAATACAAATCTAAAAGCATTCATTCGATTATTTATGACCTAAGAAAATGAAGTACAGTATACAAGGATGGTGAGAAGTACTGAATATGGGAAAGATCATTTTTGATACTGTCAAGAGGGAAGCTTGGGGGAAAATAGACATAATTCGAAAAGAAAAAAGTAAATAACAGAATAACAGAGTTGGAAGGGACCTTGGAGGTCTTCTAATCCAACCACCACCACCCCGCTCAAGCATACCATTCCAGACAAGTGACTGTCCAGTCTCTTCTTAAAAGCTTCCAGTGATAGCGCACCTACAACTTCTGAAGGCAAGCTGTTCCACCAGTTAATTGTTCTCCCTGTTAGGAAATGTCTCCTTAGTTCTAGGTTGCTTCTCTCCTTGATTAGTTTCTGTCTGTTGCTTCTTGTCCAGCCTTCAGGAGCTTTGGAGAATAGCTTGACTCCCTCTTCTTTGTGCCAGCCCCTGAGATATTGGAAGACTGGTATCATGTCCCCCCTCGTCCCTCTCTTCATTAAACTACACATACCCAATTCCTGCAAAGTGGGCACTCCAACACTGGAGGTTTATAAGAAGAGATTGGACAACCATTTGTCTGAAATGGTAAAAGGTTTGGATTAGAACAGACATGTCAAACACAAGGCCCGGGTGCCGGATCCAGCCCGCGAAGTGGTTTCATGTGGCCCGCGAAGCCATCCTGGAAACAGTGAGGGAACGGCCCCCACTGCCTTGGCCCTGGCCCAGAGACCCTCCTTCTGCCAGAGACCCCCAGATCTGTCCCACTCCTGCCCAGGCCCCCATAGACACCCTTGATGCGAACGATGTAGAGCTGGCCACGCCCACCCAGTAGGCCATATGCACTCTAGCCATGCCCACCCAGTAGGCCATGCCCACCCTGGCCACACCCACCCAGCCCCCTGAGGGCAACCGCAATGCTGATGCGGCCCTCAATGAAATTGAGTTTGACACCCCTGGATTAGAAAATCTCCAAGTCCCTTTCAACTCTTTAATTCTGCTATTCTGTGGTGTTGTTTTAACTTAATAACTATAGTTCCTTTCCTTTTTTAAAATCCCACTTATCCTGTATTTTATTTGGTGTCCTATTTCTTTGATTTCTTGTTCCACTTTGCATAAGGTTGCTTCCTCAAAATGGAATTACTCAATGGGCGAATAGGTATGTAGGAAGGGATGCTTCCGGCATAGGCGTATTTCAAATTATTTGAGCTTGGATGAATCTTTTTACATCTCTCTATTTGCTTTCCTGGAAACAAAATGTGGACTGCAATTTCTAAAGGGTTTTTGGAGTGCCAAAATAACATGACTAACCAGAAAGTTATATTGGAAATGTGTAGTTTTGAATTTCCCTTTAAATAGCTCTTCAGATTATTCATTGTTTAGGCAGCAGGAATCTTGAGCTTTAAACAGCACAGACCCTACCGTAAACTCATGACTGAGAATTTAGCTTTTTCACCTGGAAATAGAAAATGATGGAAATGCCATCAGCACAAAGATATCTGGTGTTATTTTAGCCTGTCTTTCCATAAGTAACAGTGATGTAAATCCAGAGCAGCATTTATATTTTAGGAAGGAATTATTGTCTATTATGTTGACAATAATAATTAGGTTTCTTTTTTTAAAAAAAGGATGTATAAAAGTGGAGATGGTAGTTAGAGTAGTTATTTCCTTTTTTTTCTTTCATTGAAGATTAGGTTGGATTCAAATGATAACGTAAGTATCTCCATCCTTGTCAACAAACTGAATGAAATCTATTTCAATAGATTGGTGAATGAGATGATAGACAGAAACACGAAGGATATTTTCCTTTTAATAAGTAATGAGGGAGGGAGATTTTAGTCTGGTCTTTGAGAAGAATAAATCTAAAGCAAAGATTGTGATTCAGTGGCTGAAATTTGTCCCAAATTTTTGTTTGCAGCAGGTCTTGGATCATTTGAGGCCAAGCCTTAATATTTGGGAGAAGCTGTAGTACCAATGTTGGTGTGCTGAACATGTAAATAAGGCTTGTTTTGGATTCCTTGGAGGAGAAGTTTTCCTTTAAAATTTTTTTTTAAAGTAATGTTAATTCTGTTTTGAGGTCTCCTATCTTGTTGTGCATTTTTGTGTCTCTGAATTTTCTTTCCAGGTTATTTTGACTCAATGTGCAGCCTGCCTTTGCTTGAAGTCATTTGGCAGTTGAAGTTCTGTATCCATTTTACCACATTGGCTTGAACGATCATATAAAATTTTTTAAAAGTTATGAAATGTAGCACAGTATTTAGGTGATTTTTCAAATGTGAAATACTGTATATTTGGAGGGTTCTGTAAGCCTGCTTTTACCGAAAATAAGAGATAGAATAAAATGAAATATTTTGTTGCAGTTGCTGTTCAGTCGCTAAATCTTACCAGACCTTCTGCAATCCCATGGACCATAGCACACCAGGTTTCTTCATCCTCCACTGTCTCCTAGAGTTTGCTCAAACTCATGATCATTCTGTGGGTGGCACTATCTTACCATCTCATCCTCTGCTGTCCCTTTCTCCTTTTGCCTTCCATCTTTCCCAACCTCAGGTCTTTTCCAATGAGTCCTCTCTTCTCATTTGGTGGCCAAAGGATTTGATCTTCAGCTCTAGTATCTGTCCCTCCAAAGAATAGTCAGGGTTGATTTCTCTTAAGATTGACTGATTTGATCTCCTTGCAGCCCAACGGACTCTCAAGAGTCTTCTCCATCACCACAATTTGAAAGCATCAACTCTTCGATGTTCAGCTTTCCTTATGGTCCAAATCTCACAGCCGTACATTACTAATGGGAAAAGCCACAGTTTTGGCTATACGGATCGTTGTCAGCAAGGTGATATCTCTGCTTTTATTATGTTGTCTAGGTTTGCCATAACTCTCCTGCCAAGAAGCCCACATATGGACAAATATTATAACAGCAGAACGCTAATGTACATGATGATAATCTTTTTACGAATATTTAAAAAGAGCTGCGTAGGCTGTTGGTCCTTGCTAACATGATAGCATCAAGAAAGAGGACCTAATGTTTTAAAGTTACATTTATTAGATTAGAGTTCCATTCATGTGTCATTATCTTGTATGATGAAGGGATCTGCCTATCCTGGAGCTTCTATGACCTATAGTGTCAGGATGGTACATTCTGAAAAGGGTAAAAATCAGATTAAATACCATCCATTGGAGAAGGAAATAGCTACTTACTTTAGTCCCTATGGTCCCAAATCCAGGATACGGTCAATATGATAAGATAAGATAAACCTACAAGCATAGAACATAGAATAATAGAGTTGGAAGAGACTTCAGTGATCTCCTAGTCCAGGGGTCAGCAACCTGAAACAGTGAAAGAGCCACTCGGAACCGGTTCCCTCACAAAAGGAAAAACTGGGAGCCACAAAAAATGTGTGCACATGCGCGTACATGTGCAGAACAGGGTTTGAGTGAAGAGTGGAGCCAAGGCGAGATATGCACCTACCCTGCATATTTGAATTGATTGGTTGAACTTTTTTAGTCCCACTTTTTTTTGGGACTGCACATGGCAGAGGACTGGGAGCCGCAGGAGACAGCTGAAAGAGCCGCATGCGACTCCGGAGCCGCGGGTTGCAGACCTGTGTCCTAGTCCAACCCCCTGCTCATTTTCATCCGTGGGAAAGATCCCACGGATGAAAACATTACCGGGCAAATCGACTCACGAAGCATGGGAAACTCTGATAGTATATAATTAATTAAATAATATCAAATATTAAATTTTAAATAATATAATAACCCATGGATAACCAGATAAGAAATTATCCAGTAAGCCAGGATTTTTGAAATTGTTTTTCTAAAGAACCCTTGGTTTGGGGTGGTGGTGGTTTCCGCTTCTCTTGTTTTAAGGTAAAAAAGAATAAGAGAAGAACATCATTTTCTCTGTTCCTCAAAGCTGTCTTTCATCTGAGACACAAATGAAAGTATGTCGGAATCCTTCATTCTGTCTATTGATTATATAAAGCTGTTTGGAAGATGTATATCTTGAACCTTTGTTTTTGGTCTATTTTTTTTTAAAACAGAGAGGACAAAAGAAAGTAATTGTTGAAATGCTGCTTGACTTCTTCAGGACTCTAAAACTAATTACAAAGATGCATGGTGATGTTTCAAGCATCTCTTCTCAGGATGACTACAATGCTCAGCGCAGCTTACTTGAAAATCTTAAACATCTAAATTAAAGAGCATTCTTTCCCAACAAGTGAAGTGGTAGACGTTCGCTCCCTATTTCATCCCTCAATACCAGAAAATCTCCATTTGGGTGGGAGGAAAAGACCTTGTCAAGTTTTATTTTGAAAGGATGAAAAAAAAGAAGAAATATTTATCTAACAAGTTTTCAGGGAATTATTATTGTTTAATTTTTATTTCAATTAAAAAAAATTCTTTAAGAACTCTGGTAAAATCTATTCCTGGCAACAAGACTTTTTTTACATGCGAAGTTTTTGTTCTTGCGATTGCTGGGAGAATACAGTCAATTCATTAGCCACAGACCTCTCCTAGTTCCTCTTTAGATTACATAAATGACTCTGAACCACATAGGTTTATGTCAGTTGTCCAGAGGAGCAAGGTTTATATGAGCTAAAACTTTGTCTCACATCTGGATTGTGGGGTTCGGAAACCCTGCAACTGTTTTGGCTTCCACTTAAGGCCTCCTTTTTAGGGTGCACATTTGTTACTCAACATCAAGAAAGTGTCTACATAATAGGAGACTGGCTCTTGCATCTATTTAGCGGATGCAGCTGCACAGCCTTCAAAGCCAATTAGTTATGCCACTTCATATTTTGGCATTGGTATACATATATATATTTTTAAAAGCTTCTTAGTCCATCTTCTTTGGAATAGCCTGTGCACTCAAGCCCTGCTCAATATGTTTTCGAGACAAGTAGCTGACAAGTATGCTGTAGAAAAAGAAAAGAAAAAAAAGAGAGAGAAGAAGTTGTGTCCAGGTTTTGCAAAGTTACTTGTTTGGCTTTAAAACAAAGACTGTAGCTCAGCCACCTAATTAAAGAGAAAAAAAAACACCAACCCACAACCTTCACATTTGGACTAATTAAAAATCCTCTTAGGTTTCTCCCAACCCCAGTTTTTCTTTCTTTCTTTCTTTCTTTCTTTCTTTCTTTCTTTCTTTCTTTCTTTCTTTCTTTCTTTCTTTCTTTCTTTAATTGAGTTGGTGAGTGGAGATGCCAGCAAAGGTTTCTGCGTCTTCAAATGGCTTTTTTTTAAAAAAAGTGTGCTTGATTGTTGCGAGATCCTCATTGCTATTCTCCCAACGTTGGGTTGAGTTTAGGCTGATTGGCAGGACTTAGAAGCATGAAACAGGGATGGGGGGGAAGCGTCCCCTTTCTTTTCTTTCATGACGCTTCCCCTTTGCCATCGCTTTTGCCTGTTTGCTTGGAAAGTTGGCCGAGATTAGATCCAACTTCGTCTTTTGCCTCTGAATTAAAAATAGGAGAGGGGAGGGGTCCTCTCATCCCCTACTTGATGGACCTACGTTGAGTTCTTGAGTCCAGGTCTCCTTGAGACAAGGGTTCTCTTCTTCCTTTAGTTGAGCTTCTTTTACAGATTTTTTTTGTTAAAGCACAACTTGGAGTGGGAAGGCTGGGGTGGGCTGTTCAAGTCTGACTTGGGAGTCTCCGTGAAAACGGAGGCAGGAATTACAAACAATAGTTTGTTTAGGTCTGGAGGCAAAAAAACCCCCAGCCTGCTTGCTAGCAGGTGCAGAGAGTCCAAACAGCTGTTTTACTGCTCTTGAGTTTGAGCTTATCATTTTTCCCTTCCAACCCGAGAGCCCTCCATTTAATCCTCTCTGGCAATTCACACTGTAATTGCCAGGCTGGCTAGAGGGAGGGCTGATTTTATTAGTGGTATTCCGTCCCCTCTCCTAGCATAAATAATGAGATCTTCTGCAAATAAGGGACAAGGCCTTTTAATTAGGTTTCAAGACTTTGGGGGGGGCAGGGTGTAGAATTGGCTGGTGCATAGGTTTTGTTGTTCGTACAAGGTTTCTTCAATGGGGCTTGCACCAGTGTTCCTGCAAATTTGTAGACTATTATTATCAGGGCTGGGTTTTTTTTATTTTTCTCCGTTAAATCATGTCCGATTCTTGGAGTCTATCTCGAGCTTTCTTGGCAAGGTTTTTCAGATGTGGATTGCCACTGCTTCCTTCCTAGGGCTGAGAGAAAGTGACTGGCCCAAGGTCACCCAGCTGGCTTTGTGCCTAAGGTGGGACTAGAACTCACTGTCTCCTTAACCACCATATCAAACTGGCTCCCTTTATCATATTATCTAAGTTATTTTTTCCCCCAGTTCCATCCTGCATGGGTTTTCAGTTCAAGCCTTGATGACCTCTGGGGTCTCAATACACCATCATGCAAATCGTATAATTCAAGAGAATTACACCATGACACAAAGACACAGGTACCATTATCTTTCTAACCAGTGATGCCTATCCTATAATCCATCGATATCCCTAGATCAAATATCACAATCTTGTTTCTTCAGGTGTATTAACACCTCCCATCCAGAAGGAGCAGCACTAAGTGGTAAGGTTGTCCTGCATACCCAAGGAAAGCTGAACTAATTATATTTCTTATTTCCTGTTTTGGAAAAGGAAAGGAAGTTGGGCTGTTTAGAAGTAGGAAATATAAACAAACAAATAAAAAGAGTGGCAAATTTGAATTTATGTTGTCACCAAACCAAGCTTTCACTCAGTTGCTAAGACACATGGTGGCCCTCACAACTGAATGTAAAAACAAACCGTCATAGCATTGTACAGCTTTGGAAATGCTACCATTACGTTGTATTTCTCACAACCCCAAATATACACCTGGAATGATGATACTGTGATGCATGTTAACTTCCTACTCCTTCTTTCTCTAATTCTTTCGTTTGTGTGTGTGTGTGTGTGTGTGTGTGTGTGTGCGTGTGTGTGCGCGTGCACAGTGAACTAAATGACTTAATGCAACACAGTGTTTTCTGCAGTGTGGTCATGAAAGACAAGATGATGGCTGTTATGGTGTAATGGAAGCTCTGTCTCATTTTCATGTGTGTTACATGTGTGATGTACATAAAAAGCAGATGTATTATCTAGCATTTGAATAATTATTGATGTGATATTTATACTGCTTGGAGTTAATTTATAAGAGTTAAAGTGCGATAGTTTTAATAGTTTATGATTGTTTGCATAAGGTAGATTATGATTGTTTGTATTCTTATACCCTGTACTTATTTATTTATTTTTATTTTATTACATTTATATACCGCCCTTTCCCTGAGGACTCAGGGCGGTTTACAGGGAATTAAAAACCAAAAATACAAAAGTTAAAACCAGTTTAAAAAAAATTAAATTTAACTTAGCTCTGGGAAGTCGGGGAGGGGGGAGGGGGAAGGGAGGGAGGGGTTGGAGAGGGTTGGGGAGTGGGAAGGGGGTGGGGAGGGGTTGTGTTTTGTTTGTTAAAAATAAAATGTATTGTAAAACTTTTTAATAAAAAAGCAGGTGTATATGGAGATTCTCAATCATCCAAGTCATAGTTGTTTCAAAGATGCTTTTTTGCAAAAGACAACTGGACTTTCTTGATTTTTTTTCTTGGAAAATATTTCTCTTCTCATCCAAGAAGCTTTTTCGGTTCTAAACTAAACTTGGATGAGAAGTGAAATATTTTCAAAAAAAAAAAAAAAAAACCACGGAAGAAAGTCTAGGTGGAGTTTTGACCAGGCTGTCATGATTGCCATCTTTGACCCCTGCGGTGTGCAAAACAAAACCTGGTCACAATATCATTTTATTATGGATATTTATTGAGAAATACGTTCCATGGTTTTCGAAGATAAGTGAGAATAAAGAGAAATACTGCAGTGGTGGTGATGCTCAAGGTGGCAGAAAATATACTAGTTGGTTTGTTTATGGAGTCTTTCTCCTTCAGTGGATTTTATTTTTCAAAACAGTTTGTAAAAAGTTCTATTTTAAGGGCATGCTTGACAAAATTCCTAAACTAGTTGCTGGGAAAAAGGGGACGTTACTGTTTCCCTTTCTTTCTTTAAATAGAATCAATCATTTGTTCAAAAATCTCTTATAATACTCAGTGCTATTTAAAACTTTTCATTTTCTATTCAACAGAATCCCAAAAGCAATTATCCACAAAGTGAATAAAGCACTTTTGTCTTCATTGAATCAGATTTGATTTTTATATTTTTGGTGAAAATCAACATTTCCCAAAGTGATAAATAAGTTGAAAAGCAACATTCCTGTGGGTGCTGCTGTTAAACAGTTCATCCCAGAGATCTCGCTCTTAATAATCCACATCTAAACTCTCGATAGATACAGATCAAAGTTGTGTTTCATAAGCCCAGGTTAATGTCAAATGGCTCTGACTAAGGAATAAATCAGATGCAGATCAACACTTTAATGACAATGGTGAAGGCTTTAATTCATACCACACAGAAGAAGGCATGCAGGAGAGGAGTAGGCAGAACTGGGGGCAGAGTTAAATGTGTCATCAGCTTAGACTCCTTATGTTGCCACAAACAATTCAAGTCCAACCCTCTTGAATTCTGTTGACCCTTATCTGGCACCAATTTAGTCTTGAACTTTAGATGACTAGTTCCTTGTGTATAGGTTGGTGCAATAAATCTTAACTGCAACAATATATGGTTCTGATTCTTTGTGCCACTCCTGTATTTTAATTTTTAGAGGAAATTGTAGAATTCTTCTGTTCTGCAACTTAGCCTATGGTTCTGATCCTACAAACCACTCTTGTATTTTCACCATGAAAATAATTGATCAGTCAGGGAATAAATGGCACTGCTCAAGCTGCCAGACAGTTTCTTAATGACATCAGTGACATTGCTCTTTAGTGATCTATGGAGTATATCTTTTCAGATGTTTTGTGCTAGGGTCATAGAATCTAGCAGAGAACCTACAGTATAATTCCTAGGTACCTTTCTCTAATGTGATCTATGCCATAATCTGTTAGCAATGCTCCTCTGGACTCTGTGTACAGATAGGCCTTGAATTACAACCAGTCACTTAACAACCATTTGAACTATGACCCGCCCAGAAAAAAAATACTTACAACACAGATTCAAAGTTCTGACAACCACCTCCCCACTCACAATCATGTGATCACATTTTGAGAGCTCAGCAACTGATGCACATTTAATAGAACAACAGAGCTGAAAGGGACCTTGGAGGTCTTCTAGTCCGTACCCCTGCTCAAGCAGGAGAACCTGTATCATTTAAGACCAATGGTTGTCCAATCTCTTCTTAAAAACCCACAATTTCTGAAGGCAAGCTGTTTCACTGGTTAATTGTTCTGTGAGGAAATGTCTCCTTAATTCTGAGTTTCTTCTCTCCTTGATTTCTTTCTTGTCCTGCCTTCAGGTGCTTTGGAGAATAGCTTGACCTCCTCTTCTTTGTGGCAACCCCTCAGATATTGTAACACTGCTATCCCATCACCCCTAGTCCTTCTTTTCATTCAACTAGACCAGGGGTAGGCAACCTCGGCTCTTTTATGACTCATGGACCTCAACTCCCAGAATTCCTGAGTCAGCTATGCTGACTCAGGAATTCTGGGAGTTGAAGTCCATGAGTCATAAAAGAGCCGAGGTTGCCTACCCCTGAACTAGACATACCCAATTCCTGCAACAAAGTATAAAGGATTCACCCTTCCAGCTCTATTCTATTCTTACTCAGGAATGAGAATCTTATGTTTCAGAAACCAGGCGGGCTTTGTGAAATTCCAAGGGGAGCAAAATGGTAGCCTTATGTAGCACAGTGCAGTTGTGTGACTACCGTTTATGATGGGGGTTTTTTGCCGGAAATTGGCAAATTGGCAACCGATTTCCAGCAAACCCTCCCCCTCACAGCTTAATGACCTCTGCAAAAAAAAAAGTCTTGAAATCAGGTTGGTCACATGAGAACCTGCTTAATGACTGGCACAACTTAACACCTGTAATTCTGAGCTCAATTATAGTCATAAGTCCAGGACTACTGTAGAACGAACCAGAGAAATTCACAGGCCAAATTTGACATCAGGTCTCAAGAATAGGACAAAATAGTATCAGAGTTTTCTAGCTTCCCAGGAGAATCTATAGAAGACCTCAAAGTGATGGATACAGGAAAAAAAAGTCTTTAACTCTGCCATTGAATGCAGGTTGCTGAACTGGCATAGATTGGAAGGTCTCAACTCAAAAACAATGAGGTTTTGATCCATGATTGTTAACAGATAAGATGCTGTTTAACCTGTATCTGTATAAACTGTGTCTACCCCGCCCCACACCTCCCCCAATTAAATCCTGCATCAGTCTAGCTCACTGTTTTTTAACCTTGGTTGTATGAAGATGTGTGGACTTCAACTCCCAAAATTTCCCAGATAGTTAAGAGGCCTGGGGAATTCTGGCAGTTGAAGTCCACACATCTTCAAGTTGTCAAGGTTGGGAAACATCGGAAGCCACTCCATGTACCTGAAAAAAATTAGATACTACTGATGAAATCTTAAGCCTTTTAATAAATGTGTTAGTTGGAAAAACTGTTAGCAGATTCCTCCTGGTTTTGGGAGAATCATTGGTTGAAACTGAAACATTAAAGCTAGTAAACCTGGATTCAGTGGGAAGACATACCTGGTTCAAAAGTGTCACGGCTGCTGCAAAATACCTTCGGCCTTAACCCCAGTGAAGTTTGTTTGTGAAATGGATTATCATGGCAACTAATGGAAAGCAGGATGCCATACCTCTTTTGTGTTAAATGATCTCGAGTTGTGAGGATCCCAAGTTCAGGAACACATGTGCAAATGGCCAAATAATTGATGTACTTAAAGCCACTCTTCTTTCTAAACAGAAGAATTGCTGTATGCACTTCCAGTGAATAGTTGAGGCCCAGGCAAAACTTGTGAATTCTGAAAATGCTATGTTTCTGATGAGGATTGGAAGCCTTAGATTGCAGTTCTATGTTTGTTTATTCACAATTCAGCAGGACCTATTTCTGGGTAAGTATGTAGGGCTACAGTCTAAATATGTGAAATAATTAATGTTTGAAGTGATTGCTCGATGGGGTCAGTTTTATTTTGTGTCCTGCCAACTTGCTTATTTATTCTCTCCCTTAACTAGGTTTATTTTGTTCATGGTAGTTATTTCTAAAATGATTTTAATACAAATGTCAGAATTAAAGCTTGTGGGTATCTGTATCTGCTATAATGCATCATGAATATATAGCATATTAAGAAAGGATAAGATTTATTACAGTTTAGACTGGAAAAAGTAAAGAAAAAACTCTATGATCCAATCTAACATCATTCTTGACTTGTGACTAACAGCCATTATGCAGACAATACCAGTAGTAAAGATTTTACACAGTCTAGAAGACTACACCAGACCTCATTGTAGATTAAGAAAAGCAGTTTTTTTTGTGAATTCTTTCCCCTTACACCAAATGACAGGAGTCTGGCTCAGAAGGAATTGGAGAAGATTGTAAAATATCAGGATTTAAGAACTGAAATATTGAGATAATGAATAATCTGGCAGTACTTTTTGCCATAATTATTATAGCATTAGGAGCTGTAACAACAGAAGTGTCAAAAGGTGGAGTTAGTTGACTTTACAACTTATAGTTCAGAGACAAAAAACCCAGAATTAGTTATATGTTATGGTGGCATTTGAACAACTGTTTTGCTTTGGGATATGTTGCCTGTAAAAAGAGGTGCAGCTCCAATCACATGGTTGTGGTCACCATCTTGACCTTTTTGACTTCCCTGCTGACTCTCCGCTGCTGGAGAGGCAATACCATCCCCTGGCTTAATTGCTGACAGACTAAGTCTTGTGTCAGACATGAAAGACCAGGTCTACACATGAAGGTCCAATTTATTTATTGCTAAAAGCCTATGCACAGGAATCTTTTCAACTAGCCCACTTAGAGAAGGATAAACAGCAGTGGAGGGAGGAGGTTGCGCTTACTTCTTTTGTGGCCACATAGGGTTTCTAGGCTGATTCCTCTTTTCACTCCGTCCTCAGGTTCTGCCACTCCTCCTCCTACATCTTGGTTGTCAACACAATGCACATTTCTGGTACATAATATGGCTTTGGGGAAGAGCTCAGTCTGCCATGCAGACTTTTTACTAGTCAGATCAGATTTTTTTGTACCACACATGAAAAGAAAAAATCAAAACACCAAAAAATCAAAACACCTGGAAAGACATCATTGGAGGAGGAGAGAGCTGATATGGCAAGTGGGGTTGGACTTTGACTCTAGCTTTTTACTTGGTGTTTTTCCTGTATAAAGGATTTCTTTTAAAAGACTCTTCAAAAGAACTTCAAGGCATTGTTTACCTTAAAGAATCTTTTATTCGAGAAACAAAGTATCGGCACTACATAATTAAAGCCAAAAACTGAATTTCCCTCCCCTGAGCACAAAGTAACAAAGCACAATTCCCTCCTCCAATTAACAGTCATAAATCACATTCTCCAATTAGCTTGAAGCACAGGCTTTCTCCCCAGCTCTCCAGCCCGTCAAATCTTTATCAACTCTGGGTGTGATAACCTTGGATTCCCACAGCTGAGTTATTATTGTTATGACTAACTGGACTCTCATCCACATTCCCCCTCCCAGCATCAACGAGCTCTAAAAGCAAAAGAGTAAAATGGCTGCATTTCCATCTGTTGTCAATGCAAGAACATCCAATGTTAGCAGCGTTGACAAAAATGCTGTTTCTGCAGCTAGGATACATTTGTCTTCCCAGCCCCCAAATTCTGTGAAACTAGCTCAGAGTTAGCTTTCTATATTACCTTATCTCCATCAATTGCTGAATTTCAACCAGCCTTAGCCTAGTATTTTTTAATACATGGTCTTGAGAAACATTTTGAGCTGGTCTTGAGAAACATTTTCTCTTCTGTGGAGTCCTTGGTGCTCTCTGAGCTTGATGGTGTTTTTTTTTTGCAGACGTTTCATTACCAAATTAGGTAACATCATCAGGGCTGGCATTTTTATTTCTCTTTGAATAAACATTTCAATAAATATTTCATTGTTTTTAAAATAAGCAAGACTGCCTTTCTGAAAAACAGACAACATAATCTGAACATTAGTTTTGTCCATTGATACATTATCAACCTGCTTGTGGAACACCACTTATCAGCTTGCCTATGTTAGACCAGGAGTCTCCAAACTTGGCAACTTTAAGACTTGTGGGCTTCAACTCCCAGATTCCCTCAGCCAACATGGTCAACCTTTGTAGAAATTTAAAATCGTGCTAACGAAGAAAATTTGGCATAAATTATTCTAAAGCCAAATTCACCGCTACGCTGAGCAAGTCAATACCTAGGACTTTTCTTCCAATCCACCACTGCTTCGAAGAAAGAAATAAAAGAAATTACAGAAGGCTTCCAATACGATAACCCAATTTACTAGCCTCAGTAGCAATAATGTTGTCCCTTCTAAGGTTAAATAATTCAGGTCTAAGATGTAGAGCTTTCTGCTTGGAACTCAATTTCAAACTTACAAATGCAAAAAGTGCATTGGAAGCAACTCTAAATTCTTTTTTAGAATTTTGCCGCATGATGCACTCTTTTCTCTGATTAGCAATAGCAACAGCACTTAAACATATATACCACATCATACTGCTTGACACCTCCTTCTAAGCGGTTTACAGAGTCAGCATATTGCTCCCAACAATCTGGGTCTGCATTTTAACGACCTCGGAAGGATGGAAGGCTGAGTCAACCCTGAGCCCGTCAGGATCCAACTCCTGGCAGAGGGCAGTGAGTTAGCCTGCAATGCTGCATTCTAACCACTTTGCTGTTAAAAGGTAAAGGTAAAGGTTCCCCCGCACATGCGTGCTAGTCGTTTCCGACTCTAGGGACCGGTGCTCATCTCCGTTTCAAAGCCGAAGAGCCAGCGCTTGTCCGAGGACGTCTCCGTGGTCATGTGGCCGGCATGACTAGATGCCAAAGGCGCACGGAACACTGTTACCTTCCCACCGTAGTGGTCCCTATTTTTCTACTTGCATTTTTACGTGCTTTCGAACTGCTAGGTTGGCAGAAGCTGGGACGAGTAACAGGCGCTCACTCTGTTACGCGGCACTCGGAATTCGACCCACCAAACTGCCGACCTTCTGATCGACAAGCTCAGCGTCCTAACCCACTGAGCCACCGCGTCCCTACTTTGCTGTTAGAACTATTCAAAATGGAACCTGGTTGTGTGTCTACAGAGATTTCTGGGAGCTCACCAAATTACTGGCTGAATTTAGCTTTTTTGGATGGTTCTTTGGACCAGTTGATAAACTTACTTTTTCTGGAAAGAAAAGCATATTCAAAGTATCATGACCTATCAGCCCAATTTTTGATGATGTCAAGGATTGAGAGAGTGCTATCTTAGCTATTAAATAGAAAGTCCATGACCTGACCAGCCACTAAATGGGAGCAAAGCCCCTTATTTCTATAGTGGTAGTTTCTGTAATAGACCTTCCTCTTTAATTAATTTCATTTCTGTCCAGCATTTTCATTAACCAGTCACAGTGCCTTTCCATCAATGGTCTTTGAGAAATATTTTAACAATACACCATTGCAACAATGATCTGTGACCTTGCCCAGATAGAAAAAGACAGTTTCACATTTCGATTGCACTGTCCTTTATAGCATACAAGGTGCTTTGAATTAATTGTGACCTTATTAATTTCCTGCTTGGGCTGATCTGATGAGAATAATGGTTTAGTTTTATTAACAGACAAATCTATAGAAACAACCAGAAGAGTCAACAAATTTTATTTGAGTAGAAGTGCTTCAAGTTAACATTTGAGTTAACATTGGAAATGACTTATGTCTGTTTTATCTGTGTCCAGATTATAATTCTGGGGACAACGTTCAATTTATTGATGGAGGCAACTATAATCTTATTATCAAAGTGTTCGGATGATGTTACCTAATTTTCTTGCCTGCAAGAAAACCACCAAGCTCAGAGAGGAACAAGGACCCCACACTTCAACCCTGAGCTACAAATATTTTGTTCTATTGGTATCACTCTTATTTGACACTCTTATTTGAACAAGCCGGCCTGGCCTGATGGGGGATGGGTTGGGTTTTATGGTCATTTTTAATATTTGTACCTATTGTTTTTAGTCGGGCATATGTTTAATTTTCTTTTAACTTTTGTATTTTTGTATTTTTTATATATTTGCCCTGTTCACCGCCCTGAGTCCTTCGGGAGAAGGGCGGTATATAAATAAAATTATTATTATTATTATTATTATTATTATTATTATTATTATTATTATTATTATTATTATTATTATTATTATTATTATCAGTGGAGACTTCTGGATGAATGAGTTGGAAGGGTCAAGATCCCACTTTGGATTATATGTAGGCAAGAACAGCTGTATCATTCTCATGTCCAGGTGAAGTCTTGATTTTAGTAGTAGACTTATTTTATGCACCCTGACCATTCAGCGATTGCAGTTATGGTTGCCCTAGTCTGCGATGTAGCAAATCACAATGTCTAAAAGTCAATCCAACACATGAACACATCCATCTTTGCCACTCAAGCAAAGAACATTTCAGGATATTCTGACAGGTAGCAATTTATGAAAGCTGGAATGTCAACTATCACTCCATCTAACTTTTTAGTTCCTACACTAGTGGAGCAGATCATGATCTGGGGGAATATTTTTGATGAGTGCCCTTCCTGGCCACAAAGTCGGGCTGAAGCACCTGTTCCTCCCTGCGGAGAGTCCTTGACAAGCCGACACTTCTGACAGACAGATAAGCCAGGTGGTAGGCAAAAGAGAACGGAGAAGTTCAAAAATCCCAAGAGTCATTTTTGTCAGCCATATCAAAAATCACCAGCTGAAATGAAACTATTATATTCATCTATTTTGTGGGTAAATGGTTGGGGAACACCAGGTCTTAAAAAAAAAAGCTCAACTTATAGACCGATATTTTGGATGTTGTTGTTATCATTCAGATTTATGATAGCCGTTCTGCTCCAAAAAAATCCTTCCTTCCTTCCTTCCTTCCTTCCTTCCTTCCTTCCTTCCTTCCTTCCTTCCTTCCCTCCTTCCTTCCTTCCTTCTCCCTCTTTCTTTCTTTCTTTCTTTCTTTCTTTCTTTCTTTCTTTCTTTCTTTCTTTCTTTCTTTCTTTCTTTCTTTCTTTCTTTCCTACTTTCTTCCTTTCTTTGTCTCTCTCCTTCCTTCCTTCCTTCCTTCCTTCCTTCCTTCCTTCCTTCCTTCCTTCCTTCCTACCTTTCTCTCTTTCTTTCTTTCTTTCTTTTCTTTCTTTCTTTCTTTCTTTCTTTCTTTCTTTCTTTCTTTCTTTCTTTCTTTCTCTCTTTCTCTCCTTCCTTCCTTCCTTCCTTCCTTCCTCCCTCCCTCCCTCCCTCCCCTTCCCCTTCCCCTTCCCTCTTCCCTCCTCTCCCCTCCCCCTCCCACCTCGCCTTATGATTTATGACTGCTTTATCAGTGTCCAGATTATAATTCTGGGGACAATGTTCAATTTATTGAGGGAGGCTACTTTAATCTTATTATAACTTCAATACAGCAGTTTCCCCAGCTTCCATTTAATTTAGTTTTCAACATGGAATACATTCATTATTTCATGCTTTGTCCTTTTCAGTCTTCTCCCTTCCTTTCCCTTGCCTTCCCTTGCCTTCCCTTCCTTTCCCTTCCCTTCCCTTCCCTTCCCTTCCCTTCCCTTCCCTTCCTTTCCCTTCCCCTACTCTCCTTCCTTCCTTCCTTCCTTCCTTCCTTCCTTCCTTCCTTCCTTCCTTCCTTCCTTCCTTCCTTCCTTCCTCTCATGAAACAAAAATAACTCGGTGAAGGTTTCATCCATGGCCAGTAAAAAAAAGATGGAAATAAAACAATAGCCAAGAAATAGAACTGTTTTGTGACGTGAACCTAGAGCTTTTCAATCCTTGTCTTGTTCTGCAACATAAAGTCTGAGTTAGAAATGCCACAGAGAGTAGGAGAATGTTCAAGTGACACTTTCCGATCCCATTTCTTCAAAGGGAAGTGATATGAACGAATAAGGGATTTGTCGAGTCCTTAAGAGCAGAGCAGGATTAAGGAAGCAAGAGTCATACAAAGTTCCTTTAATTAGGCTTCATTTCGAGAAGTGAGGGGTTGGGATTCAGAATGGGCAACTAACTAGGTAACTCTCCCACCCCACCCTAATTTATGAATGAATGTATTAAAGCGGGATGAATTGTTGGACCTTGGTTTTTTCTAGATTGCAAAACTGAAGGACTAGCCACCCTGTTTCAAGGTAATCCCGACTTTGAAACACCCATTTCTTTTTCTTAGTGATGTTTTGAGATACATTCTTTTCTTCGCAGCCTCAAAGAGTTCTCTTAATGAACTTAGAGTATGTGGTCTTCACCAAACAATCATGGGATTTGCTTCACCATCTCTATACTCATTTAATCATCACCAGTTTCACTTAATGACCGCTGTAATTTTTTTTTATAAAATCCATGTGTCTAACCTGTTTTATGACCGTTCTGACTTATGATCATAGTGGTTAAGCTCCATTATGGTTGTAATTTGAGAACTACCTGTAGGTCACATGAATTCAGCAATGGTGCTCTCGTCTAAGGATTTAGGGCAGGGGTGTCAAACTCGATTTCATTGAGGGCCGCATCAGCATTGCAGTTGCCCTCAGGGGGCCGGGTGGGTATGGCCTACTGGGTGGGCATGGCCTACTGGGTGGGCGTGGCTAGAATGCGTATGGCCTGCTGGGTGGGCGTGGCCAGCTCTACATCGTTTGCATCAAGGGTGCCTATGGGGGCCTGGGCAGGAGTGGGACAGATCCGAGGGTCTCTGGCAGAAGGAGGGTCTCTGGGCCAGGGCCAAGGCAGTGGGGGCCGTTCCCTCAATGTTTCCAGGTTGGCTTCGCGGGCCGCATGAAACCACTTCGCGGGCCGGATCTGGCCCCCGGGCCTTGTGTTTGACATGTCTGATTTAGGGTTTGCTGTGTGGTATGACCCCTGCAAAAGGGATCGTATAAACCTAAGAGAATCTGCACATTCCTTTAATTTCCATGCTCAGGAGGTTTATGCAGGATACTATGAACTTTTTTGAAATCGTTTCCAAAATGTTGTTTTTCTTGTTTTGTACCATCATATATTTAGTTGAATGAGGGTTTGTTCAAAAGTGATGCCTCGGCAGGTAATGAGTGCGAGGGTGGGCGACAACTTAGATATTTCAGAGTTATTAACTAGTTTGCGAAGCTAAAAATAATTCTGGAATGAAGTGATGGCAACTTGCTTCTATAACATTTATTTATTTATTTAATTTAATTTATATACCACCCTTCTCCTGAAGGAGAAGGAGTTCAGCTTAATTCAAGGGAGACAAATAAGATATTTTAATGACATTTCACTTAAATGGCATGGACACCAATAGTAGTAACCAGCTAACGTCCATTGTTCTCCACAAAAGCTTAGCATAGCCACATCTGGTTAATATTTGGATACCACCAGAAAATCACAATGCTGTGAACACAATGGGAAAGTTGGCAAAAACATCTGCATCTTGCCAAAAAGTATTGTACAGCAAGAGCTGAGTTCATCTCAAGGGATCTTTATTTTCATTGAGTTTCATCAACAAACCTGTGAGATTATTGTTCAGTTGCAAAGTCCAACTCGTCACGATCCCTTGGATCATAGAACATCAGGCCCACCTGTCCTCCACTGTCTCCTGGAGTTTGCCCAAATTGTATTGCATCAATGACACTATTAACTATATCATCCTCTTCTGTCCTCTGCTCCCTTTGCTTTCCCTTTTCCCAACATCAGGATCTTTGGAAATGAGTTCTCTCTTCTCATCTGGTGACAAAAATATTTGAGCTTCCCCTGTAAGATAGGTTTGACCAAAAGAAAGGAACTAAAGTCATCCAGAGCAGAACCACCACACCCACACAATCTTTCTAGAAATTACATAGATTACTTAGAAACCATTTCCTCAGTTTTGAGATGACCTATTTGATTTCTCAGCTTATAAAAATGTGTCCATCTAATACTAGACATCCATATGAGAAAACAATAAGTTTTTTTCTCTCTTTTCCCATGCCCTGCAATTTCAAGTTAGAATCTGACGGAACTGGCTGCAAGTTGAAATCAAGTGGCAGAGGATGAAGAAGAGGAGAAAGACTTCATAATACCGTAATCTTTTTTTACTTGTGCTATTTTCTACTGGGACACACACACACACACACACACACACACACACACAGACACACACGTATATATTTTTTACTGTTGCCTCAAATCTCCATTTCACCCTTCAACTTCATTACATACTTACGGAGGTTCTGAAGAAAGCTTGTGCACTGCTAAGCTTGTAAGCTTGTAAGCCGCCCTGAGTCTTCGGAGAAGGGCGGGATATAAATGGAATTAAAATAAATAAATAAATAAATATATACCAGGACCACAGATAAAATCGATCCTTGCAATGTAACAGCTGATGGATTTGAGAAAATTGCCAGTTAAAGCAACCACATTTGTCTTAGCAATCAATTAAAATGTACAGTTGTGTTCTAAAGAGTCCTCAGGAGCTTTTCCATGAGTCTGCCAAGTCAAATAAATAAACATTTTCACATTTCTCAGTTTTAATTTCTAACGTAGTAAATATCGATAGATACAACCTAGCTAAACCAATGCTCTTCGGGATTCTCAAGGCAAAGGGATAGGGAGATTAAAATGTTTGAGAAGCATTATTTTAGTTAAACTTGGCTTCCGTGTTGTTTCCCAAAACAAAACAAAACAAAATTTCACAAGTAGATGAATGTCTTGTACAGGTTGACCTCAACTTATGATCAGAATCGAGCCCAAAATTTCTGTTGTTAAGTGAGACAGTTGTTAAGTGAGTTTTGGCCCATTATAGAATCTTTTTTGCCATAGTTGTTAAGGGAATCACCATGTCGTTAAGTTAGTAACACAGTTGTTAAGTAAATCTGGCTTCCCCATTGTCAGAGGGTTGAGAAAAGTGATCACATGACCATGAGGAATGCTGCAACGGTCATAAGTGTGAAAAACGGTCATGTCACTTTTTCCCCCAGTGTCAATGTAATTTCAAACGGTCACTAAACAAATGGGTTTTAAGCCGAGGACTATCTGTTAGAGAACAGCTAATGGCTTGTTTTCTTTTTACCAAAAGTTCAAGCCACCCAGTGGTGTACAATTAAATTCAAGATTGGGTGTGCATGAAGTCAGCATTGCTTAGTCTGAACGAGGCATTAAAAAAGAGAGGAGAACAGCCACTGCAATACTCTAAGATTTTGGAGAACCCCAAGAACTCCACACCACGTCAGCAAAACCTATCAGCCATGCATACAATTAAAAACAAAGAAGTTGTGTGCAGAATTAGCCCACTGCGTCCCATTTTAAAAAGAACAAGAGGAAACATCCCAAACCCAAGGTTTACTTGTAAAGAAAGGTCACTTGGCTTCTTCTTAATTTACCTGGGCTTGATTTAACTATCAGGTAATCATCTGCTAAAAACTGGTGCTTATAAAACTGGGGTGGATGTTCCCCAAATCACTGGATTTGGTTTGGTTGGATGGGGGATTTTTTTGGGGTAGTGGTGGTGGTGTCATTTTTAATGCTTATTCATGCTTCACTTTTCAAAGCCTTCTTTTGCACGTCTGCAAGTGTTTTTCAGCTTCAAAATTATACCTTGCTCCTAGACTTTGCAAGCATGTTTGGGATTCACAGGCAAGTTAGTTAGTTCCTGCTGACAAAAAAAAAAAAAATGGGAAGAAGAAGGTTCAAAACTTTTGGGGTATCAGCTCCTGCTTTTTAGAGGGGCCGGTGGATGGTGGCGGGGGGGGGGGGGGAAAGCAGAGCAACACAGAACTTCCCTTACAAAGAAGTCTTCAAATTGGCATGTTTTTTTTTCATTCTCCCAATTCTCCTTCCGCATCTTCACCTATAAGCTCTTTAGGGGCAGAAGGAAAGTGGTGACAGAGGAGGGGGGGGGGAATGTGAGAGGGCCCCCAAATGCTGACCTTAATTAATGGAAGATTCACTAGAGCCAAAGAAAGAGATCTCCTTCTCAAGCTTTCAACCTCCCTGCTTCACCCCTGGGTGTAATGAGGGAGCCGGAGCTGCATTATTGGCAGCTCAGGCGAAGGGTCACCATTGAGAATCGGGCCCCATGCTGCGAAGAGCGAGCCATGCTCTTGGACACCTGGTCATTAACATTGCTAATTAGTAGCCATTAATCAGGGCCCTTGGGCTTCTGCCCCTCCTCCTTTCTGTTGTGTGCACCGGCTCAGCCAAGAACAGGGAACAACAGAAGTATTTCATTACCTCTCCAAGAGGTGGAATAAAAGCCTTTCCCATCAACTCAAGTTGAGATGTGTGAAGGGAAATGTTCAACAACACTCTAAGATGAGCTGGGATGGCGGTGGCGGGGTGGGGGGAAGGGACGAGGATTGGAGGGGGGGAGAGGTTTCCGAGCTGTCCTCGGAGGAGAAAACCAGTCACCTATAATTAATGACATCTTCCATGACCCAATTCTAATCACCGTGTGAGCTTTCCACCAACAACTGAATGGCTGTGTCGGAGAAAGGGCTCCATTTTATCTGTTTGCACGTGAAATTAGACAGTAGCCAAAGTACCCCCATTGTTTACAACATGCCCATTGAGTGCAACAGGTTTCTTGGTAATCTCTCTCTCTCTCTCTCTCTCTCTCTCTCTCTCTCTCTCTCTCTCCTCTTTCTTCTCTCTCTCTCTCTCTCTCTCTCTCTCCTCTTTCTTCTCTCTCTCTCTCTCTCTCTCTCTCTCCTCTTTCTTCTCTCTCTCTCTCTCTCTCTCTCTCTCTCTCTCCTCTTTCTTCTCTCTCTCTCTCTCTCTCTCTCTCCTCTTTCTTCTCTCTCTCTCTCCTCTTTCTTCTCTCTCTCTCTCTCTCTCTCTCTCTCTCTCTCTCTCCACGGATCAGAAGAAGCAACTGGGCCATCAAGAATTTTTGGGGGGGGTTTGACACTGCACACTACGAAGCGCTTTTTATGGCTTTCAATTTTCTTATGTCACAGCCTTTTGTCCAAATCTCCATAAATAATTGTTATAGTATCCAATACAAGATTGTGTGTGTTTGTGCATGTGTATTGCTTTCACTGACGTGTGGGACATTTAAAGAAGAGAAGGACAAGTATAAGAAGTGGAAAGAGGGACACATAATTAAGGCAGAATATCAGCAAATAGCCCGTGCCTGCAAAGATGAAGTGAGGGAAACTAAGGCTCAAAATGAACTAAGGCTTGTGACCAAAGTCAAAAATAACAAAAAAAATCTTCTTCCAACATATAAAAAACAAGAAAAAAGTTAAGGAAATGATTGGTCCATTAGTGGGGGAAAATGGCAAGAAGGTGACAAGCAACAGGGAGAAAGCAGAACTATTTAACTCATTTTTTGCATCTGTCTTTACACAAAGGGAAAAAACAGTCCAACCTACCAAAACCAGTGCCATAAAAAACAGAATAGAAACGCAAGTTAAGACAGGCAAGAAAATGGTAAGTGAGCACCTATCCAGCCTAGACAAGTTCAAATCACCAGGACCAGATGGATTACACCCTAAGGTTCTCAAGGAACTGGCAGACGTGATCTCAGAACCACTGAACTATATTTTTCAAAGATCCTGGAGCACTGGGGAACTACCAGAGGACTGGAAGAGAGCTGATGTAGTTCCCATCTTCAAAAAAAGGGGAAAAAATAGATCCAGGAAACTACAGACCTATCAGCCTGACCTCAGTACCTGGGAAGATTCTGGAAAAGATAATCAAACAACAAATCAGCAAACACCTTGATGCAACAAAGTCATCACTAAAAGTCAACATGGCTTTGTCAAAAACAGATCATGCCAGACAAATCTTATTGGATTCTTTGACCAAGTGACAAAATTAGTGGACCAGAGGAATGCTGTAGATATAACTTACTTGGACTTCAGTAAGGCATTTGATAAAGTAGATCACAACCTACTACTTGAGAAGATAGAAAAATGTGGGTTAGATAGCATCACCATCAGATGGATTCGTAGCTGGATGACAGGCCATATTCAGCGTGTGGTCCTCAATGGAACTGCATCTACATGGAAGGAAGTGTGTAGTGGGGTGGCCCAGGGCTCTGTTCTGGGCCCAGTGCTCTTCAACATCTTCATCAACGATTTGGATGAGGGGATAGATGGGGAACTCATCAAATTTGCAGACGACACCAAGCTGGCAGGAATAGCCAATACTCCAGAAGATAGGCTTAAGATACAGGAGGATCTGGACAGACTCGAACACTGGGCGCTATCTAACAAAATGAAATTCAATGGTGAAAAAAGTAAGGTTCTATACTTAGGCAGGAAAAATCAAATGCACAGGTATAGTATAGGTGGTACCTTGCTCAATAGTAGTAACTGTGAGAGGGATCTCAGAGTCCTAGTAGACAATCACTTCAGTATGAGCCAGCAGTGTGCTGCAGCTGCCAAAAAAGCCAGCAGTGCTAGGCTGCATTAACAGAGAGATAGAATCAAGATCATGTGAAGTACTAATACCACTTTACAATGCCTTGGTAAGGCCACACCTGGAATACTGCATCCAGTTTTGGTCACCACGATGTAAAAAAGATGTCGAGACTCTAGAAAGGGTACAGAGAAGGGCAACAAAGATGATTGGGGGACTGGAGGCTAAAACATATAGGGAACGGTTGCTGGAATTGGGTATGTGTAGTTTAACGAAGAGAAGGATGAGGGGGAGACATGACAGCAGTCTTCCAATATCTCAGGGGCTGCTACAAAGAAGAGGGAGTCAAGCTATTCTCCAAAGCACCTGAAAGCAGGACAAGAAGCAACGGATGGAAACTAGTCAAGGAGAGAAGCAACCTAAAACTAAGGAGAAACTTCCTGACAACTAGAACAATTAACCAGTGGAACAACCTGCCTCCAGAAGTGGTGAATGCTCCAACACTGGAAGTTTTTAAGAGGAGACTGGACAGCCATTTGCCTGAAATAGTATAAGGTTTCCTGCCTGAGCAGGGGTTGGACTAGATGACCTCCAAGGTCCCTTCCAACTTCTTCTTCTTCTTCTTCTTCTTCTTCTTCTTCTTCTTCTTCTTCTTCTTCTTCTTCTTCTTCTTCTTCTTCTTCTTCTTCTTCTTCTTATTATTATTATTATTATTATTATTATTATTATTATTATTATTATTATTATTATTATTATTATTAAAACAGACAAAACCGGAACATGCAAGAAAATGTGATGCATTTTATTGTACAAACATAAAGGGGTACACTTAGGAAATTAATCTTGGTGTCACTGATGAAATTTAGCTCCGTCACCCCAAGATCTCTGCTGCAAAATGGCTTGGATGGATATATTTATAAATGTAAAATAACTTCTGCAATGGGAAGGGTTGGCATCTGTCTTTGGATATAAGGAGTTATTTCCTCATGCTATTTTCCATAAAACTAAAAGAGTCCAGATACAGGGGGAGGAGTATGCGCTATAAGTCCTTGACTTGCAACCACGATTGAGCCCAACATTTCTGTTGCTAATTGAGTCAGTTGTTAAGGGACTTTTGTCCCATTTTACAACCTGTTATGTCACAACTATTAAGTGAATCACTGCAGTTGTTAGATTAGTAACATGGTTGTTCAGTGAATCTGGCTTCCCCCATTGACTTTGCTTGTCAGAAGGTAAAAAAAGGGGACCACATGACCCTAGGATACTGTGACCGTCATAAATATGAGTCAGTTGCCAAGCGCCCACATTTTGATCACATGATCAATGGGGAAGCCAGATTCGCTTAACAATGGTGTTACTAACTTAACAATTGCCTCTCATTCACTTAATAAATGTGGCTGGAAAGGATGTAAAAACGGGACAAATTTTCATTAACTGTTTTGCTAAACAGTGAAATTTTTTTGCTTAGTTGTGGTTTTAAGTTGAGGATAGCTGTAAATATATTACAATTGGAAGGACTGGATCTCCTGGTTTATTCATTCATTTATTTATTTATCATTGGGACTTATAGGCCGCCCTATCTCCCGAAGGACTCAGGGCGGCTGACAACAATAAAAGACAATAATACAAATGTTAAAAAAAGATTAAACTAACAAGCCCCAGTGATAAAATATTAAAAACATTTTTTAAAAAAACCCTATCGTCAGTCCAGCTCAGCCTGATGGAAAAGAAATGTTTTGAGGTTGCGACGAAAAGACCGGAGATCCGGGGCCATCCGGAGCTCAAGAGGAAATTGGTTCCACAGGGCTGGCGCTCCCACAGAGAAGGTCCTCCCCCTGGGGGTCGCCAGCCGACATTGTCTAGCCGCTGGCACCCTGAGGAGGCCCTCCCTGTGTGAGCACACCGGGCGATGGGAAGTCGTTCCTGGCAGCAGATGGTCCTGCAAATATGCCGGACCTAAGCCATGTAGGGCTTTGTAGGTAAGAACCAGCACCTTAAATCTCACCCGGAGGGCAACCGGTAACCAATGCAGCTCACGCAGGAGGGGTGTAATATGGGAGTATCGGGATGTTCCCATCACAACCCGTGCGGCCGCATTCTGCACCAGCTGGACCCTCCAGGTGGTCTTCAAGGGCAGCCCCATGTAGAGAGCATTGCAGTAATCTATACGGGAGGTAACGAGCGTATGAGTGACCATACGTAGAGCATCTCGGTCCAGATAGGGGCGCAACTGGTGCACCAGGCGAACCTGGGCAAAAGCCCCCCCTGGCCACAACTCCTATATGATCTTCAAAACTGAGTCCTGTATCCAGGAGGACGCCTAAGTTGCGTGCCCTATCAACGGGAGGTAACACCTCTCCTCCCATCATCAAAGATGGAACCTCTTGGACAAAACGAGATGCCGGTACGTAGAGCCACTCAGTCTTGGCTGGGTTGAGCTAGAGCCTGTTCTTCCCCATCCAGATTCGTACCACTTCCAGGCAGTGGGACATCATGTCGAGGGCATCACTGGGTTGGTTATAACAACAACAACAACAACAGCAGCAGCAGCAACAACAACAACAACAACAACAACAACAACAATAACAATAACAATAACAATAACAATAATAATAATAATAATAATAATAATAATAATAATAATAATAATAATAATAATAATAATAAGTTGGAAGGGACCTTGGAGGTCATCTAGTCCAACCCCCTGCTCAGGCAGGAAACCCTATACCATTTCAGACAAGTGGCTGGCCAGTCTCTTCTTAAAAACTTGCAGTGTTGGAGCATTCACCACTTCTGGAGGCAGGTTTTTCCACTGGTTAATTGTTCTAACTGTCAGGAAGTTTCTCCTTAGTTCTAGGTTGCTTCTCTCCTTGGTTAGTTTCCATCCGTTGCTTCTTGTCCTGCTTTCAGGTGCTTTTGAGAATAGCTTGACTCCCTCTTCTTTGGGGCAGCCCCTGAGATATTGGAACACTGCTATCATGTCACCCCTCACCCTTCTCTTCATTAAACTACACATACCCAATTCCAGCAACCATTCCCTATATGTTTTAGCCTCCAGCCCCCTAATCATCTTTGTTGCTCTTCTTTGTACTCTTTCTAGAGTCTCGACATCTTTTTTACATCAACCCATCCAACTTGATCCAGCAGAGGAAACATGATGTAGGAAACTATCAGTTGTGAACAAGAGCAACAAATCTCTCTTTCTGTATAGATATATGTGTGGTTGTCCACAAGATGGGGCCAACAAAGTCAAGAATACTGCTACAACCTCAGCATTTTGTGTGCATTTAACTGCCACCTTGACTTTGTTTTTTTTGTTTTTTACTCCTCATTAATATGGCCTCATGTGATTTAGTTCCTCACCTTAGAAGATAATGAAACCATGCATATAATTGTATTCAGGATCTCCTACAGCACAGTACAGGTTTATACAGTAATGTCTGGATCCCCACCATGCACAAATAAGTCAATTACAGCCCTACCACCTGTATGAAGAGATGCAACAAGATGAACACATGAACCCATGTCCTCGCCCCCCTCAAACATCATTGTTCTAGTTACTCTCCAAATCCAAAGAGAAATGTCAAAATTAGATTCTATTCTTCATGCTGTTCTTTTCTCAGCCGCCGTACAGTCTCTTACAAAGGCCTGGGAGGATAAACATTTCTTTGCCCTGAAGCTGGAAGAATATGAAAGTCGGTGCCAGGTGGGTTTCTACAGGAAGGGCACTCCATTGTCTCATCCTAGTACAAGTAATCCCTCACCATCCCTCAGCAGAACCTCTGAAGATGACCTTAGGGTATGGATAGATACACATGGGAAGAGAAATTTCTTCAGATGCTCTGGTCGTAGGCTGTGAAGAACTTTCTGAGTCAATGCCAGTGCTTTGAGGTGGCACCAGGAATGAACAACACCCCGTCATGGCATGGATGAAAAGGCTCTTTGATCTACAAGGGGAAGATAATGAGAACAGGAATAGAAAAGTTTGTAGATTAGCGCATATGTCCTCACTTCCCTTCCTGTAGATCTTGCAGGCATGTGAGCTCCTTCTTCTATTGTCCCTTTGGGTCTCTCATCAGTTGCATAATCCCAGGTTCAGCTTCCAAAACCTTGACTTGTAGGTCAGAGCAAGTAACAGTACCGGTAGTCCCTCAACTTACAAAAAGTTTATTTAGTGATTGTTCAAAGTTACAACGACATTGGGGAAAAAGTGACCTATGACCGTTTTTCACACTTATGGTGATCAATATTCAGATGCTTGGCAACTGACTTGTATTTCTGACTGTTGCAGCGTCCCAGGTCATGTGATCACTGTTTGTGACCTTCTGACAAGCAAAGTCACTGGGGAAGCCAGATTCACTTCACAACCCTCTTACTCACTTAACAATTGCAGTATTTCACTTAACAACTCTGGCAAGAAAGGTTGCCAAATGGGGCAAAATCCACTTAACAACTGTCTAGCTTAGCAATGGAAATTTGGGGCTCAGTTGTGGTGGTCAGTTGACGACTACCCTCTACAACAAATCTATTGTTGTGGCAGCTGTCTATCAAAGAAAACTAACAGATTAGCTATGCGAGAATGCAAAGGCTAAAAAGAGCATCGATCTGAGCTTGATACTTGGTGACCAGAGGACTAGAACCATTTGGTTTTCTCAGCAACAGTGTGAAAGTGGTTTACTGTTGTGGTGTTTTTTTTGGGGGGGGGGGACACAGCCTGATATTTCTGATGGTCTCCTTTTTTATGTGCTAGTCAGGCTGCTTAGCTTCCGTACTGACCGTGACCCAGATTTGAAAAGAAAATAATGCCAGGAGGATAGGTGGCATGTGTGATAGGCTCTTATCACCTGATGGAGTCCTATCTCCATCCATGGAAGTAAAAATGAATGATTTCAGCACAGGTTTCTTAAAGGTGTGGAAATATGCTTTTACATGTTATATGTTTTGGATGCTTCATATGTTTTAGGGGACTGGAGGCTAAAAAATATAAAGAATGGTTGCAGGACTTGGGTATTTGTTGTCCAAGAGAAGGACTAGGGGAGACATGATAGCAGTGTTCCAATATCTCAAGGGTTGTCACAAAGAAGAGGGGGTCAAGCTATTCTCCAAAGCACCTGGAGGCAGGAGAAGAAGCAACGGATGGAAACTAATTAAGGAGAGAAACAACCTGGAACTAAGGAGAAATTTCCTGACAGTGGGAACAATTAACCAGTGGATCAGCTTGCCTTCAGAAGGAGGTTTTTAAGAAGAAACTGGACAAACATTTGTTTGAAATGGTATAGGATCTCCTGCTTGAGCACGGGGTTGGCTTGGAAGACCTCCGAGGTCCCTTCTAACTCTGTTATTCTGTTAAATCACCTCAGTTCTGATTCAGATTGCTGATCTAATATAATGAGTTGATTGGTTTATGAAGAGTCTATTAGAGGCATCAAATGGAACCAATTCAAACCATTGATTTAATAAAATTACATGTATACATGGGTTAAAGTCAATCAAATGGCTGAACCGTTGCAGTCTCATCCAAGACACTGAATTATTTTGTCAATTTCATTTGAGGGGATGATTAGAAATCCTGTAGAATTTAAAATAATTATCGGTGCGATACTTCTATCACACCAATAAAATGGCTGTAAATGCGGTCTGGTTGCTAAGCACCCGAAGCGCAGTCACACGAGTGTGGGGAGGGCAGGGCCATCAGAACTTTGAATCTTGATCATTCATAAGTAACCCCCAAGTAGATGTTTGTTTAAGAGTCTGATAAGCCACTTGTCAGAGGTTGAGGACTACTCGTACATAGGGAATTTATTGTAAGCTGGAGGGAGTCCTTCAGGATTTCATGACTTATAAATGAGAATAATAACAACAACAGCAACAAGGGAGTTAAGGTTATATTTTGGCTTTGGGGCCTTCCAAAAGGCCTTGAAGACATGGCTTTGCAAACAAGCCCATGGCTCTAATGGGTGTGTAGCACACTGCGGTTGCTTAATGCAGTAGAGTAGGGCTCTCTCTTTCACAAATTTAAGACTTGTGAACTTCAGTTCCCAGAATTTCCTAGCTGGCATGGCCAGCTGAGGAATTCTGGGAGTTCAAGTCCGTAAGACTCCTGGTTACAGAACATTCCATCTCCTTTCTGCACACTATGTCCCGCCCCCCTCTCTAGCCTGCTTATATTTTAATTGGATTGTTAAATTTAAGATCTTTACGGTTTTAATGCTTTATTCTGTGTTTTATTCAATGTCTGTAAGCTGCCTAGAGTCACCTTCGGTGAGATGGTCTGCATAGAAGTTTGATAAATAAATAAAATATCCTTATTTTTGTCACTAAATCAGAAATATTTGAAGTTGATTTAACATTTACTTTTTAACATCCCCCCTTGTAGAAATATACAGTATATTTGCCTAATATTTAACGAATTAATTTAACTTGAATTAACATTTTAAAATAGCTCTTGTTGCAGAAGCCCTTCTTCATTCTTCTCATTGTAAAATATCTGACTAATATATGCTTTTAGTCAGGTTGATTTGCAGAATATTAATGGATGGTTACTACTCTTACAGAATAGGAAACCTAGCGATATATAACAACTATTATTAGGTTCATAACCCTTCACTAACGCTAATGGCCATTTTGTCCGAACATATGGAAACATAAAAACACAGGCTTTAAAAAGCACTCAAAACCTGGTTGACTATAAACCCATTATAAAAATAAAAGGTATATAAAAACGTGTCAAAGACATCAACGGATATGGCATTACAGAATAACAATATCTCATAGCCCTCTGATTTTGTCTCTTTCTCAGCAAAATTGCTTGAACAGTCTTAATACGATACGAGGTTGATTCATTCCCATTTTCCCCACCTGTTTGCAAATTCAGCAAAAAAGAAAATTAGCCTGAAATCATATACATTTTTTTCTCTTTTTTTGTACATTTCCCTCCTTACATCGCTCTGTAATAGCAGTTGGGTGGCTCTGGGGTTTGAATATACATATATTGTCGTGAGACTTCCCCCTTAATAATCCTTTCATTTCTGTAATTTTTTTTAAAGAGCAGAATTCTGAGCACTGGAGGTGCATGCACATGATAGGTAGTCCTCGAGTTATGACTCTAAATTTCCATTGATAAGCAAGGCAATTTTTGAATGAGTTCTGTCCCATTTTATGACCTTTTTTGTCATGGTTGTTAGGTGAATCGCCACGGTTAGGTGACTGATGTAGTTTTTCAGTGAATTTGCCTTCCCCCATTGACTCTGCTTATCAGATGCTGCACAGTAAGTTTGCAAATGACAGCCCCAGGGGCCTGGGACTTGTAGATACATCGCACCCATTGTAAATACACGCCAGTTGCCAAGCACCTGAAGTAGGATCACATGACTGTGGGGATGCTGCAATGGTCATAAGGGTGAGAACTGGTCATAAGTCAGTTGCTTATGACCATTTGTAATTTTGAATGAATAGTCGTAACATGTGTGAAGGTTTGTTCTCCAAGCTTGTGGGCTGGTTTCCAAACCTTTCGTTACCAAGCTAGGTAACATCTTCAGTGGGGTTTAGGGGGACGCCTGTGTCAGTGCTCTTCTGTCTATAAGGGCTTCAGGTATAGGTGTGTGAAGTGAGGGTCTTGTGATGGGTCAGGTGTGAGTCATCAGTGAGAGGCTGGTGATGGGTCTTGTGATGGGGAGGTTACTTCAGGTCAGGATCATTGGGAGGTGAGCTGCTGATGGGAGTGGGAGGGGGGCTTGTGTGGGTTGGTGGTGAGTTGTTGTAAGTTGAGGACTACCTGTAAATTTAAGGCATTTAAAACCAGATTGCAGCACTGCTTGTCAAAGCTGAAGAACCAGAACTGGCATTTGGTTAGTACCATTTTATAATGCCCTGGTAAGGCCACACTTGGAATACTGCATCCAGTTGGTTGCCACGATACACAAAAGATGTTGAGACTCTCAAAACAGTGCAGAGAAGAGCAAGAAAGATGATCAGGGGACTGGAGGCTAAAATATATGAAGAACACTCGCAGGAATTGGGTGTGTCTAGTTCAGGGGTCAGCAACCTGAAACAGTGAAAGAGCCACTCGGAACCGATTCCCTCACAAAATGAAAAACTGGGAGCCGCAAAAAATATGTGCGCATGCGCATACATGCACACATGCACAGAACAGGGTTTGACTGAAGAGTGGAGCCAAGGCGAGATATGCACCTACCCTGCATATTTGAATTGATTGGTTGAACTTTTTTAGTCCCACTTTTTTTTTACTGCACATGGCAGAGGACTGGGAGCCGCATGCGGCTCCGGAGCCGCGGGTTGCAGACCTGTGGTCTAGTTTAACGAAGAGAAGGACAAGGGGTGACATGATAGCATCTTCCAATATCTCAGGGGCTGCCACAAAGAAGAGGGAGTCAAGCTATTCTCCAAAGCGCCTGAAGGCAGGACAAGAAACAATGGATGGAAACTAATCAAGGACGGATCCAACCTAGAACTAAGGAGAAATTTCCTGACATTGAGAACAATTAACCAGTGGAAATTGTGGGTGTTCCATCACTGGAAGTTTTTAAGAAGAGATTGAACAATCATTTGTCCAGAATGGTATAGGGTCTCCTACTCAAGCAGGGGGCTAGACTAGAAGACCTCCAAGGTCCCTTCCAGTTCTATTCTATTTAATCCGGAGTCTCAACATCTTTTTTATATACTGTATACCACTTTACAAAGCCTAAGTAAGACCACAATTGGAATACTGCATTCAATTCCAGTCAACACAATATAAAAAAGATGTTGAGACTCTGGAAAGAGTACAGAGAAGAGCAACAAAAATATTTAGCTGATTGGAGGCTAAAACATGCAAAAACAGTTATAGGAATTGGGTATGTCTAGTCTAATGAAAAGAAGGACCAGGGACTTTAAAGGTATCCGACCTGGCAGAGATGGCGAAGATTTCGGCTTATTTGAAAGATCACTCGCAAGAACGTTATATTATGGAATGGAGAAAATGGATTGAGTTTATCCAGAACAAGTATAGGGTCAAGAAGTTTCATGTAGCATTTGAATAAGTCTTCTTTCTTTTTTTTTCTTTTTCTATTTTAGCTTTTCTATATATATTTAATATTACTAAGGTTTGTTTTATCCTATATAAGCTAGAGAGTGATGGATTTTAGAGTTTATGGTTTTTAGTATATGGTTGTTTATGATTGTTTTTTTATATATATATACCTTGTATTTAGCTCTGGGAAGTTGGGGGGGGGAGGGGGGGAGGGGGGAGAGGGAGGGGGGAGGGAGAGGGGAGGGGGAGGGGGGATTGTTAAAGATAAACTGTATGTTAAAACTTTTCAATAAAAAAAAAGAAGGACCAGGGGTGACATGATAGCAGCGTTCCAATATTTGAGGGCTCCTACAAAGACGAGGGACCAAAACTATTTTCCAAAGCACCAAAAGGCAAGGCGAGAAACAACGGATGGAAACTAACCAAGGAGAGAAGCAACCTAGAACTAAGGAGAAATTTCCCAACGGTGAGAGCAATCAACCAATTGAACAACTTGCCTTCAGAGGTTGTGGGTGCTCCATCACTGGAGGCTTTCAAAAAGAGACTGGACAATCATTTACCTGAAATGATATAGAATCTCCTGCTCAAACAGGGGGTTAGAGCAGAAGTCCTCCAAGGTCCTTTTCCAACCCTATTATTCTATGTTTTATTTTGGGGCAGCACAGAGTTAATTCCTGGACTCAACCTTTACTGTAGCTCTAAAGCGAGCCCATTTCGAGAGCCCTTCAAACTCTTGTTGCACACCACGCAGAAAGAGCTGTGAGTCAAATCTTGGCTCTTGGTGGGAAAACCCCACCCGAAACCTCCCACCTCGCAAAGGGCTTGTACGTGCTGAAGATTTCCGTCTTTTGAAAAGCTGCCCAAAGTCACCCAATGTTGACTTTAACAATTGGTACAGTTGCCTGCACTCTGGCGCTTCTGCTCAGAAAAGAGGCTTTCTCCTCCACTTCACTTTTCGAATTCACTTTTCATTCACCCCCACCCCTTCGCCTGATGATTTTATCCACCTTTGACAACAAAAGGCCTGGATATATTTCCTCACTACCACCAACCCCCAGCCTGTCCCTTTCTTCCTGATTGTTTTTGGAAAGAACACCTGGAATCAACATCTGCTTGCCAAGATTTGCGGTGTACACCCACAAGCTTCTTCTTCTTCATCGTCTCCTTTCTTTAAAAGCCAGCATTTTTTTTTTTTAAAAAAAAACTGCATTTCCTTGAGGTTAGTTTTTTAATGAATGCAATTGTGAAAGAACTCCATTCAACGCATGATGCCTAACTCGTAAAACGATGTTCCCGGGGTTTGCAAGACACCCTTTATAGCCAAGATCTCCCACGCTAATCCACTAATGGGAAAATGCAGTCCTGAGACAAAGATTTGACACACAGAGAGACAGAGGCAGAATGCCAGGCAGCCAAATTTCCATCCTAAAGAGCATGCCAAGGCTAGCTAGGATTCAAAGATTTTGGTGCTGTCCACTGTCACACTTTTTGCTCAAGCACAGGTAGACCTTGATGTACAATCATTTGTTTAGCCGCAGTTCAAAGTTACAACAGCACTGGAAAAAGTGACTTACAATTGGCCCTCACACTTACAACCGTTGCAATGCAGGTAGTCCTTGAGATATGACCACAACTGAGCCCCAAATTTCTGTTGCTAAGAGGAACAGTTGTTAAGTGAATTCTGCCCCATTTTACGACCTTTCTGGCCACAATCAGTGGAACAACTTGCCTCCAGACGTTATGTGTGCTCCCACACTGTAGGTTTTAAGAAGAGATTGGACAACCATTTGTCTGAAATGGTAGAGGCCGCAGGGCTTTTCAACCTTTTCACCCATTGTACCACTTTTAGGATATGGCAACATCTGAGTACCACCAGTCACCTAGCAAGGTGTCAAAAACTTGATGACCAAAAAAAAAGAAAGAAAAAAAGTACAGGTAGTCCTCAACTTACAACAGTTCACTTTGTGACTGTTCGAAGTTACAATGGCACTGAAAAAAATGCTCCCCAAGCCACAGCAGAGCAAGACACCTGCCTGCCCGCCCGGTGGCGCTCTTTCTCCTGTCCGAGGTTTTCATTGTTGTGAGCATTTCTGTTGAGGATTGGAAGCACGGGTGGGGTGGGGGGGTGTTTGGTTTTTATTCCCTCCGTCTGCTGGGTGGTTGCAGCAGGTTTTGGTGACTTCACATGACCCTGGGATACTGTGACTGTCATAAATATGAATCAGTTGCCAAGCATCTGAATGTAAATCACAAGACCCTGGAGATGCTGAAACATTCCAGCTGATTGGAGCTTCTTCTGGGCTCAGAAGTGCCAGGATCAGTGCCGAGCTCCAGCTGGAGCCTGGCGCTGATCCTGGCGCTTCCTCTGAGCCCTGACAGCCCTGCAGCTCCAGCTGTCTCTTGCTCAGGCTTGTGCGGTGGTGCCACGGGTTCAGCTCATTCCCCTCCCCCGCAACCACTTTTCTAGGATGGTTGCGTACCACCTGCCAGGTGCCAATGTACCACAGGTGGTACTCGTACCACTGGTTGAAAAGTCCTAGTATAGGGTTTCCTGCCTGAGCAGAGGGTTGGACTAGAAGAGCTCAAATTCTTCTCTTCTCTTCTCTTCTCTTCTCTTCTCTTCTCTTCTCTTCTCTTCTCTTCTCTTCTCTTCTCTTCTCTTCTCTTCTCTCCTCTCCTCTCCTCTCTTCTCCTCTCCTCTCCTCTCCTCTCCTCTCCTCTCCTCTCCTCTCCTCTCCTCTCCTTTTAGGATGACTTTGAGTCTAGGAGAAAGCTATCCCAACATTGGATGTCTAGTTCCTGATCCCTCTTCTGCTCTTTCTCTTATCTCTGCTCCCAATCTCTGTATCGCCTGACTTCAACACATGAATAGGGGTGCCTGCTGAGTACACACAGTCCTCAACTTACAACCATTCATTTAGTGACCATTCAAACTTAGAAAAAAGTGACTTACAACCATTCCTTGCACTTATGACGGTCACAGCATGATAATGTGATCAAAATTTGGGACCTTGGCAATTGGCATATGTTTATGATTTGCAGGATGATCACTATTTGTGACCTTCCCAGCAGGCTTCCAACAAGCAAAGTCAATGGAGGGGGGAGCCAAATTTGCTTAACGACTACATCAGGGTTGCTCAAAATTGGCCACTTTAAGACTCGTGGACTTCAACTCCCAGAATTCCCCAGCCAGTCATATAGACCCCTGGACTATATGATTCACTTAACTACAATGATTCTCTGAGCAACCATGGCAAAAACTGAGTGTGATTCGCTTAACAACCACCTTGCTTGGCAACCAAAATTCTGATCTCCATTGTGGTCATAAGTTGATACTATATGCAGGATCCAATCTGGGTTGGTCACCAGGACCAGAGGTTTAGTCTTCTGAGCCTTTGGACTCATGCTGCAGCCCATCCCCAGGGAACTTCTCTCTACCAGAATGTGTGCTTTGGGTTATTTGATCCGTAGTATTTATGTAGTGCCTGTTGATTGGGGTATTGATGGCCAGCTATTAAGTTGTTTGCTGTTGTTTCCTTGTGCTGCCAAGTTCTCAGCTCCTAAGTATCTGATAAGCTGGTGGTAAATCAGCACTCCTGTTAACTTACAAGGAGGCCTTTTCCCAGGCTTCAATCATTTCTCTGGCTATTTTGGTACCTGCTCGACCAACTATCTTAGTAACTGCAGAATTGAATGTATGTCCTTGTTCATTGCAATGTGAGGCTATCAATGAATTCGGGTCTCCTTGTCTCTCAGCTCGAAATCTGGTGGTTAGCTTCCTCCTCGTCTGTCCTACATAGTCACAGGGGCAATCAATGCAGGGGATCTGGTAAATTACATTAAAAGTATCTCCCACCTCCAAGCAATCTTTGCAATGCATGACTTGGCCATACACTACCTGTATGGTCAAAAAACTCAAGATAACAGTCAAGTGTGATTGAAACTATATCTGTTCTTTTAGGAGCATTTCAGGTAGAATTTTGACTACCGTATCATGGCCATCAGCTTGATTTTTTTTACCATACCCTGTAAAATAAAAGGCCCACAGGTTCTATGTCCTTTGAGGTTGCCTTGAACATTGCTGAAATCCAGGTGGAAATATTACATTAGCATCAGAACAACCAAGGGCGTTTTAAGCCTTGATTGCTTTATTTTCAAATTTTCCCTGGTTACTCAGGAACAGAGAAGTGGTCTTTTTCACGCCCACCCTGTGGTCAGCATCAGACGATATTCTAGCTATGTAGCTGCATTCAACATATTTGTGTTATTTAAAAGCAGGTCTGGAAAGCGGTGGGGGAGAATCAGGATTCAGATTGTCAGGTGGAGAAAAAGTGATCTGAATTAAAATGGTTTCATCCCCAAATTGCTGTTTCCACCCAGAAATGGTACGGTAATAGATAAGATAAGATAAGATGGTAAGATAAGATAAGATAAGATAAAATAAGATAAGATAAGACAAGATAAGGCAAGATAAGGCAAGATAAGGCAAGATAAGGCAAGGCAAGATAAGACAAGATAAGGCAAGACAAGATAACCTTTATTGTCTTTTTTTTTACTGTGGGCACAACGACACACATCAAAAATGAAATTTAGTTGCCCACTCTCAAAGTGAAACACATACATGACACACACACCTAACCATACTATATACAACATACTGTATGTATAGACCCACACCCCTACATACACATAACAATAAAATATTAACTACTGTCCATCTTGAATATATAACGGAAGGAGGAAGCTTGAGAGTTCACAAGGTTAATGCTGTATGGGGAATGAAACTATGGCTGAATCTGGATGTTCTGCTATGGATACCACGAAGCCCCCTCCTCCCAGAAGGTACCAAGGAAAACAGGTCGTGAAGAGGATGTGTAGTGTCCCAGATAGCTCCCTTTTATATGGAAAATTGGGAGAGATGCAAATCAGGATCACAATCCCCAAGCTTCACCGCCTCTCCTGGCTTCTGTTTAAAGAGGTAATAGCAACATAAGGTATGTTTTATGCCAGGGGATCCATTCCTCTGGCTGAGGAATTCTGGAAGTTGGAGTCCACAAGTCTTAACATTGCCAAGTTTTGAGACCCCTGTTCTATGAATACCCAGTAATGCAATGCAGAACCTAGCCTACACCTTTTGTGTCTCGTGGGCCTTTTTTCCCTTGCTAAAGAGAAAAGAGAGGAAGATCTACACTTTTTGCTTGGGGGGAGAAATGCAGAGGCAATCCACGCCTTGCAAGATGGAAACAGTAGGGTTTTATTTATTTCTTTCCATTCCGCCTTTATTCCTTTTATAAATTTCTCAAGGCAGCGAACATATCCAACATGCCTTCCTCTTTCTATGTGAGGTGGGCTGGGCTAAGAGAGAGTGAGTGGCCCCAAATTACTCAGCTGGCTTTCATGGCTAAGGTGGGACTTGAACTCTCAGTTTCCTGGTTTCTAGCTTGGTGCCTTAACCACTGGACCAAACTGGCTCTCGTGGTTTCCCCACGATCTTATCACTTCTGCCTTCTCACATTTCCAAATATGTTACCTTGGAAGATGGAACGTCCATGTTCCATTAATTCCTGCGTCTGTCAGATTCAAAGCCCTCCCCCTACCAAAACATCAGATGGCAAAATCTAGATGCCTTTGGCTGAACTCAAAACAACTAAATGGGGCTAAAATGAGAGTAGGCTGAAGGCTGGCTTGGGAAGTCAAAGGAGGAGGCCAAAAGAATACTATGGCAAAATGTATTGCTGCTGGACACCTTCATGTAATGTAGAAGTCAGCCCCTTGACTTGAGGGGCTCCTTACCTTTTAAACTGACCTCCACTGTACACAGAAATGTTACCTGAACTACGAAGTGGCTGGCTGTGTTTATGTGACTCGTGGTAATTGAAGCCAAACATGCTAACAGACGGACAAAACACTGGCTGTTGTTCAAACCAGATGCAAGGTCCCCTGTGGCATTCAACCCTGCCTGGTAGCACATGATCCTAGTCAACTCTAGCCTGGCCTGAGGGGAAAGCTATCCTTCCCAAGTGTGTGTGTCTCTCTCTCTACCTCTTACCCTCACCTGCCACTTGTCCTCTCCTCTTACCTCCATAACATATGGAAATGCGAGGAAGGATAGCTTGCCATGTTGACACCGCTTCTAACACTCCTCCGCATTAATGTTTGATATGGCCCACGAGGAGTTGAAATAGATGTCAAGCAGCAGATCCATGGCATATTTGTCAAGCATCATAGTTACTTAGGAAAGAAGAAAAAAAGAAAAGAAAAGAAAAGAGAATTCTGTTTGCCGACTGGATTAGCTACCTTGTGCATATGCAAACGTCTCTTATGTGCCTATTGTTTCTTTTGGCTTTTATCTTTATGGCCCTTATTTGCATATGAAATTTAAACCACTAGCCCACCCACTTCTTTAGAAAGACTTTCCTTTTACTGATGATTCCTCCAACTTATGATTCGAACCTCCCCTTTTCTTAAATCTTCCACCTGGTTTCTTAAATATACTTAGGACAGGCCTGTACAACTGGAGATCTTGCAAGCCAAATGCAGTTTCAAGGGTTATACTGAAAAGAAGGACTAGGGGGTAACATGATAGCGGTGTTCCAATATCTCAGGGGCTGCCACCAAGAAGAGGGAGTCAAGCTATTCTCCAAAGCACCTGAAAGCAGGACAAGAAGCAACGGATGGAAACTAATCAAGGAGAGAAGCAACCTAGAACTAAGGAGAAATTTCCTCTCAGTTAGAACAATTAATCAGTGGAACAAATTGCCTCCAGATGTTGTGAATGCTCCAACACTGGATGTTTTTTAAGAAGAAGGTGGAAAACCATTTGTGTGAAATGGTATAGGTTTCCCGCTTGAGCAGGGGGTTGGACTAGATGACCTCCAAGGTCCCTTCCAACTGTTATTCTGGTTGTTTAAATGGGCTGTGAGAACAGCCTGGGGCAGGGGTAGGCAACCTTGGCTCTTTTATGATTCGTGGACTTCAACTCCCAGAATTCCTGAGCCATCATGGCTCAGCTTGGAAACCTCTCCCTTTCCCCTCAGCATGGCTGGCTCAGGAATTCTGGGAATTCAGGTCCACGAGTCATAGACGAGCCAAGATTGCCTGGTTTAGGGTATTGTCTAGGACTGGTTTAGGGTATTGTCTAGGACAGGAATGGGGAACTATGGCCCCCTTTATGACTGGTGGACTTCAACTCCCAGAATTCCTGAGCCAGCTATGCTGAGGAGAAATGGAGAGGTTTCCATGCTGAGCCATGCTGGCTCAGGAATTCTGGGAGTTGAAGTCCACGAGTCAATAAAAGAGCCAAGGTTGCTTACCCCTGGCCTGGGGAAACAGGAGGAAGAAGAGCCTCAGCCAGATAAACAGTTGGGTAAGAGATATTTCAGCCCACAGCAGGAATGGAAGGGGAGAAAGCATCTCAGAAGGGATCCTTCCAAGTTCTTTGGAAAATAGGCAGAGATTTTAAAGGCATCCCATGGTAACAGAAAGTTTGACCTAACGTTCATCAACGTGTGGGTGGGGAGGTTGGTCGTAACGTCGCTTGATGTTGTAAGTGGCTAGTTATAAGTCAAGAACTAGATATATTTCACATTTACTCCCTTCTAGTGTCTTGGATTTTTTTCCAACTGAAATGTTTGAGTCCTAAACTTGGTTGAGAATGGAGGAAAACCATGGCTTTATACTAAAGTATAAAATTATGAAATTAACTCTACAAAGTTTAAATTAAGAGGAGCTTCTTTTTACGGCCTCTGGATGTGGCAGAGCCTCTGATGTCGAAGCAAATAATCCCACATGTGTTGAAGGAACTCCCATAAGTTTCTTCAGAGGAAACCTAGAACGCTGAAGTTCCACACCCATCTCTTCATCTCTTCTCTTCTCCCCGATTTGTTCTGAAGGCTAAGAAGGCTCCGCTGGCTGCCAACATGAGACAATTTTTCACTAATTGCTGCAGTAATTGTCAGCAGTCAATATTGCACTTCCCCAGATCGGTTTGATGAACCCGGCAGGTAATTGACGCCTTGCACTGAATGGGTTGTGCTTCATAATATTTGAATGGCTCCCCCGAGTTAATTATAAGTATTTTAAATAAATCTTACCATGCTTTAATAGCAGTAAGGGGAGGGAGGGTGACAAATGCAGTTAGGCAGGGAGAAGGAGGAAGATGTCTCTCTCCTTCCCCTCCGAAGAAAACCATGTTAGAAACTGGGTCAGTTCAAGGTGCCTAATCCTGATCCACATTCCACTTTTCTGCCAGAGGGAAAATATACATCCTCCCCCTCCTCCTCCTCCTCCTCCTCCTCCTCCTCCTCCTCCTCCTCCTGTTCCTCCTCCTCTCCTTCCGACTCCTTTCCTCTGCCTCTATCTATCTGTCTGTCTGTCTGTCTGTCTGTCTGTCTGCCTGCCTGCCTGTCTGTCTCTCTCTCTCTCTCTTCTGTCTCTCTCTCTCTTTATCTATCTTCTCTCTCTCTCTCTCTCTCTCTCTCTCTCTCTCTCTCTCTCTCTCTCTCTCTATCTTCTATCTGTCTGTCTGTCTCTCTCTCTCTTCTCTCTCTCTCTTTATCTATCTTCTGTCTGTCTGTCTGTCTCTCTCTCTCTCTATCTTCTATCTGTCTGTCTGTCTGTCTGTCTCTCTCTTCTGTCTCTCTCTCTCTCGTCTGTCTGTCTGTCTGTCTGTCTGTCTCTCTCTCTCTCTCTTCTGTCTCTCTCTCTCTTTATCTATCTTCTCTCTCTCTCTCTCTCTCTCTCTTTATCTATCTTCTGTCTGTCTGTCTGTCTCTCTCTCTATCTTCTATCTGTCTGTCTGTCTGTCTGTCTCTCTCTTCTGTCTCTCTCTTGTCTGTCTGTCTGTCTGTCTGTCTCTCTCGCCTGTCTGTCTGTCTGTCTCTCTCTTCTGTCTGTCTGTCTGTCTCATCTGTCTGTCTGTCTCATCTGTCTGTCTGTCTGTCTGTCTGTCTCTCTCTCTCTCTAGGCCCCATCTTCAGCGTCACTACCACCATCATTATCTATCTACTTGGGATGATATGTTTTCACGGTTTGATAAGCACAGCCCATGTGCTTCATCCCTCTGTTCTTCTCTCTCTTCCCCTTTTCTCTTCCCCCGCCCACGTTTTCATCTGACCGAGCTCAACTTGGATAGTTGGTCTCATTATGTCCTTAAGGGAGTTCAAATTTCGTGATAGACCAGCAGGAGAACCAGGTAAAGCAAGGAGAATTAGCCCTCAAGCCTAATAAATGAGTGAGAAAAATGGTATCTGTCACATAGTTCTGGTTCCCACACACTCTGGTTACATCATTACCTAGTCTGTAAACCCCAGGACCAATTAAATGAGTGAGTGGTGGTCATGTGACCAAAACATGAAAATGCACGTGAAACCTTAGCTGATAGATGTGATTTCAGAAAGGGGCCCGCAGACAGTTGACTCCTCATCTGTGGAGATGCAATTTTCGTCTTCCATTTCATCTTTGCTTTCAGACTAAGTACTTAGCTACCAGATTCATGGCTTGAGCAAGGCTGGTTGATGGGTCCCTTCCTCCCCCCCCCCCTTCGACACTGTGCAGGTGCATGGAACAAAGTTATTTCCTGCATCACAACATTAAATAACTGAGTTTCCCACCCCGCCCTTTGTAATCTTCCAGTTCTCCTGCCTCTAAAGACGGCTGCCTTACACCTTCCTCCTCTCTGAATAAAAGATTTAGGAAATCTCATTAACAGAGGGATAGAATTGAGGGACAGAATCAAGATCACGTAAAGTGTTACTAACACCTTAGAATGCCTTGGTAAGGCCACACTTGGAATACTGCATCCAGTTTTGGTTGCAACAATATAAAAAAGATGTCGAGACTCTAGAAAGAGTGCAGAGAAGAGCAACAAAGATGATCAGGGGACTGGAGGCTAAAAACATATGAAGAATGGTTGCTGGAATTAGGTATGTCTAGTTTAATGGAAAGAAGGACCAAGGGTGGTATGATAGCAGTGTTCCAATATCTGAGAGGATGCCACAAAGGAGAGAGGGTCAACCTATTCTCCAAAGCACCCGAAGACAGGAGAAGAAGCAACAGATGGAAACTAATCAAGGAGAGACACACAACCTAGGAGAAATTTCCTGACAGAACAATCAATCAGTGGATCGACTTGCCTCCAGACGTTGTGGGTGCTCCAACACCGGAGGTTTTTAACAGGAGATTGGACAACCATTTTTCTGAAATGGTTGAGCAGGGGGTTGGAGTAGAAGACCTCTAAGGTCCCTTTCAATTCTGTTATTCCCTTTTGTTTTAGCATTGCGGTGTCCCTCTGGATGAATAGGTTGGGCTTCCATAAAAAACAAAAATGAGTCAAAATGGTAGCATTATCCCATAGCTAAGATTTCAGGGCAATGTTCCTATTTTGAAATAAAGGGGAGTAATGATTACGGCTATTGGCAGGCATTTTGTACAGAACAAAAGGTATAAAAATAAGCTTAGTTGGGTCAATTAGTTTTCCAAAGTGTGATGTTCTCAAAAAGGTATTTGGAGAAGTGTGTCCCACTTTCACAAGCTGAGCACTTGGTACATTATTTAAGCCAAAGTGTCCAATCTTGGCAACTTTGAGACACCTAGACTTCAATTCCCAGAATTCTGGGAGTTGAAATCCACAGGTCTTAAAGATATTTTCAGAGGAGTTAACATTTTATAATAGCAAGAGTCACTGAGGATTTTGGTTCAAATGATCCATGAATTATAATATATATTATGATGTGCTGGATATAGCTTGTGTAAACAGCCCTTGAGTTACAAGAGTTCATTTAGTGACTATTCAAAGTTACAATGGCACTGAAATAAGGGACACATGACCATTTTCCCCCAGTTACAACCTTTGCAGCATCCCTGTGTTCATGTGTTCAAAATTCAGATGCCCGGCAACTGGTTCATACTTATGACTGTTGCTGTGTCCCAGGGGTCATGTGATCCCCTTTTGTGACCTTCTGATAAAGAAAGACAATGAGGAAGACCAATTCACTTAATAACTGGGTCACTAACTTATAAACTGCAGTGATTCACTTAACAACGGTGGCAAGCAAGGTTGTAAAATGGGGCAAAACTCACTTAACAGATATCTCACTTAACAACATAAATTGTGGTCGTAAATCGAGGACTACCTGTACAGGTAATCCTTGATTTATGAATATAATTGAGCAGAGATTTCTACTGCTAAGTAAGATATGTGTTAAGTGAGTTTTGCCCCATGTTATGACTTTCTTGCCACAGTTGTTAAGGGATTCAGTACAATTATTAAGTTATTCACATAGTTGATAAGTAAATCTGGCTTCCCCTTTGACTTCGCTTGTCACAAGGTCAAAAGAGGTGATCACGTGACCCCAGGACGCTGCAAGCATCATAAATATGAGTCAGCTGCCAAGCATCTGAATTTTGATCACATGATCATGGGGATGCTGCAATGGTCATAAGTATGAAAAATGGTCATAAGTGAGTTTTTTTCAGTGCCGTTGTAACTTCGAACAGCCACTAAATGAACTGTTGTAAGGTGAGAACTACCTGTGTTCAGTTTTGGGATTGCATCAGGTCTGTCCTGATCTGCTCTGCTATGCAGCTGCTTTAGATGCATTGAATCTGTGTTTTTTCTGGCCCATGTAAAGCTTACCAGGCTCCTGCTTATCTGCGATTCGGTCTATTTAGCCAGAGACATGCTAGTAACACTGCTCACTGTTTCCACTATTAGGGCACTGTTAGGACACTGATGATTCACTTAACAACAGTGTGGAAGGTCATAAATGGAGCAAAACTCACTTAACAAATGTCTCACTTAGCGACATAAATTTTGGGTTCAATTGTGTACTACCTGTATGGCAGGCTAACTCTGCCCACTGCCAGGAGTTCAATCCCGGCTGGCTCCATCCTTCCGAGGTCGAAAAAAATGAGAATCCAGATTGTTGAGGGCAACATGCTGATGTTGTAAACCTCTCAGAGAGTGCTGTAAAGCACTGTGAAGTGGTATATAAGTCTAAGTGCTATTGCTATTACTATTGGTAAGGAAAGGTCTGCAAGAAAACCACCAAGTTCAGAGAGCGCCAAGGGGCTGCTATGGAAAAAGCACGCTTCCTAGCTCCCATAAGATGGCAATGTTTAAGGGAAGGGACTAGGAGCATGCCTACACTGTCTGTCTTGGTGGGGCGGTATTTATTTTATTTATTTATTTATTTATTTATTTATTTATTTATTTATTTAATTCCATTTATATCCCGCCCTTCTCCGAAGACTCAGGGCGGCTTACAAGCTTATTAAATTTATATGCCGCCCTTCTCCCTAAGGACTCAGGGCGGCGCACAACAATAAAAATTAAAAACATAAAATAGAAAATTTTAAAAAAGAATTAAACAATAAATACAATAATTATATGACAATTTAAAAACCAGTTAAAAGCTAATTAAAGCCGTAGTCAGTCCAGGCCCGCTTGTTGGAACAACCACGTCTTCAGGTCACAGCGGAAGGATCGAAGGTCAGGGGTCGTCTGCAGCTCCGGGGGAAATTAATTCCAGAGGGTTGGCGTGCCCACAGAGAAGGCTCTCCCCCTGGGGGTCGCCAGCCGGCATTGTCTGGCCGACGGCACCCTTAGGAGGCCGACTCTGTGGGAACAAACTGGGCGATGGGAGGTTGACAATGGCAGCAAGTGGTCTCCCAAGTACCCCGGGCCTAAGCCATGTAGGGCTTTAAAGGTTATAACCAGTACCTTGAATTGCACCCGGAGGGCAACCTGAAGCCAATGCAGCTCATGCAGGAGTGGTGTAACATGGGAGTACTGAGATACTACCATAAGCACCCACGCGGCTGCATTCTGCACCAGCTGAAGCCTCCGGGTGCTCTTCAAGGGCAGCCCCATGTAAACAGCATTGCAGTAATCCAAACGAGAAGTGACGAGGGTGTGGTAACCGTGCATAGGGCATCTCAGTCCAAAAAGGGGTGCAACTGGCGCACTAGGTGAACCTGTGCGAAGGCCCCCCTGGTCATGGCTGTTAGATGATCATCCAAGTTGAGCCGTGAATCCAGGAGGACACCCAAGTTGCGAGCCCTCGGGTGGTAGATGTCCTTAAGAAAAAACAGTGATGATCAGCATCTTGAATTGCATCTGGAAAGAAACTGCAACATAGGTGTTACATGGGCAAACCTAGAGGCCCCTGTCACTGTGCGCGCTGCTGCATTCAGGACCACTTGATGTTTCTGGGTGGTCTTCAAGTGCAGTCCAATGTAGAGCCATTCCATAAATCCAAACACAATGGATTAATGCAGGAATGTCCAACCTTGGCAATTTGTGGATGTCAACTCCCAGACTTAAATTCACCAAGATGAAAAACATTGCTCTAATCCAGAGGTGTCCAACTTTGGCCACTTTAAGACCTGTGGACATCAACTCACAGAACTCCCCAGCCATGAGCACCCCTTGATTAATCCAAAGCTTCCCATGTCACCAGAGTTTATACGAAAGAAGCTTTGATGACTTGCAACTTCTTACTTCTGCCATTTTTATAAGCCCCCACCCTTGTTTGCAATGGCTGCTAGTCAGTGGTGGGATTCAAATATGTGAACAACCAGTTCTCTGTGTGGATGCTGCTTCTGGAAGTCCGTTCTGGGCCTGAGCAACAAAAAATTAGCTACCAGTTCTGCTGAAGTGGTGCGCACCGGCTGAATCCCACCACTGCTGCTAGTTCAAAAAAGAATTGCAAGTTAAATTAGACTTCCCGTGTTTTTCATCTGCACAGCTGGCACAGAGAATCACCTCTGTTCTTCCACCCTCCACAGGCAGCCCTAGCTTTATATGAACCCACAGAGGCAACTAGGCCTCTTGCATGAGAAAGTCAGACATGAATGTTCTTGTTCCAGTTTTCCTACATTTATCATCTGTCCGTGAGCCTTGCTGGTTTCAGCTTTTGCTGCTGCTTGTAGAGAGAACAAAGAACGCTTTTCCTTGAGCCTTGGGCTGTTGATAATTCCAGCAATAAAAGCAGATTTAAAACAAGCTCAGGGCATGTGTCTCTGGTGATGAAGGACAATTACATCTTCCCCTATACCTGAAGGCCTAAGATAATTGAGAGAATGCAGAACAGGCTGCATGGCAGACTGAAGGTCTTCTGGTCACTACTACTTACTTGCTCATCACTTTGCCTGGAATCTGGTTGCAGGCCATTCAAAAGCTGCAGTTAGGGTGCTAGTGCACTCCTGAGCATTGTCACCTGAGCCAAACTAGATTGGCCCTTGCACAAATCTGCTTATGCATATGTATCCATTGGTCTTCTGTCTGCTTCATTCAGTTGGTGACCATTCCCAGTGGTGCTGGGATAAGGAGATTGATTGATTTATTGAATTTATATGCAGCCCATCTTGCTATTAAGTAACTTTTGGGTGGCTTACACCATTATAAAAACAACAACATAAAGCCAAGGCCTTGGCTTCTCTCTCTCTCTAATGGTCCTGAATCAAGGCTGGTGACTTGACTTCAACAGACTGGAACATAGAATAATAGTGCTGGAAGGGAACTTGAAGGTCTTCTAGTCCAACCCCCTGCTCTAGCAGGAAACTTATACCAATCTGGGCAAACAGATGTTCAGTCTCTTCTTGAAAACCTTCAGTGATGGAGCACCCACAACTCCAGGAGGCAAGTCATTTCACTGAGTGATTGTTCTTAATTTTTGGTTGAAACTCTCTTTAATGTTACTTTTACTTCAACCTGCCCTCAGCTGCTTTGGAGAATAGATCACCCGCCCCGCCTTTTCTGTGACCACCCTCAAGTATTGGAAAACTGCTAACATGTCACCCCTAGTCCTTCTCTTTGTTAGATTAGAAATAGTTCCCTCATTTCTTCAGCATAAGATTTAGCCTCCAGTCCCCTAATCATCTTTGTTGCTCTTCTCTGTATTCTTTCTAGAGTCTCAACATCTTTTTTGCATTGTGGGGACCAGATTAGTGAATTATACCCCCTAGTTCTACTTAATGCGAGACCTGACTTAAAAGCAGTAACTGTGAGAGAGACCTTGGAGTCCTAGTAGAGGATCACTTGACTATGAGCCAGCAGTGTGCAGCAGAAGCCAAAAAAGCTAATACAACCCTGGGTTGTATAAACAGAGGCATAGAATTAATATTATGCAAAGTACTAGTACCACTTTACAAAGCCCTAGTAAGACCACACCTGGAAAACTGCAGCCAATTTTGGTCACCATATCACAAAAAAGATGTTGAGAGTTTGGAAAAAATTAAGAGAAGAGCAACTAAGAAGATCAAAGGCCTGGAGACTAAAACATATGAAGAACGGCTGCAGGACTTGGGTTTGGCTAGTCTAAAGAAAAGAAGAAATAGGGGAGACATGATTGTAGTGTTCCAGTATCTGAGGGGCTGCCACAAAGAAGAGGGGGTCATGTTATTCTCCAAAGCACCAGAGGGCAGGACAAGAAACAATGGTTGGAAACTGATCAAAGAGAGAAGCAACCTGGAATTAAGAAGAAAGTTCCTGACAGTGAGGACAATCAACCAGTGGAACAGCTTACCCCCAGAAATCGTGGGTGCTCCATAACTGGAAATTTTTAAGAAGAGACTACACCAGGGATCTCCAAACTTGGCCCTTTTATGACTTGTGGACTTCAACTTCCAGAATTCCTCAGCCAGTATGCCTGGCTGAGGAATTCTGGGTGTTGAAATCCACAAGTCATAAAAGGGCCAAGTTTGAAGACCCCTGGACTAGACAATCACCTGTCTGAGATGGTATAGGTTCTCCTGCTTGAGCAGAGGGCTGGACTAGAAGACCTTGTCCCTTCCAGCTCTATTCTGTTCAGGTAGTACTGAAGGCATTAGGGAAGGCACCCTTGGCTTGCGAGGCTGGCTGATTCTCTTCCCCAACTAAAATCTGGGACAAGAATGAGGGCCACTGATCTTCTCAACTGTACTCAGCTACTGCAAGCGATTAGAGGCTTCTGTTCATTGATTGCCTCATGAGAGGAAAATTATGAATGGGCAGGAATGGAAAATTCTGTGGTCCATACCTATGAATTGTGGGGGTGGCCGTGGGAGTCCCTCCCCCCCAAAGCTGAGCCACCGACTGAACACTCAGCAACTTTAGATGGTGAATTCCCCCATTCAGTGGGTCTTTGTTCATTAATTTTGGCTGATGGCTCTTGGGAGGGAAGAGCTGAATCAGAACCTCTTTGTTTTCTGATTATTTGGTGGAACGAGCGATTTCATTCCTGTGCAGGGATGAGCAACCCGCGGTCTAGCCGGACAGCTGCCAATGGGGAAAGCCAACTCACATGGCTTGCTTGACAAGCGCCTCATTATTCATTCATGGTCCAGATCCTCTCCGTACATGCGGTTACTAATATTAGGTTTCGGCAGCATAATAAGGAGTAGCAGCAGATGCCACCATTTCAGGAAGGGAATATGAATGCCTTGCGTTATTGCGGATAATTAAAATGAGGCAGAGGCAAAGAAAATTACTTCTGGAGTATTAATTGGGATTCAAATATTATGTAAGGCTTCTCTAATGGGTTGAGGTCTTTTGGTTCTGAGGCAAGGCAAAATTTATATGGTGTCTACAGGTAGCATCCCTTGCATGGATTGTCCCTGTTATTATGTAGGACAGATGGGGAGGAATCTAACCACCAGATGGCAAGAACATGTGAGTGGTCAGACGAGGATACCCGAATTCATTGGTAGCCTCACATTGCAATGAATAAGGGCATACATTCAATTTTGCAGCTACTAAGATTGTTGGTCGAGCAGGTACAAAGATAGCCAGGGAAATGATTGAAGCCTGGGAAATGGGCCCCTTGTTACTCAATCTCCAGCCATCAAAACACCAATCAACCAATAGGAAGGCATCACATAAATATGACTCATAGAATAGCCCAAAGCACATATTCTAGGAGAGAGAAGTTCCATGAAGATGGGCTCCAGCACAAGTCCGAAAGTTTGAAAGAGCAAGCCTCTGGTCCCAGTGACCAACCCAGATTGGATCTTGTACAGGTAATCCTTGACTTACAGTCATCTGTTTAGCTACCACTCAAAGTTACAGTGCCACTGAAGAAAGTGACTTGCAACTAGGCCCCAGACGTACAACTATCACAGCATCCCCATGTGTATGTGATCCAACTTCAGGTGCTTGGCAACCAGCATGTTTTTACAATGTTTGCAGCATCCCAGGATCATGTGATCATAAATTGTGACTTTCCCAGCTGGATTCTGACAAGCCAAGCCAATGGGAGAAAACTGGATTCACTTAATGGTATACTTAACAACTGCAGTGACTCACTTAACAACCCTTGCAAAAAAAGGGTCATAAAATCAGGCATGATTCAACAACCACCTTGCTTAGCAACTGGAATTCTGGTCCCAATTGTGACTGTAAGTCAAGAACTGCCTGCATGTATGGGCTTCCTATGAACAGGTGTAGACAAGCAGCTCCAAAGCTGAAACAGTGATACCTCGGTACTCAACTTTCAATCAGGATAGAGCTGAAAGGGACCTTGGAGGTCTTCTAGTCGAACCCTCTGCTCAAGCAGGAGAACCTACCATTTCAGACAGGTGGCTGTCCAGTCTTTTCTTAAGAACCTCCAATGTTGGACCACCCACAGCTTCTGATGGCAAGCTGTTCCACTGGTTAATTGTCTTCACTGTTAGGAAGTTTCTCCTTAATTCCCAGGTTGCTTCTCTCCCTGATTAATTTCCATCCATTGTTTCTTGTCTTGCCTTCTGGTGCTTTGGAAAATAAGTTGAAACTCATCCAATTTGGTACTCAATGCATTTTGATGCAAAAATTTTGTCCTGGTACTCATTGTTTGGTACTCAACACCCAAGTCAAAACTTGTTGGTGTAGGCTGCCTTGTAACTCACTACATTATTCCTTATTGGAAAATTTTGTTTGGTACTCATTGTACTTCCTGGAATCAATTAACAATGAGTACCAAGGTACCACTGTAGTTGGATACTGAGCCAGATCCATATGTTCTAGGACTATATTTATATTTATTTATTAAATTTTTATACTGCCCTTTTCCCGAAGGACTCAGGGCGGTGTACAGGGCAATAAATATTAAAAAACAAAGTACAAAAGTTAAAAAAACAATTAAATATTATGCCCGATATATACAATAATTAAAACCATGTTAAAAACCCCAACCCCAACCCCATCAAACCAGGCCGGATTGCTCAAATAAGTAAGTTTTTAGATCCCGCCGAAAGGAGCGAAGGTCGGGGGCCATCCGGAGCTCAACCAGCAAGCGGTTCCACAGGTCTGGCGTGCCCACAGAGAACGCCCTCCCCCTGGGGGCCACCAGTTGACATTCTTTGATCAGAGGCACCCTGAGGAGGCCCTCTCTGTGGGAGCACACTGGACGGAGGGAAGTTGACGCGGGCCGCAGGTGCTGCCGTAGGTAATCCGGACCCATGCCATGTAGGGCTTTGTAGGTCATTACCAACACCTTGAATCTCACCCGGAGGGCAACCGGCAGCCAATGCAGCTCACGGAGCAAAGGTATAACATGGGAGTATCGGGAGACTCCCAACACAACTCGTGTGGCTGCATTCTGCACCAGTTGGAGCCTCCGAGTGGTCTTCAAGGGCAGCCCCATGTAGAGAGCATTACAGTAGTCCAAACACAAGGTCACGAGCGCATGACTGACTGTACGCAAGGCATCCCGGTCCAGATAGGGCCGCAACTGGCGCACCAGGTGGACCTGGGCAAAGGCCCCCCTAGTCACAGCTCCAATATGGTCTTCTAAAGAGAGCTGTGAGTCTAGGAAGACCACCAAGTTGCACGCCCTATCTACGGGGGGCAATAGCTCACCCCCCATGGCAAGAGATGGAGTAATCTGAATTTCCCAGGATGCCAGCACGAACAGCCACTCAGTCTTGTCAGGGTTGAGCCGAAACCTGTTCCTCCCCATCCAGACCCGGACCGCCTCCAGGCAACGGGACATCACGTCGAGGGCATCACTGGAGTGATTTGGGGTCGAAATGAAAAGCTGGGTATCATCAGCATACTGATGATACCCAACTCCAAAACCACGAATGATCTCACCCAGAGGCTTCATATAGATGTTGAACAGGAGAGGCGAGAGGACCGATCCCTGGGGAACTCCACAAATGAGAGGCCTCAAGGTCGGCCTCAAGGTCGACTATGACTCCCAGAATTCACAGCCAGCACCTTGGAAGGGAATCAGCTGAGCAAAGGCAGATATTGGTTTTAACCTTTCAAGCTAGATGGTGCCAGTTGCAAGCAGGACCTGAAGAATGCTTTGTTAACTCTTTGTTAAACTTTGTTTTTGTTAAAAACCAAAAAAGTGCTTGCTTGATTTGTTGTGTTGCTATTTAAAAAAAATATCAGCACCCTATTGTTCGTGTCTGAGATAGGAAGGCATGCAATGGGTTGACTTTATTTCCTGGAACCAATAATTTTTTTAGAGGAACATATGCATCATGTCCTAGTACAGATCTGGTCCTTTTCTTTTTTATCCCATTTATATCCCGCCCTTCTCCGAAGACTCAGGGTGGCTTACAATCTAAGCACAAATCAATGTGCTTAGCAACAGCCTTCATTCTATGTATGTGCCTGCTTACTAGGGCTTTCACACACACCCCCAAGCGGCATTATTACAAAGTCAGCTTAATTGCCCCCAACAATCTGGGTCCTAATTTTACCTACCTTGGAAGGATGGAAGGCTGAGTCAACCTTGAGCCTGGTGGGATGCGAACCAGCACTAATTGCAGGCAGCTGGTGTTACGTAAGGAGGCATTAGCCCACTGCTCCACCAAGGCTCTTCAATTTTGCAGCTACTAAGATTGTTGGTCGAGCAGGTACAAAGATAGCCAGGGAAATGTTTGAAGCCTGAGAAATGGACCCCTTGTTACTCAATCTCCAGCCATCAAAACACCAATCAACCAATAGGAAGGCATCACATAAATATGACTCATAGAATAGCCCAAAGCACATATTCTTTCCCTTGTAGAAAGAATGTTATGTGCAGGAACACAGTGAAATGTGGACTCTGGGTTGTCCCAACATTGTAACTGCAGCCAGTGGTCTTATGTTCCTACCCTAGAAATCTAATTGGTCAATCAACCCTTCTGGTCTTCCATGCCTGGAGTGGTTGGTCTGCCTGTCAGGCAATTTTTGGTGAGATGTCAACATAGACCGAATCAATTCAGTAAATGCTTGCCCCTTTTCAAGAGAGCAATGTGCAACAGAAAGTGCACGCTTTCTCAAAACGCTCTGAAAACTCAAGGTGGCTTTTCAATGCGCAAAATTGTATAGTTTGATCTGTCGGTTTTGGATGCACCGTTTTGTGTTTCTATACAAACTCTCCCCAGATCCTTCATGTAGACAAACGCTCTGATCATCCAATTATATGGAATGCCTAAAGGAGCACAATCTAGTCTGCAATTAAGAAAAGGCTGTCAGATCCAGTTTCTCTCATTAACTCAGGGCACAGTCTGGACTCACACGCAGACCACCCAAGAGGAGACTTTGGTGGTCACCGTCCATTTCAGCTTCAGCCTTTAGAAGGACAAAGCTGATGTTGTGATGGCCATTCAATGCCACAGCAAATCGTAGTTTTACAATAATGCATAAATAAGCAATCAGGTTTGGAATGGAAGGTGTCATGTCACTCATTTCTGTCACACCACAGATAGTCCTTGACTAGTAAAACTGTTCGCTGAGTGGCTGAAGTTACAACGGCACTGAAAAATGTGACTTATGTCTGTTTTTCACACTTACGACCATGGTCACATGATTTACATTTGGATGCTTGGCAATAGGATCATATTTACGAGGGCTACAGGGTACCGGGGTCATGTGATCCCCTTTGCAACTTCCTGACAAGCAAAGTCAATGGAGAAGTCAGATTCACTTAACAACTATGTAACTAACTTAACATCTGCAGTGATTCACTTAACAACAGTGGCAAGAAAGGTCATAAAATGGGGGCAAAATCCACTCAACAACTGTCTCGCTTAGCATCAGAAATTTGGTTGTATATCAAGGACTACCTGTATTCCAATTTTAGCCTCTAGTGTGGTGAGGTAAGGTTCTGCTGGAAAAATGAAGGGTCTAATCTAGCTTTCTGCCCCACAGCATGGCCAATCATGGGATATTTACAAACATGGTTTGGAGGGTAGCCACCCACATCTGCTGAAGATCTCCAGCAGTTGGTTCTAAACTGCTTTTGATTCAGAAAGGAGTCTTCAAACAAGTCCAATAGCCATTGATAGCTTGATTCTCCATGGATTTGTCCAGTTCTCTTTGAAACCATCTAAATTAGTAGCCATCAGCCAGTGATAGAATTCAGCCGGTTCGCACTTCTTTGGCAGAACCGGTAGCTAAATTTTTCTTGCCCAGGCCCAGAACGGACTTCCGGAAGTGGCATCCACACAGAGAACCGGTATTTCACATATTTGAATCCCACCACTGTCGTCAGCAATTTTCACTAGGAGGTATAAAGAAACTGAACTTTGAAATGATCCCCCATGTACCCTGTATTTTCCAAGTTGCTGGGAAAACTGATGAAAGTTACTTCACATTGGGTGTAGAAGACGTCCATGGCTTCCCTTCAGATACCACGACTTCCATTTCAGCAGTCTGAATCTCTTCCAACTCTGTTATTCTATATATGCCCAATCTGCAGGGGTATTATATACAAATTCCCAGAGTACAAGGATTATTTTATTGTGAATCCCCTTGGTGGATCTCATAACCAAATTGAACACAAATGTGAACAGTACTGATTTTTCTGAAGATAATGCTCCTACCTCTTTGATAAATTGCTTTAACTGGAGATAAATCCTTGCACCAAGTATTTTTATTTTTTCAAAAGGTCCCACTGGTGTAAAAAAAAAGCAGCCATCTCCCCACTTTCGCCTCCCAGACGATTACAGTTTTCCCTGGAGTTTTTTAGAGAACTTCATTGACTCTTGAATGAGTCCCGGCAATTTTCTCGGCATGATTTCAAAAGTGGCTTCCATTGCATCTTGCCTAGGGCTGAGAGGGAGAGACTGGCCCAAGGTCACCCAGTGGCTTGGTGCTAAGACAGAACTCACAATGTTCCTCTCCTCTCCTCCTTCCCCTCCTTCCCCTCCCCTCCCCTCTCCTCCCTCCCCCCTCCCTCCCATCTCCATGTTACTAACTAAACAACTGCAGGGATTCACATTAGCTGTGGCAAGAGAGGACACAAAATGGGCCAAAATTCAATTAACAATTGTCTCACTTAGCAACAGAAATTTTGGGCTCAGTTGTGGTCAAAAGCCGAGGACTATCTGTAGTAAGATAGTCTTCACCGGCCCTCTAAGAGCCTGTCCTGTCACTCGTCTACGTGGGTTCTGAAATGTTTTTCTCCAGTCAGATGCATCTGGGACAATTTTCATTATCTTTCTTTTTTTTTTTATTGAAAAGTTTTAAAATACAATTTTCCTTTGAAAAACCCCCCTTCCCCCTCCCTCCTCCCCTCCCTACCTCCCCCCTATCTCCCCCCCTCCCCCTCTCCCTCCTCCCTCCCCTGCCTCCCACCCCTCTACTTCCCCTGCTCCCCCCCTCCCCCCCCCGACTTCCCAGAGCAAAATACAAGGTATATATCTAAAAAGCAATCATAAACAATCATATACTAACAATTATAAACTCTAAAATCCATCACTCTCTAGCTTATATAGAGTAAACCAATCCTTAACAATACTAAATATGTATAAAGAACTAAAATAAAAGAAAACTAGCATCATTCCCATCTATGTTCTTCCACAATTCACTATTACCTAGACATATTCTCACTTACACATCACACTTACACACACTTACACCTATTAACCTCTCTAGCCAAAATAGGCTATAATAGATAGTTCTTACACAAATTAACCCGCATTAACCCACAAAACTTTCTTCCTCTTCCTCTGTAGTAAATTGTCCATTAATTCCAAATTGAAAATTCTGTTACCATACATATCATCCCAAAACTCTTAAAAACACAACTACCACTTGACTATAAGTATATTGTGGAAGTTCCATAGATTTCTACTGGTCTTATTTTTTAATCTTTTTTGAGCGTTTTAAGGCAGCACGCGTCACCCTCTGTTCTCTAGGATCATCCAAAAGAGTTGCAGCTTGATCTCCTCCTGTACCCTTCTCGTCTATCTGTCCATCTTCATCCTCTTGATGTTCTCCTTCTCCAGTTCCCTCTGCAGCTTCCAGAAGTGTTGATGGGGTTGCTTTTAAAACATTGTTGTAAAAATCATGCGCTTGCTTCACAGTACCCAAACAGTACCTTTTGCCATCATACATGAAGCTCAATTTTCATTATCTTTCCATTGCCAGACAAATCCATTCCAGGTTTTCAAATTGTTAATAGGCCGATAACTTCAAGACTGCCATAGAGCATTTTAATTAATTTTCTTTCCTCCCCCCTCTCGCATTCTCTACGGTGTATTTTTAGCCTCTCCTTTGTCTTAACAAGATTCCGATGATGATTGTCTAGTGTGTGTAAGCCACCCAGGGGAAACTTTCTTTGAAGGGAAAAATCTATTACCTTTTTTTTTTTGAGCAAACAGCCAGAAACATAACTAATGATGTTACATGAGACAGAATTAAATGCAATTCAGGTTTTGCCTTCCTCTTGCCTCTTTTTGGAGTGCGGGTACCAAAGCATCCCTGGAAGACATCTTTAAAACAAACAAACAAAAAACAAAAAAAACAAAAAACGGTATGTCAGCTCTACACTCTGAAGTTTTCTGCAGATGTACAAGGGACCTTTGGAATAAAAACAAGAACTCCCACTGGAGAGGAATACTAAAAAAGAAGAAGAAAGAAATCAAGATGGCCACCACATCTCCCCCCCCCTTTAATGTCCATCATGGATTCAAAGTAATTGCAGAATGTCTGTGGAGGTTCTCAGTTGTTCAGGTCATGAGCAGTGAAAGATCTTTTAGCAAAACAAGAAAATCCAGTTGCCTTTTGAAAGAAAGCAGCTTTGGGACAAATTAATTGCAGCCAAAAGGTCCAGGTTATTTGAGGAACTGTCTCGCCTACTCTACTCGTGCCAGCAGAGGAGGCATGTCCTGGACTCTGTCAGTCAGGGAATTCCAGCTGATGGGGTCCAGGAGAAGGGCCTTCTCTGCCGTGGCCCCAACCCAGGGAACATCTTTCCCCCTGAGGTGAGATTGGGTCCCGCCATCCTCACCTTCCTCAAGAGCCTGAAGACCTTTAAGCTTGGTGCCTTAATAGGGGAGCATCACACTAAAGGTCGACTAATCACAACTTCCCTCTCCCACAGATTCTGCTCCTTTCCTCCCCATCTTCTAGTCTTAGTTATAATTTCGTATTTTCATTGTGGTTTCATTGTGTTGGTTTTTTTTTTTACATTGGTGTATATATACAGGTAAGGGACACGGTGGCTCAGTGGGTTAGGACGCTGAGCTTGTCGATTGGAAGGTCGGCAGTTTGGTGGGTCGAATCCCGAGTGCCGCGTAACAGAGTGAGGGCCTGTTACGCGTCCCAGCTTCTGCCAACCTAGCAGTTTGAAAGCATGTAAAAAGGCAAGTAGAAAAATAGGGACCACTATGGTGGGAAAGGTAACAGTGTTCCGTGCACCTTTGGCGTCCAGTCATGTCGGTCACATGACCATGGAGTCGTCCTCGGATAAGCGCTGGCTCTTCGGCTTTGAAACGGAAATGAGCACCGGCCCCTAGAGTCGGAAACGACTAGCACGCATGTGCGGGGGAACCTTTACCTTTACCTTTATATATACAGGTAGTCCTCAATTTACAACCACAATTGAGTCCAAAATTTCTGTTGCTAAGTGAAACATTTGTCAAGTGAATTTTGCCCCATTTTACAACCTTTCTTGCCACAGTTGTTAAGTGAATCACTGCAGTTGGTAAGCTAGTAACCAGGTTGTTAAGTAAACCTGGCTTCCCCATTGACTTTGCTTGTCAGAAGGTCACAAAAGGTGATCACGTGACCCCGGGACATAGGTCATAACTATGAACCAGTTGCCAAGCATCTGAATTTTGATCACATGACCATGTGGAGGCTGCAATGGTTGTAAGTGTGAAAAACAGTCCTAAGTCACTTTTTTCACTGCTGTTGCAATTTTGAATGGTCACTAAATGAACTGTTGTAAGTTGAGGACTACCTGCATTTATGGTTTTATACAGGACTACAGTACCTGTATTTTATATAAGCTGCCCCTTGCAGGAAACAAATTTAATAAATAGATAAATAAATAATAAAAAGGGAAGGAGCTCAATCATAGTTCGTGGACGCCATATTGAGTTTCTTGATCCTCCCCCAGCCACTCCTGAGTAGGTGAGCCATTCCAGTAAACCAGTTCCTGGAATTCAGTAGCTGTTACTGAACATATAATATATAAAAAACATTATAAAAACTAGACTGTCTTTAATTACTGTTTTGTAATTTCTGTTCTTTTGGAATGAATCTAGTTACTGTGAATCCCTCCATACAGCCATAGTTCACACAACACAACTTGGTTCCTGAATTAATCCATTCTCTGGGTTCACATAATGTAGCAATTGGTGAATTAATCAACCTGACCAACTTGCTATGCCAAAATAACCTGACAAAGATTAGCATTTGGCAAGACTAACCTGTTGTCTGAATGCAGCCACTAGGTATGCATTTGTTCCTGTGAAGCATGTTGTGTAAAGACAGCCATCACGTTCATTCGATAACTTGGTTGCGTGTTGCATTCATGTCATCTACACATCGTATGAAGCATTTTTTTATATTTCTATATATTTATAAATAAAAAATGCATTTGTAAGTCTGTAAATGTAGCCAGTTGTGGTGTTTTAAACAAACAGCCTTTGGACAACCTTGAATGGAAGAACACAGGATGGGAGAACACCAAAACTAGATGATGATTATATTCAGTAATGGCTAAAGGGTCATCAGTTCTGAATTTTGATGTCTGTAGATGGCCAGTGATTCAAACAAATGCGTAAGGTGGAATATGACTTTTGCATGCTCTTCCTTGCTCCACTGGATGTGATTGACAGCTCTTACAGCAATTTGCTTGCTAATCAGATAGCAGTTTTCTCCCATAACCCTGGTCTCTTCGTCCAGTTGACCCTAATTGTGAAGCCATCTGACCTTTGACCTCACAAGGACAGAGTCTCAAACCTCTTCCAAGATATTTTTAAAGAGTGTGTAGAGTACAAATCCTGTTTCTAAATGCAAGTGATGTGGATGTACCACACAAATAAATAGTGTACACATATATCAATGTATCTTGGCGTTGGCCTAGCTTGATTGCGGTGTCTGCTTTCAAATAAATAGCATATATATATTATTTGTAAAGTCAGTGATCATTCTGTGGGCTACACACTACAAGCATTTATTTTGTTATTTGTCTAGCCAAAAATACAATTGGCACAGAAGACTTGATAGAGACAATTTGGTCTAGTGGTTAAGGCATTAGGCTAGAAATTTGGAGACTATGAAGTTCTAGCCCTGCCTTAGCCATGAAAGGCAATTGAATGACTTTGAGCCAGTCATTTTTTGTCAGCCCAACCCACCCCAGTGGGTTGTTGCGGTGGGGGGAAATAGGAGAAGGAAGTTGTGTTGGAGATATTCACTGCCTTGAGTTATTTAATATATACATTAATATATTTAATGTAAAAAAAGGAAATGTGAGATATAAATATATAAATAAATATCCGCCTAATGGACTTTCTGACCTATCTGACATCACCATTGACACTGATGACTAGGTGGGTCTTTTAAAGAGTCAGGTGGCCAATAGCTGAACACAGTGAACTTTCAGCCAATCAGTGCTCACTTGTAACCAAGTGTCTTGACTTGTTAAGATGGGTCTGCCTAAATATACATACACCCCTTCTCCTTTGTTTGTTAACCTCTCTGTGTTTCTATGCTTGTTACAGAATCCAACCTCTTAATGCTAATGTGTTGACAATTCTGCATTTTTTGAATATAGTTTTTATTAAGAATTTTAATTGCAGTAGGAAAAACTAATAGAAACTAAACTTAGAGAAAGAGAAAAGAATGGAAAACAAGAATAAAAGGTGCAGGAAAAAAGAAGAAAAATAAAAAATAATAACAGTAATAGCAATAGCACGTACACTTATATACCACTTCACAGTGCTTTACAACCCTTTCGAAGTGGTATATCGCCCCCAACAATCTGGGTCCTCATTTTACCAGCCCCAGAAGAATGAAAAGCTGAGTCAACCTTGAGCCGGTGAGATCTGACCTGCTGGCAATTGGCAGTCAGCAGAATTAGTCTGAAATACTGAATTCTAACCACTGTGCCACCACGGCTTTTTTTTTAATAAATATATAAAAATGATTTCCAATCTTCATGAGAATAAATCTCAACAAATTTAATAACTCTTACAGATAGATATCTTTTTGTTCTATCCTTTATGTATAAGCAAATCCATAAAACATCATTTTTTCAGTCCTGGTATCAGTAAAAAAGTCCATAACGAGTTGCCAGAATTTTGCAAAAAGGTGTCCTATTTTAACCTTGATCAAACAAGCCAACTTCATATTCCTTTCTTTTACTTCTAACTGTAGGAGATGACCAGGCTAAGCCCGAGGGAGGGGTCAAGCACATCATCAGTTCCTTCACGCCCACAAGAGATCTAAATCCAGTCCACCTTTAAATCCTTCGAGTCTACTTTGCTTTAACCATTAGTAGTAGAGAACTTAAGCTTGCAATAAAATATTAATTTGAACTGCCTGGATTTCCTGACTTCCCTGGGGCTTGGCACTAACAGTTCAAATATTTAATCCAATCAAATAGATTCATAGGATTTGTTTTCTCTTCAGTTGTTCATTCCATCACATCTTGACCATTTTACTTGCTATGATGATGTCCCTGGAAGCAGAAGATGGGTGTGAGCTGTTGAATCGGAAATCGAAAGTGGTATTAGTTGATAATAGTATTTTGTTCTACATGAATATGATCCTTCTTGTGCAACATAAGATCAAAATGGTTTGCAATGGTAAAACTCGTTATTGTGTAATCTCATTAATACTGGAACTTTAACTCGACCTGGAAGTTCTTAATGTACCACCCTGGTTTTTCATTTTCAGGGATGAAGGTAGACTGAGCTTTATCAGAGAAACCAAGTTCACAATATTTCATGTTTGTATTCTGATTGAGGAATTGCCTTAGATTTTTGTCACAGATGAATGGCATTGATGAAATTTGTTCCTCAGCCAAGAGTGTGTGTGGTAGCGGGATTGCACATGTTGCTTTAAGTAATGTATGCCTTGAGCTTATTTTAATCTTACCATGTTAATAATGGAGGCTGGTCATGTTTTGTCTTGCATTTAAAATAAATTGTTGGGGGAGCTGAACCATTGGGTTAGCCTACTGTGGTTATGGATTAGTTTTATAATCTTGCTTGATAGGTCTGTGATTTGAGATAGAATATGTGAATGTATTCTCACACGCTTAAGGGAAAAACCCAAGCAAGTAAAAACATTGGGATGTTTTACTAATAAAATGGAACATTTCATTCTGGTTTGTATTTAGTAGCATACTGAACACAACTTCTTTTTTTATGATAGAGTTAGTTATGGTGACCAGGACATCGATATGCTTATAGGCATTTTTCATATTGATCTTGAAACTTCCTGCCCTGCCTGACCTTTTACAAATTTTAAAATAACGAATGAATTTTAAAAATAACAGGCAGGTACAGCTCAATTTGTTTGCATGTGAGCTTGTGGGGAAAAGTCTGTGATTGTTTTTGTTAGAGTTTTCCATTTCATTCTGTGGAGGTCTTCATTTAGAAGACCATATTTGCATGAGGAAGAAACGAAAAGACCAAAGCTTAAAGCCCAAAGGGGTAAATAAAAGTTTTAAAGGAAATGATATGATAGAGAGCCTGTAACTCATGAGTGTCGGGTGCAAGAAATCAGGAGCCAAGGTGGTTCAAATGAATACAGGTTTAATACATGCTAACACTTTCTACTGGGGGGGCATGCTGAGTTTGACAGCTGACAGCCCAGGTTTGAGACCTGAGCAATGCACAATGGGGTGAGCTCCCATTGCTTGCCCCAGCTCCTGCATACCTAGCAGTTCAAAAGCATGCAAATGCAAGTAGATAAATAGGTACCACTTCAGTGTGAAGGTAACAGTGTTTTGTCATCTTGGCATATAGTTATTCTGGCCACATGACCACAGAAATGTCTTCAGACAACGCTGGCTCCCTTAGCTAAAAAACAGAGATGGGCACTGCCCCGTAGAGTCAGACACAACTGGACAGGAGAAACTTTTATCTTTAACACTTTCTACAAGAATCTGAACTACTAATGGCCAAAGCAAATTGACAGTAATAAGTCAATGGATAGAATGCAATACTGCAGGCTAATTCTGGCATTCAATCCTGACCGGCTCAAGGTTGACTCAGCCTTCCATCCTTCTGAGGTCGATAAAACGAGGACCCAGATTGTTGGGGGGTAATATGCTGACTCTGTAAAACCACTTAGAGCAGCAGCCCCCAATCTTTGGGGCACAAGGGACTGATTCCACGGAGAGAGGTTTTTCTGTGGACCAGTTTTGCGTCCTGTGTGCCTCCCACAGATGGGGCTTCGCTTGTTTGCGTGGCCCGGTTTCTGGCATGCCATGACCTGGTGCTGATCCACAGACCAGGGTTTGGTGACCCTGATTTAAAGAGGACTGTAAAGCACTATGAAGCGGTATATAAGTCTAAGTGCTATTGCTATTATTAACTATGAGACTCACCTTATTTAAGTGACAGTTTCCCTTCATTCTCACCTTTTATTTTCTATTTTGTTTTTAAAGAAGCTTATGAATTGGGATTTTTTAATCCTTGATTTATCTGCTGCAATGTTACAGGATTTTCAAGCATCCTACCTGTTCAGAAATATCAGCCCAAAGTTTTTGCTCTAGCCTTTTGCTACTAGTTCTTGTTCAATCTGATGAAAGCCTATTTCCTTCCAACTTTTTTCTTTTTTCTTGCAAAGGAGAAGAGAATTTTCATGAATTTCTCATGGATGGAAATTTAGGGCACTCTATTGATTTCACAGCTACGTGTTGCCTATTTCAGCAGTTAAACTGATTATCTGCTGGGGAACTGGGATGGGGAGAAATCAATTTCCTTATTGGGGAGAATAGAAAACCTCATTTCTTTTTCCATATCCTCAGTTTCCATCATCCTTGAAGGTCCTGTAAGGGGAATGTTGGCTTGGCTTCTTTGAAGCTCTCTCTCATTAGTCAAAATGAAGAGAACAAGTATGAAGTCAACAATATTTGGCGAATTTTCCCTTCCTCTTTGACAAGAGAGCTGGGGTTCTCATGGACCAGCCTTCTTGTTTGTACAGGTAGTCCTCAACTTATGACCTCAACTGGGACCAGAATTTCAGTTGCTAACAAGGCACTGGTTAAGTGAGTTGTGTCCAATTTTAAGAACTTTTTTGCCATTGTTGTTAAGAAAATCACTACAGTTGCTAAATGAATTATTCAGCCATTAAGTGAATCTGACTTCCTCCATTGACTTTGCTTGTCCGAAGACAGCTCGGAAGTTCATAAAAGGGATGCTGAAACCATCATAAATACATTCCAGTTGCCTGACACCCAAATTTTGATCATGGGAATGTGTGGATACTGCAACGGTCGTAAGTACGAGAACAAGTCGTAAGTCACATTTTTCAGTGCTGCTGTAACTTCGAACGGTTGCTAAATGAACAGTTGTAAGTTGAAGTTTACCTGTCCATGTCTTCTTTTTCTTTCACTTTTGTGTAGACTAGGAAGTCAGAGTTGTGTTGGTGTAATATCTAGGGCTGTTCAGACCGGGGCAGTGATATTTGTTCTTAATTTTTGGCACTTCTCAGTCAACAAGGGAGAAAATGATCAGGACATTTGGGGATTTGGGAAGTGGAAATAGTGGTAATGTGGAAATAATCTTATTTACAAGATGGCTAAAGCATATTTGGATGTGTGGTGGCTTTCACTGTACAATCTTTTCTGCAGTAAATCAGGGGGAACTAATAAATAAAATAAATAAAATCCTCTCACTGGGCTTTTTCTGTAGATGAGAATGTCGGAAAAATGTTCAAGAATTTATCCTTTCTTTCGGAAAATCTGGAGAAATCACAAATTCGGTTAATCTCTATACAATTTTAGCGGAGGATTCTGAAAAATAAAATGCATCCATGGTTTGGTAGAACTTCTGCCCTAGAAGGTTTGACTTTACTTCTCATTAAATGCCATTCACTGTCATTTTAAGATATTTATATTTCCAGATTTTATCAAGTGCTGGGCCTGGCCCTTTTTTATTTGTTTTGGCCTGCTGATTTTGTTTTGTTTAATTCTGGAAAGATCTTAAAGTATTACATTGGGATTTGTGTTGATCTAATTGTGTTAGATAACATGTCTTTGGTACAGCTAATATTTCTCAGCCCGTCAACCTCACAGAGTGGTTATTTTTGGGATAAATATACCTTAGCAGAGGGAATTCCCGAGTTCCTCAAATAAAATGAGACAAGCTTAACAAAGAAAGTACTAAATTGAAATGAAATGAATCTGATTAATAGGTTTATAGTGAAATAAACCTATTAATGGTAAAATGTAAAGTTCTACATTTGGGCAAGAAAAACCAAATGGAAATAGGTGATACCTTGCTCAATAGTAGCAACTGTGAAAGGGATCTCGGAGTCCTAATGGACAATCACTTAAATAGGAGCCAGCCGTGTGCTGCAGCTGCCAAAAAAGCCAACACAGTTCTAGGCTGCATTAACAGAGGGATAGAATCAAGATCATGTGAAGTGTTAATACCACTTTATAATGCCTTGATAAGGCCACACTTGGAATATTGCATCCAGCTTTGGTCACCACAATGTAAAAAAGATGTTGAGACTCTAGAAAGAGGGCAGAGAAGAGCAAGAAAGATGATTAGGGGACTGAAGGCTAAAATATATGAAGAACGGTTGTTGGAATTGGGTATGTCTAGTTTAATCAAAAGGACTAGTGGTGACATGATAGCAGTGTTCCAATATCTGAGGGGCTGCCACAAAGAAGAGGGAGGCAAGCTATTCTCCAAAGTGCCCGAAGGCAGGATGAGAAGCAACGGATGGAAACTATTCAAAGAGAGAAGCAACTTAGAACTAAGGAGAAATTTCACGACAGTTAGAAGAACAATGGAACAACCTGCCTCCAGAAGTTGTGAATGCTCCAACACTGGAATTATTTAAGAAGAGATTGGACAACCATTTGTCTGAAATGGTATAGGTTTCCTGCCTGAGCAGGGGGTTGGACTAGACAACCTCCAAGGTCCCTTCCAACTCTCTTATTCTATTCTATTCTATTCTATTCTATTCTATTCTATTCTATTCTATTCTATTCTATTCTATTCTATTCTGTTCTGTTCTGTTCTGTTCTGTTCTGTTCTGTTCTGTTCTGTTCTGTTCATGTACTAGTCTGGATATAGAGGAAAAAAGTGATTTGGGATACACGAAAACCAACATGTTGCATCCATTAGCAGCATTCTCAGTCATACATGTCTTGTTTTGGGTTCAAATAGCTGAGCACTAAGATGCAACTTTTAAAAAGAGATACCAACAGGTGCAAAATAAGGTACAGGTAGTCCTCAACTTACAACCAAAATTGAGCCCAAACTTTCTGTTCCTAAGTGAGGCATTTGTCCCATTTTATGAGCTTTTTGCCACAGTTGTTAAGTGAATCACTGCAGTTGTTAAATTAGCAACTCCGTTGTGAAGTGAATCTGGCTTCCCCATTGACTTTGCTTGTCAGAAGGATGCGAAAGGTGATCACATGACTCTGGGACACTACAACTGTCATAAATATGAGTCAGTTGTCAGGCATTTGAATTTTGATCACGTGACCACGAGGATGCTGCAACACGTGTCAGTGTGAAAAATAGTCATAAGCCACTTTTTTCAGTGCCATTGTAACTTTGAATGATCACTAAGTGAACTGTTGTAAATCAAGGACGACCTGTATCTATTTGTGACCTAAATCACTTTTATCCCTTTGAATCCAGATCTCTGTACCACTATGCTAATTAATATCTATTCAAGTACAATTCCCATTGATTTCAACTAAGCAGATTAAAAGCTGCATCCTGAATCTTAAAACGTTATTTTAAAATAAGGGAAAAATCTCATTTTCAGGCTTAATTTTCAAGATTCTTCTTTTTTTGAAACATAATGAGTGAGCTTTACCTTTTACATGATTCTGCTATCACTTTACTTCTCATCTGATGTGTTTCCTGCTCTATGGATAGAAAGAAAGCTCTGATATTATTCTCAATTGTGTAGCATCAATTTGATGTCAAAACATGGGATTTAAACTTCATTGCAGGATGAAAGCAAAGATAATTATCTGCACAAGTAAAACTGAGTTTTTGAGTTCAAAGGGGTCCACTCCAGCAATCATACATTAAATGCTAAAGGTGTATATCATCGATAGACTCTCAGTATTTTTAAAAATATTGACAACTTCTAAAGCCATGACAAATCTAGACAGCAAACTAAAAAGCAGAGACATCACCCTGTGAACAAAAGTGCGTATAGTCAAGGCTATGGTCTTCCCAGTTGCAATGTATGGCAGTGAAAGTTGGACCATAAGAAAGGCTGAGCGCCAAAGAATTGAGGCCTTTGAACTGTGGTGCTGGAGAAGACTCCTGCGAGTCCCTTGGACTGCAAGGCGATCAAACCGGTCAGTCCTAGAGGAGATCAACCCTGACTGCTCTTTAGAAGGCCAGATCCTGAAGCTGAAACTCAAATACTTTGGCCACCTAATGAGAAGGAAGGACTCACTGGAGAAGAGCCTAATGCTGGGAAAGGTTGAGGGCAAGAGAAGAAGGGGACGACAGAGAATGAGGTGGCTGGATGGAGTCACTGAAGCAGTAGGTGTGAGCTTAAATGGACTCCAGAAGATGGTAGAGGACAGGAAGGCCTGGAGGAATGTTGTCCATGGGGTCACGATGGGTCGGACACGACTTCGCAACTAACAACAACAACAACAATGATTAAAGGCTTAAAGGTATGGATATTGCATGAATTGATTTTGTATGAAAGAGGACTTTTTTCAGAATTTAAATTGGAATCACTAAGAATAAAAGCACAGACGTGATGCATTCATTTTCTGGTAAATACAGTTAACTTACAACAGTTCATTTAGTGACTGAAGTTACAACAGCACTGGAAAAAGTGACTTATCACCGTTTTTGATACTTATAACTATTGCAGCATCCCCGTGTCACGTGATCAAAATTCAGACACTTGGCAACTGATTCATATTTATGGTGGATGCAGTGTCCCAGGATTATGTAGTCACCTTTTGCTTCCTTCTGATACACAAAGTTGTAGATATAATTTACTTGGACTTCAGTAAGGCATTTGATAAAGTAGATCACAACCTACTACTTGATAAGATAGAAAAATGTGGGTTAGACAGCATCACCACCAGATGGATTCGTAGCTGGCTGACGGGCCGTACTCAGCGTGTGGTCCTCAATGGAACCGCATCTACACGGAAGGAAGTGTGTAGTGGGGTGCCCCAGGGCTCTGTTCTGGGCCCAGTGCTCTTCAACATCCTCATCAATGATATGGGGAACTCATCAAATTTGCAGACGACACCAAGCTGGCAGGAATAGCCAATACTCCAGAAGACAGGCTTAAGATACAGGAGGATCTGGACAGACTCGAACACTGGGCACTATCTAACAAAATGAAATTCAATGGTGAAAAAAGTAAGGTTCTACATTTAGGTAGGAAAAATCAAATGCACAGGTATATTATAGGTGGTACCTTGCTCAATAGTAGTAATTGTGAGAGGGATCTCGGAGTCTTAGTAGACAATCACTTCAATATGAGCCAGCAGTGTGCTGCAGCTGCCAAAAAAGCCAACACAGTGCTAGGCTGCATTAACAGAGGGATAGAATCAAGATCAAGTGAAGTACTAATACCACTTTACAATGCTTTGGTAAGGCCACACCTGGAATACTGCATTCAGTTTTGGTCACCACGATGTAAAAAAGATGTCGAGACTCTAGAAAGGGTACAGAGAAGAGCAACAAAGATGATTAGGGGGCTGGAGGCTAAAACATATAGGGAACGGTTGCTGGAATTGGGTATGTGTAGTTTAACGAAGAGAAGAGTGAGGGGTGACATGATAGCAGTGTTCCAATATCTCAGGGGTTGCCACAAAGAAGAGGGAGTCAAGCTATTCTCCAAAGCACCTGAAAGCAGGACAAGAAGCAACGGATGGAAACTAGTCAAGGAGAGAAGCAACCTAGAACTAAGGAGAAACTTCCTGACAGTTAGAACAATTAACCAGTGGAACAACCTGCCTCCAGAGGTGGTGAATGCTCCAACACTAGAGGTTTTTAAGAAGAGACCGGACAGCCATTTGCCTGAAATGGTATAAGGTTTCCTGCCTGAGCAGGGGGTTGGACTGGATGACCTCCAAGGTCCCTTCCAACTTCTTCTTCTTCTTCTTCTTCTTCTTCTTCTTCTTCTTCTTCTGATGATGATGATGATGATGATGATGATGATGATGATGTCAGAATGGGGAAGCCAGATTCACTTAACAACCATGTTTCTAAATTAACAACTGCACTGATTCACTTAGCAACAGTAAGTTTGGGGCTCAGTGATGGTTGTAAGTCAACACAGTTATGTGTATTATGTGTATCTATGAAGCTTGCTTGGCACAAATATGGATGTCATGTTAAATTTACTTTGTCTCATTTCTATCTTGGTTTGCTTTGCTCCTGTCTAAGTCTAGAGGTCTCCTGAAAAAAATTGTGCTAACTTTTAAAAATAAAAGAAAGTCCTATTTTTCCAAAGGCGAAAATTAATGTACTTAAACCATTCCACTAATTCTCTTTTGCTACCTTTCTTTGCTAATATTCTGAATTATTTGTATACATGTACTGTATACCCTCCATTTGGTGGGCCTCTTGCTACTCAATATGATAAAATACCTGTTTTTAACACCAGAAGTCTTGCAGAAGCTTATTGGAGAACGGCAAGCCAGTTGCCCCCTGGGTGTCTCGCCTTAGCTGCCTTTCCCATCTGTTTTTTGTCTGTATCTTATTTCTGAATAATTTATGTTTGCCATCTGCATAAATCAAGCATCTGGCCTAAAGGTAACTCACTCACCTAAATTATTTAGGGCCCAGATTAAACAAACAGACCCCGCCCCAATATTTCCTTAGTTTATATTAGAGAACTTAATGTTTTAATAGAAAGAAATCCTACAAAAATTTTAAAACAATGGCTGGTGTTCCCCAGATCTGAATATGGGTTGAGCACAAAATGTCGGTTTCAGTAGGTCCACTCTAAACTTGCATAAATCTGGATTCAACTTCGATAGTGGGGGGAAAAAAATCTCCACAGAAATGCTAAAAACATGACTTCCAAAATACGCCAACATTTTGAAAGGTTCTAAGAGTAAAGTAGCGTGTGCAGTCTCATAAATGTGTTACAGATAGTCCTCAGCTTAAAACCATTAGTTTAGTGGCCGTTGCAAGTTACAAAAGCATTGAAAAAAAATAACTTAGAACCATTTTTCACACTTAGGACCATTGCAGCATCCCCGTGGTCATGTGATCAAAATTTGGATGCATGGCAACTAACTCATATTTATGATGGTTCCAGTAAACCGGGTTCATGTTTTACCAATTAATCGGGTCAATCATTTGGAGCCATTACTATTATTTCCACTTTGGTAACAATCAATATATCTTGGAACATTACATGATACCCTTCATCACATCCTGGATACCAGAATCGCTTTGCCCTAAATCCTAAAAGACGTTATTCTCTACAAACGCTAACTTTTGAGAGGATTGTACAACTGCTACCATTACGGATGGTTCTTATATCAAAATAGAACAACAACAACAACAACAAAGCTTACATTTTCTTTGAGACCACATATGTGAGTTTTCATTGGCTAACTGCCTCTTCTTAAAGCCGCCAGATTCCTTCCCAAAGATTCTCCAAAGTTGAAGTTCCCCAAAAGGCAAGATGGGAAACAATGCATGGAAACTAAACAAGGTGAAAAGCAACCTAGAACTAAGGAGAAGTTTCCTAATGGTGAGAGCAATCAACCAATGGAACAGCTTGCCTTCAAAAGTTGTGGGTCATTACTGGAGGCTTTCAAAAAGAGACTGGACAACCATTTATCTGAAATGGTATAGGGTCTCCTGCTCAACCAGGAAGTTGGACTAAAAGACCTTCAAGGTCCCAACTCTTATTCTATGTTCTATGGAGTGTATGTCAACTGCAGATAATGACCATGTTCATTTAATGTAAATGAATACAATAATTCAGCTTATGTTAGTTTGTTCTAAAAATGCAATTCTGATCAGTTCTTACGTAATATGTGGAGGCTTACACTGGACCACTGAGATCTCATGACCTCCATAATGTTGCAGAAGGAGCCCAGTTCTTGAACCAAGTTCTCCCAAACGCAATCCCAGATGTAACCACAGTCTTGATAGTACTGCAATAATTTTTTTAAATTTAAATTTAAATTTTAATTCCATTTATATCCCGCCCTTCTCCGAAGACTCAGGGCGGCTTACAAGCTTAGCAGTAGCCTTCATTCTATGTATATGCCTGCTTATTAGGGCTTTCATACACACCCCAAGCGGCATTATTACAAAGTCAGCTTAATTGCCCCCAACAATCTGGGTCCTCATTTTACCTACCTCGGAAGGATGGAAGGCTGAGTCAACCTTGAGCCTGGTGGGATGCGAACCTGCACTACAGTAATTGCAGGCAGCTGGTGTTACTTAAGGAGGCATTAGCCCACTGCTCCACCAAGGAAGAGTTGATGGCCTCAGCTGATGCTGTTCTTTCCCATTGTTACTTCTGGGATCTCATTTATTTGCCTTATACTTCTACACCAATGACTCAGAAACTTTTTTCCCCCACAGACTTTTCTACGTTTTCAGGCGAATGTGTGCGAGAGAGACAGACACACAGAGAGAACAACAAATAAAGAGGAATAAAATGTCAGAGCAACCATAATCTAATCATGACCATATTGGTTTTCTGCTTTCATTTTTACAAAGGCAGGAAGGAGGAAGAAAGCCAGCAAGGTGTGTTGGAGTTTCCTTTACTGTGTTTGATGCTTCTAGCTAGAAATGCAAGCCTGACAGGATGATAAAATGTGGCTGCCAGGTTCTTTGCGCCTTCAAAGACCCTCCCTTAAGTATCAAGTACCTGGACTACTTTGAGGTCAAACAGAACACCTCCCTTGAGGGTTACCTGGATATAACAACTCAAAAATTCTCTCAGGTATAGCAGCTGTTATCTGAGCTAAGATCAAAGTCCCTCTGGTTGCTCCCACAGAATACCAACACACACACACACACACACACACACACACACACACACACACACACACACACACCATACATACACTCCACTTTCCAAACAGATCTTTCTCCATAATTCAAATGAATGTTGAGTGAATCTCAGGGGAAAACAGTTGTTTTGTGGAAGAAAGTAACCAGAATCTGGGGGCAAAATTCTGGTGTTTTTTTTAAGGAAAAAAAAATAACCAGTAAGAATTGAATTGAATCCTGAAGCTATTTACTTTACCAGCTTGCATTTTGTAACAGCTGCCTTATTACAGTCATATTTTAATCAAGGTTTCCAACGTGTTACAAAGAGTGGTTGATTTTACAGGAGATGTTTCACATCTGTTATTGAAGAATGAGGCATGTAAAGTGTAGCATTTCTCGTTCTAATAATGGCTCTATAATTCTATTCCCATCTATAATTCTGTTCTGATGATGACTCTATAAAAATGACTTACAATAAATTCCAAACACCCGAAAGTAGCTACTTTTTAATGGTAATTTTTATTGAGCATTATAATTAAAACAATGAGCCTAATACAAACTCAAAAAGAAAAAGAAAAATAGAAAGTGCAGAAAAGAAAAGGAGAGGAAGAAAAAAAGATATATAAAGAAACCACTTCCCCCTACATTATAGCATAAATAATTTTAGTAACTTGTAACATTCTCTTAAAATACATCAAATTATCTCTTCTTCACGAATCTCCTATTTATAAACACATCTTTAAAGCCTGATTGTTTAATCCTAGTCAGCAAAAGTTCATCTAAGTTTATCAGAAGTAACAACATATCTATTTTAATCTTGATCAAATAAATCCACTTTACAATCCTTCACTTTACTTTTATCAATCCTGATCCTTAAACCTGTCAAATAAAGTCCTGGAACTTGGAATTGTCTCATTTTTTTTCCTTTGTCCCATTTCTCAAACTTTTTCATTAGTTTACCAGGTCTCTTTTGTAAATCCAGTATAAAAAAGTTATTCAGGTTACTCTTTTGGTTTATTAAGAGATCAGCTAGTTTCATTTGTATATCCAGTGTAGCATCTCCTTCCACATTATTCCCATAACTTGTCATTTTTAGATCCACTTTCAAATTAGACTTAGTTTTACCCAATAAAGCTCATTCCTTTTCTATATTCTCTTCCAAGCACAGTCTGTCAATAATGCCAGACATTTCAAAAACTAATTTCTAATATTAGAATATTAGATATTGCTTGCAAATATCCTTCAATATGTCCAATGTTAAAGTATTTTGCTTCCTTCTGTATTAGTAAATAACACTTCTTATTACTGTAACTTTTAATTCATTCTGGGTCCCTCTAGTGTCCAACCTCCAAAACCCCATTTTATCATATAACTATAGATCTCTCTCTCTCTCTCTCTCTCTCTCTCACACACACACACACACACACACACACACCACACACACACACACACACACACACAGAGTATATACTATATATATATACTGTGTGTGTATGTATATATGTGTATATGTGTGTGTGTATGTATATGTGTATATATACACACACATTTGTGTGTGTGTGTGTGTGTGTATTTCAAAACATCAGTATTTTCCCATTGGAAAATTTCTTATCATTAATTTTAACATCTTATATAAAATCCATCTGGACCTTTAGTCCATTTATAACATTCCAAAATAAACAGTCTAATCACCAAATTTTATATTTGTATAAAATTATGTAGAATTGCATAAAATTATGTACAACTCAATTAGGAACTGCAGAAAACTCATCCAGTGTAGGAAAACTTGCTATTATGAAGGCTCTTAATATCTCAAAAGCAGTTAACAAGCAATTTCCAAAGGCGATTTAGAAAGGAATTATGTGGTCCTGTGTACTTTTTAAAGGTGCAGAACTGAGATTTAAACTTTAAATTAGAAAATTCAACATGAACTTCAGTTCCCAGCACTCTCAATGGCTCTACTGGCTGGAGATCTGAAAGTTTTCTGGGTTGCACTTCACTGTGGCTTTAAAAACGGCCCTAATCCTGAAAAATCAGAAAATTATATTTGCCAACCCATGAAATAAGACATATTTGATTCTTAGGCAGACATCTTGTTCATTTAACTGAAAAATTCAAAGCAATCCATTTCAATATGAATGAAGCAGTTTTGGCATAATCATAGTTATTTAGTGCCAACTGCGGCATAATACATACACATATTGCACATATTGCAATCCATATGTTGTGTCAGTATATAATTTTGCATCTCTTATTAGCTAAATTTATGAAAAGAATCATACAAGATCAGATTAATTTAGACTATAGTTACCATGATCTGATTTGTGTTCTCATTTATGTGTTCTGCCTTGTTTCTAAAGCAAAGTTAGCTTATGCCTGTTGAAATTAATACAGACGGTAACATGAAAGTGTTTCTGCAGAGTGTCATGTAGCACGATTGTTGAATTTATCAATGTGCTTTGTTGCATTGCAAGCCAATTCTTGCCCAGAATGATAGAGATCATGATTATGTATTTATAAAATATCAAAGATAGTTATGCTATTTATGTTTATGTAGAAAAACTGACAGGTTGGAAGGCCTTTTGGAGGTCAATTTGCCTCCATCTCTATTCTTGAATCTACTGGTAATTTTGATGATCCAGCTTAAAATTTCTGTGTCCCTCCTCAATGTGTTTTTCTATATCATATTATGGCCGAAGAAGGAGGGGCCAGTGAGATCACATGTGGGATGGCATAAACATACAAATGACTTGACTTTTACCTAAACACGGATAACCACGACATTGCTGGGATAAGTAGGTGAGGAAGTTAATATGCAGGTGGTGTCATTTTGACATCATCACTAAAAATGGTAGCAATTCCCCCTTTTATTTTTCTGTGGATGAGGAATTTATAAGCTCTGCACAGTTGAAAAGAGGAGGGTCTATGAGTGGGCATGAATGACAATCATTGTTAGTTTAGCTTGGAAGGCAACAAGGACACCACTATGTTGGCTGGGGAATTTTGGCAGTTCACATAACTTAAATTTGCCAAGGTTGAGAAACCTCAGTCAAGGGTTTAACATTCTGCCCACCTTTGCGACTTCTGAGCTGTACTATTGATCTATATATTTTATTCATAATGCCCCTCTGAGATTCTATAAAGACACTGACACTCTATCAAGAGCCAGTTCGATCTACTCATTAAGGCACCAGCTGCAAAACAGGACACTGTGAGTTCTAGTACTGTCTTAGCTGTGAAAGCTGGCTGGGTGACTTTGGGCCAACCACCAGAAGACTGTGAGTTCCAATCGCACCTTAGCCATGAAAAACAGCTGAGTGACTTTGGATATAATTCAGCCCACCTCAGTTTGCAGTCTTGTTGTTGAGGGGAAAAGAAGAGTAAGGTGGTGTATTGGATATGTTCGCCACCATGATTTTTTTGTAAAAATAATAAAAGTAGGATACAAATACATAAAGTAAAAAAACCAAACACCTTGAGACAAACCCACCCAGGTGGTTTAAAAATGACCAGTGATGGCCTTTAAGGGAGCTTTGCACACACACACACACACACACACACACACACACACAAACACATATGTGCTGCTGCACTCCAGCATTTCCAGCTTCAGAGTGGTTCTACCCTTTTAATAAACCAGAATTAAATCACCTCACCTAACAATGGAATGAGATCACAGGGATATGGAGCTTATCCGAGGGCATTGCAAACACCTTGAATGGAAGTGATCTCAGACCGCCAGCTAACTAGCATACAAACCTAATCCTTCTGTTTACATACCTGGAACAAAAGCTTTTAACTTTGGAAATCTCTCTCTCCCTCCCTCCCTCCCTCCCTCTCTCTCTCACACACATACTCAAAAACATACACACACAGAGTATGGAAAAGAGCTGATGTGGTTCCCATCTTCAAAAAGGGGAAGAAAAACAGATCCAGGAAACTATAGGCCAGTCAGCCTGTCATCCATACCTGGGAAGATTCTGCAAAAGAATAAAACAACAGACCTGCGAACACCTAGAAGCAAGCAAAGTTACAACCAGAAACCAACATGAGTTTGTCAAAAACAGATCACGCCAAGCAAAATCTTTTTTCCTTCTTTGACAAAGTGACTAAATTAGTGGACCAGCTAAATACTGTGGACATAGTATACTTGGATTTCAGTAAACATTACTCCCGCTTTTTGCAGTCCCATTAAGGATGCTTTTAAAAGCCCAGCTTTAGAACATAGCTAAGCTCTGCAGCCTTGTGAACTTGGAAACCTATATTAATAAATAAGTCATATAGAGAGAGACACATTCTCTCATCCTTAGGATTTATATTAGGGAAAGAAATCCAGTCTGAAACTTCAGCTATGTAAGGAAACAAACAATACTAAATCAGGCAATTTAGGGCAGAAGATTAAAAGAAATTGTTTGGTTGCCGTGGCAACAGGTGGTGGGTGCAGCCAATCAGCAAAGTTGATATACTGTTTTGACATCCATGTGCATATTCCCAACATAAATAGCAACAGAGATCTAATAACAATGGGTTTTAAAGCTAGAAACTGATGTCACTTCAAATGTGTCACTCAACAAGAACTTATGAAAGTGTTGCTTCTCTCGAGCTGACATTAAATATATGCTGTATGGGCTTCATATGCGATAGCAGACTTCTGACAGACCATAAAAGAGATGAGAAATCTATAATTACTCTGCTTACTTGGTGTCCTGTTGCATTTAAATAACATGAAGGAGAAATAAAATCAAAGTTGAGCGTTGTGATTGACTCCAGGCTGAAAGTAGTAAAACAGGCAACTGTGAATAGGACAACTTTTGTCGAAACAGACTTGAAAAAAATGCTAGTTTCTAAATCTATTACACAAAGGAGTCATATTTCTAACTTCTGAGGTAAATCCGTTGCATTCTGAGATGCTCAGTTCTTCTGTTTTTCAAAACCAGTCAGGAGAGCACCAAAACTATACAGAAGGACCAAAACTAGAAAAAGATGCATGGATAGATGGACTGATCAGAGGGTAAATGTGTACAATCTACGAGTAAGCCCAACACTCTAGTTTTGCCAAAACATATAGAAGCCATGTAAGGAAGCGAAGGACAGGTAGTCCTTGATTTACGACCACAATTGAGCCCAACATTTCTGTTGCTAAGTGAGATAGCTGTTAAAGTGAATTTTACTTCATTTTATGAATGTTCTTGCTGCAATTGTTAAGTGAATCACTGCAATTGTTAAGTTAGTAACATGGTTGTTAAGTGAATCTGGCTTCCCCATTGACTTTGCTTGTCAGAAGGTCACAAAAGGTGATCACAAAAGATGACGCCTGGACACTGCAACTGTCATAAATATAAACCAATTGCTCAGCATGATCATGTGACCATGGAGAAGCTACAATGATCATAATTGTAAAACAGTCATAATTCACTTTTGGCAGTGCTGTTGTAACTTCTAATTGTCACCAAATGAACTGTTGCAAGTTGAGGACTGCCTGTACAGGGACCACCCGTGGAACTCCTGCTGCCTCCAATGAATCCCTTTCACTGGAATATTCCTTGATGGATTCTGCTCTGTCAAGTTTTGTGAACTTAGTGCAGACCAACAACCCTTTATTACAGGGTTCAATCTTCAAACCTGGCCTGGCTGAGGAATTCTGGGAGTTGAAGTCCACAAGTCATAAAAGGGCCAAGTTTCAAGACCCCTGCTTTATTACTTCAAGGGGCTCGAAATAAGGGTGGGTTTGCAGCATACAATGCTTGAAAGAACTGATTGGATTAAAAAAATCATTTTAGTTCAGCTTCAGGCTTGCAATTAAAATAAATAAATAAATAAAATAATTAACATGTGGTAAATGAGCCTTGGTGGAGCAGTGGGCTAATGCCTCCTTAAGTAACACCAGCTGCCTGCAATTAGTGCAGGTTCGCATCCCACCAGGCTCAAGGTTGACTCAGCCTTCCATCCTTCCGAGGTAGGTAAAATGAGGACCCAGATTGTTGGGGGCAATAAGCTGACTTTGTAATAATGCTGCTTGGGGTGTGTGTGAAAGCCCTAATAAGCAGGCATATACATAGAATGAAGGCTACTGCTAAGCTTGTAAGCCGCCCTGAGTCTTCGGAGAAGGGCGAGATATAAATGGAATTAAAATAAAAAAAATAAAAAAATAAATAAATGGCAACATCCTAAGTGCACAAAGAATTACTCTAAAACCTTGTTTTATCTTTTTAGATTTATACCCTTTCTCAGAAGCTCAATACATGGTAAACTTTTCATTAGTGCCCTTTATAACTGGAGCCCTATCAGGTTGGGTAAGTTGGGTTGAGTAGCAGTGATTGGCCTCAAGTCAACCAATGAGCTTCTGTAGTTGAGCTGGCCATACGTGGCCTCCAAGTGTGAGTCCAACTTCCTAACTCTTATAAGCTACTGGATTGTCTTGATGGTTGAACTGGGAAACCACCAGTTTACTTCTCACATGACACCTATATTTAGGCTGACATTGGGGGAAATCAAATGGCATTATAGTTATGACCACCACTATCACAATTATGTAAGCCAAGAGAATAATCTGGGAAAGGACGCTGTATTATATACAAAAGAAACTGGCTGAAGTTTTAAAAATTAAAAGAGAAATGCAACCAATAAACGGAGAGAATGATCTGGAAAATGACATTTGTATAACTTATTAGGGTTTGTTAGTATCAATCCTGGGTAAGTTTTTCCCCTATGTTTTTCTCCCTCATTTATTCACTTGGGAAAGCAATTATGCTTGAAAGAGTTAACAGTAAAAGGAAACCAGGCTGCTAAAGAACATGATGGTTGGACACCACAAAGCTGACACCAGCCAGAACACAGAATAACTCAAAGAAATAATGGCAGGATGGAAGATGTGGAGAGACCTAGTCCACAGAATATAGTGAATTTTATGTAATATAAATTGGTCCATAGAATCACCAAGAGTCAGATGTGATTGAATGGATAACGTCATCATCATTTCTCATTTAGCATCCTGTGTAACCTCACTCTAGTCTAGAGCATGCTTTTGCATTAAGTAATAAGAGCAGTAGGGTTTCTCTGTGGTTATCCTGTTTTCTTTTATACAAGAATTTCTCCCTAGTTTCTGAGACTTCATTTAAATCTCAGTAGAATAATTACTGAAGAAGTCTCACAAAGCTTTTTCCTAATGGAAAGTATGAATATCCAGAGAGGTTTTGGGGTGACAGAAACATATTTAAATTCAAACAGCTGAAGTGGCAGGAATACCCCCCCCCCGCACACCTTTACACCACCATTATGAATGCCTCCAAGATATATTTAAAAGAAATTCTGAATTGTTCTGAGAATGAGATTTTCCCCCCTTAAAATAACCTTCCTCCCCTTATGAAATTGCCTGGTGAATTTTAGCATAGGATTAGGGAAAAAAGTGGCCATGTTTGCTTGTAAAAAGGAGTGCCAGCATTTTTTTCCAGCTTTCTTTTAAATGTAATGATTTCCCTTTTAATTTTCACTATTAGCTAATCATATTTTTTTCTGTCTCACCAGGAGCTCTAATGTGAGCCCTCTGAACAGCAAAAAACATAGATTAAAAGAGTGCATTTATGTATATTTTAAAAAATGTATATCAGGGGAAAAAAATCACAATTCCACCATAACAACAAATCTAAGTACCCATCTGTGTATTGAGGAATTTTATGAATCTATAAACCATTTCAGAATGTTTGCATAGACAGCTTAGTTTTTCAAAACACAGACCAAAGCACAGATATTCTCCAGAAGGCACAGCTTGGAGATCTGCTATTAGGCCTCCAAACATATGCTGAATGCATGGTTTGGTTTCCATGTCTGTTCATGTTTGCTATTTATTGTTAATTATGTTTTGTTATGTTGACATAAAGCATACAGAAAGGAGACAAGCCTTTTATAAGCTGAAATTTTAGACCCATTTTCCAGATAGAAATAGAGCCTTCTCTGATGCTATGAAAGCAAGCTGATTCTATTCCTTCCTTCCTTCCTTCCTTCCTTCCTTCCTTCCTTCCTTCCTTCCTTCCTTCCTTCCTTCCTTCCTTCCTTCCTCTCTCCAACTGGATGAGATGGTTTAATAGAGTGAACCAAATCTGCTAGATTTGGTGGGCCAAGCAGAAACGATGGGGGACAGCTACAAGTAACCTAGTTCTATGTAATGTGGTTTATAGATGGCAACCAGCATCTTGAATCGCACTCAGAAGCCTATGAGTAGCCAGTAGACAGTATCTTGTGCTGCAGGAGTGTAATATGATTGTAATAAGGTACACCTCAAAATACTCATGTCTCTGGTCTTCATTTAAGATTTGATTCTCTTTCATCAATAGTAGTAGTAGTAGTAGTAGTAGTAGTTGTAGTAGTAGTAGTAGAAGAAGAAGAAGTGGAGGAGGAGGAGGAGGAGGAGGAGGAGGAAGAGGAGGAGGACGACGACAATGACTTTTTTCAGCCTAACATTGATTCTTTTCATATATGATCTGAGTAAGTTCTCTTGCATTGCCAACTCTTTCTCAGGAGATATGGCGCATCACAGGTTCTACCACTAGAATGGTAGCCTACTATTCTGATTGTGGTCTTCCATTACTGAAGAGAGCACCTGATCCCCCTATCCCAGCTTAAAAACTAGTATATATGCCTTTCTTTCTAAGCATAATTTTCAAGAACAAACTCCCCCTATGCCTGAAGAGAAAGGAATTCAATCAGTATGTGCTACCTGCTCTAACATATCTTGGTGAAACATGGACACTAACCTCACAATTGATACAAAAGCTACAAGTGGCACAAAGAGCTGTGGAAAGACACATGCTCGGCATCACAAGACAAGACAGAAAGACACATGGATTAGAGCACAACTGAAAGTATATGATGCCATCAAGATAGTAAAAGAATTGAAAGGGAAATGGGGCTGGTCACATAGCAAGAAGAACTGATGGCAGGAGGACCAAGACAGTCATAGAATGGATTCCCCTTGATAAAAAGCGTCCACAAAAAAGATTTAAAACAAGTGTCAAGCCTTCAAATGATTCGGGCTACAGCCATCATCACTTTGTTTTAGGTTGCCACAGCAATGGAGGGAGGGGGGAAAGATGCTTTCTTCTGGTTTAGTCATAACAATAACTTTCCTGTGGGAACCAAGGTCAAGCTACCTCAATTTTGGTGGGCTGGAACTTCCATTAGAAAGCCCACCAAAGTAGTTAATTGTGATTTATGACATCTTAGAGGGGTGGGAAGTTCAACTTGTTACTATGTAACCCTGGGGGGGGACTTTCAGTCTCAGTTTCACCTTTGATCATGCCGATACTATGTAGCTATTAAAAGTGTTCTTTGAGGAAAGCAATTGCCTCAGAGTTCTTATTTCTACTGGTCTCATCTATTGGAACCATGACAACAAGATGGAGCGATGGCATCAGAAAGTACTGTGGGCCCAATTGTCAAAAAAAAAGCTCAAGATGTAGAAGAGGCCTTCATTCTGTGGTGGATAAACAATGGCTAAAATGATGTTGCACTTCTTTAGGCACTGAGGTGGACATCTGAACCAGGCACTCCTTCCGTGTGAAGTGTGTGGGCCACAGCTGCCATTGGATGACGTCCTTTAATGAAAGGGTCTGCAACCTTGGCAACTTTAAGACTTGTGGACTTCAACTTCCAGAATTCCTCAGCCAGCTTGGTTGGCTGAGGAATTCTGGGAGTTGAAGTCCACAAAGTCTTAAGGTTGCCAAGGTTGGGGACCACTGCTTTAATGTACAGTATAAAATCCCAATGTTAACATACAATGGACCAATATAGTCAGATTCATTTCTGTTCTTGACAGAAGCTGTACAACTGATTTGACTCTGTTACATCTGAAGGAAAGTGTTAAGATGCTTTCTATAAAATGGCAATTATTTTATGCAACTATAAGGTGCCATTTACTTCTACGTCTCTTCAAGTCAAGCTGTAATCGTCGCGCAAGGGTTCAATTATCTTGTAAGAAGAAAATCTTAGAAGGTAAAAAAAAAGATTTCTGCCAATAACTAGCTAATCTCACAGAAGGAAACAATTAAAAATTTGGTTGGGAACAATTAGCCATCATTTTTTGAAGCTTTGAGGTGTATATTCCCTGCTCCAAGCACATACAAGCATGTAAGGCATGCATGCACACACAAGCACATCCACAATTTCTCAAAACTAATGTTCACTGTACCAGTTACAACTCCATCTTTCCTCAAAGTTAAACAGCCAGCCTCTCCAAACCTCAGACATTTTTTTTACACATTTGTATCACTTCAACGTGCAATAATACACAATAGAGCTATGTTTTATATGCAAATAGACAGCCACAGCACTAATTTACTCCTGATAAGCTGTGGAAGTCAGGCTGAAGTTAGCTCCCTCACCTAATACATACACATACCAACACACACACACCAGTTTTTAAATACATGAAAAATAGAAGAGTTGAAACTTAACAAGTGCAATAGAATAGAAATGAGAAGATAAATACATTGGGGGGAAAAATGGCTGGTCATGGAAATCAGTACTAGCTCTGGTGGCCAGTTTGCCTAATGACTTCACTATCCAGGTAGTCCTCGACTTATAGCCACCACTGATCCCAAAATTACTCTTGCCAAGTGATTGCTAAGTGGATTTTGCCCCATTTTACGACATCCCTCACCACCATTGTTAAATAAATCACTGCAATTGTTAAGTTACTAATACAATTGTTAAACGAATCTGGCTTCTCCATTGACTTTGCTTGTAAGAAGGTTGCAAAAGTTAATCACAAGGCCCAGGACACTGCAACTGTCGCAAATATGAATCAGTTGCCAAGTGTTTGAATTTTGATCGTGTGACCATAGGGATTTAAATGTGAATAATGGTCCTAAGTCAGTCAGTTTTTTTCAGGTAATTTTGAATGGTCACCAAATGAACTATCGCAGGCTGAGAACAACTTGTACTAGGCATGTGTTGTACCGTTGTATTTTGTTGTGATGCATTGATCACACAACCAAGCTTCTGTGAAATACTTCTGAATCATTTTTGAATTGTGTAAAATCCTATTACAATGCTCAAGCTTTCATACATTTTAAAGATCTCAAGGTTTTCCAGAACCACAGGTACCCACCCCTAGTTTGACTTTAACCCTGATTGGTATATGGCAGAAGTAGGCAACCTTGGCTCTTTTATGACTCGTGGACTTCAACTCCCAGAATTCCTGAGCCAGGAATTCAAGTCCACAAGTCATAAAAGAGCCAAGGTTGCCTACCCCTGGTATATAGCAGTGTTCCTTGGCCACAGGAAGATGTATGAACTTCAACTCCCAGAATTCCACAGCCAGCATGGCTGGCTGGAAAGGGGCAACTCGCCATGGCCAACTCACTGTTGCCAACTTGCCACCACCAATTTGCAATGGCTGACTTTCCACAGGACAACTCATTCCGCAGGACAACTCAATTTAATTATTTAAAATAATTTTTAAATTATTTTAATTTTTTGTCAGTCACATTTTCATTTTCTCCCTCCTTTTGCATCCTTTCTTTAATGATTCTATTCCACTATTTCTTCAATATTAGTGTAACTCTTGTCCCTCGATGAGTTTCCCGCCCAAGTTGGCCACAGGAAGTTGTCCTGCAACAAGTTGGTCACAGCAAGTTGGCCACAATAAGTTGGCCATGGTGAATTGGCCGTGGTGAGTTCTCCTAGACCAGGAGTGTCAAACTTGCAATGTCACATGACATGTCGCGAAGTATCATGACTTTTTTTCCATCGCCGGCTGTTATGTATCCAGCTGAAGAGAACACATACACACTTACATAGCAGTCACCACCAGGGGGCGTTGAACTGTAACTGTTTTGGCGGGAACCCAATTTCGGCGGGAAACAGGTTCAAACCGATTGGTCAGCTGCTCACCTGGCCAGGTATAAAAAGAGGGCAGGTAAGCCCTATTCCCCAGTACAGTCACTTCCACCGAATAAAGATCTGCCATGCTGTACTCATCGTCTCGGCGTCCTTCCTGCTCTCCAGAACCCACTACACAACACCGGCAATGGGGTGGGTGTGGTTTTGCCATGACACATCCGGCCCATGGGCCGGCAGTTTGATACCCCTGACCTAGACCCTGGCTGGATGAGGAATTCTAGGAGTTGAAGTCCACAAGTCTTTTTTTTTCAAATTGTATTAATTTTCATACAAATATAAGATACAAAGGAAAATAAAAAGTAATGGAAAACTAGGGGAAGAAAAAAAAGAGAAAAAAATATGGAGTGGGAAGGGAAAAACAAAAAAAAAGCTGTTGACTTCCAACCCTCTTTGGCACAGTAGAAAATAATAGGATTACAACCTCAACTTTTCACTTTAATACTTTCCTTTAATACTAGCCATTTCTATAATAACAAACCCATTTAATCAACAAAAACAAAATCAAAATTTCATTTTTTCCCCATCCCAAGGACAAAGTCCCGATTTCCAAATAAAAACAGAATTAAATACATTCTCTTCTTTAGATAAAGGAATAGAATTTACAATCTCTGCTTTTCTTTTTTGTGGGAAATAATATATATTTCTGTTTGCTCATTAATTCTTAGAGACTGTCATAATTTATATTATATAAAATTCACTATATCTTTTCATTTTTTTTAACCCTAAGGGGAAAAAACTTTTTCTAAATTTTAGAACACTAAACTTCTCTTTAAAAACATTTCTAAAATCAATAATTTCTAATATATATATATATTTAAACTTTATCTTTTTTAACCTCAACATACATACTTAAAAACACTTTCAATAATACTCAAACATTATATGTAAAGGAGAAAAAAATTCTTCATTTTCAAACCCGCAAGTCCACAAGTCTTAAAGTTGCCAAGGTTGGATATGCCTGGTCTAGAGTATGATCATTTCCTATAGAATAGAATAGAATAGAATAGAATAGAATAGAATAGAATAGAATAGAATAGAATAGAATAGAATAGAATAGAATAGAATAGAATAGAATAGAATAGAATAGAATAGTTGGAAGGGACCTTGGAGGTGTTCTAGTCCAACCCTCTGCTCAGGCAGGAAACCCTATACCATTTCAGACAAATGGTTATCTGATCTCTTCTTTAAAAACTTCCAGTGTTGGAGCACCCACAGTTCTGGAGGCAGGTTGTTCCACTGGTTAATTGTTCTAACTGTCAGGAAATTTCTTCTTAGTTCTAGGTTGCTTCTCTCTTTGGTTAGTTTCCATCCATTGCTTCTTGTCCTGCCTTTAGGCGCTTTGGAGAATAGCTTGACTTCCTCTTCTTTGGGGTAGCCCCTGAGATATTGTCTATGGAGAATCTCAGTTATCCAGGTCATAGTTATCCGAAAGATGCTTTTTCACGAGGCAACTGGAATTGCTTGTTTTTCTTTGAAGACATTTTGCTTCTCATCCAAGAAGCTTTTTCAGCTCCAAGAAGGCTCCACACCCATTTGCACTACTCAGGTGACTCTGACGACACAGATAAACCTTCAGGTGGCCTCAATGACTCTCTAAACGAATGCAAATGACCAACTGGCTGCAAGGAGTATCAATCCTTCCATTCCCCACCATCCAGTCAGAGCTGAAGAAACTTCTTGGATGAGAAGTGAAACATCTTCAGAGAAAAACAAGAAAGTCCAGTTCCCTCATGAAAAAGCACATTAGGGTTACCCTCAGATATGGGAACACTGCTATCATGTCACCCCTAGTCCTCCTTTTCATTAAACTAAGACATGCCCGATTCCAGCAATCTTTCTTTATATGTTTTATCCCCCATTCCCCTAATCATCTTTGTTGCTCTTCTCTGCATTTCCTGGTAATTTTCTCCCCAAAGAGGATATTTAGATGGGAAGCAATAAAAGAAAATGTGTCACATTCCCTTCCAAACACACAAAACACACACACCTGGGGTCCAGCCTTGAATAGCATTGGCATCTGTGCACCATGTGATTCATCTGCTTGCAGCGCTTAGCTGTTTGAAGTTTGTAGCTCGCTTTATCTTAATTTTCTTTTTGCTTCTTATTGTCACGGCTTGGGTGTGTGTACACACAGAGGCTTGCTTAAATGTCAGCTTTGTAAACTGGCATACGATCAAAGCCCGCATGAATGAAGAGGCTTTTTTTAATACCCAAGGAAAGCAAATGTTTGCTGCTAAGGCGTAGGACAGCACGTAATGATAAACCCCTTAATCGGTGAGGTCACCACTGAAGATGGATCCAGACATGGGCCTAATTCCAGGGCTGCACCTGGTGTTGGTGAGTTCCAAATGGCCTTTCGGGAATCAACAAGATTCCCAACAGATCAATCTGTCATCGCTCCATATTAGCAACTCTTGTTCTTTTCTCTGTCCTTTTCCCCACTCTCCTCTGTAAGCTGCTTTTCATGGAAACAGGAACAGAGCTTGCCGCTTGCAAAAGGAGAGATGATCTACTTTTTTTTTTAAGCCTTTCCTTTGGGGGCAGTGAGGCTAAGCCCGTGCTTGGCATCTCCCGTGCAAAGCAGAGATAGATAGCGACATCCCTGTTGTGTGCCCAAAGTTGGCTGTGCAAAACTTCAAAGGCGGGTTCTGCTTGGACAAAGCTAAGTACAAATCTTCCCTTTGAAGTGGCTTCCAAAAGGCAGTCCTCCATCTCTTTCTAAAAACAAAGCAGTCATCTTCCTTTGGTTTTTTCCTCCAAATGCACATTCATTGGTTCTAGTAGCTGGAAGAGGCTTTTAATGGTGTGTGTAATGGCAGAAACCTTTTCTGACTGTTTTAATTAATTCATGAATGAAGGTGAATATACGTGTCCCTGGATAATGTTGCAGGATCCAATCTGGATTGCTCACCGGGACCTCAGAGGTTTTTTTCTTCCAAGCTTTTAGACTACAGCTCATCCTCAGGCAATTTCTCTCTAGCAGAACGTGTTTTAATTAACTGTTGGGAGCTCTTGGAACAAGCTTCTGAGCATATGCAGAAGGATCTCCTGGAGAAGAGTTCACTGGGACTTCAAGGAAACACAAATTTAATGCAGATTTGATGGGCGTGTGACTATTATGCAGAGAGTGTTTGGGTTGCATATTGCCCCCTGTGTGTGGCAAAAAGACCTTGTCCTCATTTAGTGACTGTCTCAGTTAACGGAAAGGACAGAAAGAAACAAACTGTTTTCTGACCAATCTGTGAATTTGCAACCATATTCCTTGCAATGGACAACACTGTACACTGCAGTGAGAATAACATTGGCCTTAATGTTATTAGTCCAAGAGAAAGCTATCCAGTTTGGTCACCATGATATAAAAAAGATATTGAGGCAACCTGGAACTAAGAAGAAATTTCCTGGCAATTAGAACAATTAATCAGTGGAACAACCTGCCTCCAGAAGTTGTGAATGCTCCAACACCGGAAGTCTTTAAGAAGACACTGCACAGCCATTTGTCTGAAATGGTACAGGCCCTATACTATAGAGTTTCCTGCCTGAGCAGGGGGTTGGACTAGAAGACCTCCAAGGTCCCTTCCAACTCTGTTATTCTGTTCTGTCATTCTGTAATTTGTTGAGTAAAGGGCAAGACCGTAAACATCTGGGTGGAAACTAATCAAGGAGAGAACCAACCTAGAAGCAAGGAGAAATTTCCTGACAGCTCAAAATTTCCATCGCTAAGCAAGGCAGCTGTTAAGAAAATTTTGGTGCATTTTACAACCTTTCTTGCCACAACTGTTAAGTGATTATTATTATTATTATTATTATTATTATTATTATTATTATTATTATTATTATTATTATTATTATTATTATTAATTTTATTTGTATACCGCCCTTCTCCCGAAGGACTCAGGGCGGTGAACAGGGCAATACATGTTAAAAAGGCAGAATACAAAAATTAAAAAAGATTAAACAAAGTGCCCAGAACTCTTAAATAAGTTAAAACATATTTAAAAGTAATAAAAATATAAATGTAATAAAATAAAAATAAATAAAATAAATAAAAACCCAACCCCATCCCATCAGGCCAGGCCAGCTTGTTCAAAGAGATTCACTGCAGTTGTTATTAATAATATGGTTATTAAGTGAATCAGCTTCCCCATTCCCTTTGATTATCAGAAGGAGGTTGCAAAAGGTGATCACATGATTCTGGGACACTGCAACCATCATAAATACATGCCAGTTGCCAAGTGCCCACGTTTTTACCATGTGACCGCAGGAATACTGTAGTGGTTGTAAGTGTGAAAAACAGTCATAGATCACTTTTTCCAGTGCCGATGTAAGCTTGAACAGTCACTAAATGAATGGTTTTAAGTCAAGGACTATCTGAAGAAGAGAAACCTGTAAGAATATAAAGGCTGTGTTTATGCAGGTAAAAATTTGGCAGCTGCATCAACCCATGGGCTATTCTTGCTTAATGTTAACCCTAATCTGGTATTCTGTGGCTTAATGTATTGGGCCAACCCAGCCAATTTTGTCAGCTTCTGATCCAATATATTGTGGGTTAAAATGGGCTTGTCCCCTTAATCGGCGAAGTGGCCTATGTAAAGGAAGATGCTGATTCAAAAGAAAAAAAAAATCTGGCTGTTAGGAAATGGAAGAAACCTATCAATATAATTCTGTCTCAGAAAGAGGAATGAAAAATATTGGGACAATACAAGCCTCTTGAAGGAGAAATCATACAAGAAAGGGTGGAAGGGGGTTGGATGGGTTGAAAGGGGAGACATGCCAATCCTTGAAAAAGCAAGAAAAAGGTAGAAAAAAATATCTTGTTTTAAAGGTCAATTTGCTGGCGAAAACTCTCCAGCTGGAAATGGATGGCAGCAACATTTTGACCTCAATGATCTCTTAAGAAAAATAATGTACTTTTCAAGATTGTCAGCCTCTGCCTGCTTTCCAATTTTGCTTAATTCCATGGCTTGCCTGACCTCTGCGGCTGTTTGCAGCCTGACACCAAATGAGAGTCACTAGTGCCATTAGATGCTTTGCTAACAAAAAAGATTTGGACATCATTTTCCTGAGGCTGGACAGCTGAGGAGATCTCCTCTTGTTAGCTGGACCCTTTCCCCTTAGTCCTTGTTGGCAATTTGACAGCTGAGAAGAAAACTGATGTTCTCATTTGAGGTACAATAATTAATGTACAAGGAACAAAAAAGACCTATCTTGAGAAGTCCATAATTCTAGAAAGATATAATACCAATAAAGGAGAATATTTGTCGCTCAGGGTTGAAATGAAGGGTCCTTGGTGCTCTTTGAGCTTGGTTGTTTTCTTGCAAATGTTTCATTAGACCAGCGTTTTCCAACCTTAGGAACTTGAAGATGCGTGGACTTCAACTCCCAGCTATGCTGGCTGGGGAATTCTGGGAGTTGAAGTCCACACATCTTCAAGTTCCTAAGGTTGGGAAACGCTGCATTAGACAAACATCATCAGTGCTGTTTGCAAACCCCACTTCCTGCTGGCACCCATGATGTTACCTAGTTTGAATAATGTAATGTCTGCAAGGCTATGCAGAGAATGTTGAGCAAGGCAGAAAATATTATTGGAAGTTCACTTCCTTCTATCCAGGACATGGCATATAAGCAATGCTTGACCAGGGTATGTGGTATTGACAGGGATGCTACACATCCTCTCCATGGTCAGTTTTCTTTGTTACCTTCTGGGAAGAGGCTTCGTGCTACCCAAAGCAGAATAGCTAGATTCTGTAATTGTTTTGTACCATATAATATTAACCTTGTTAACTCTCAAGACTCTTTTTTCTGCTTTGAATTCAAAATGGACTATGGCATATGGGTGTATATATCTATATCTATATCCATATTTCCATATTTCCATATTTCCATATATCTATATCTATATCTATATCTATATCTATATCTATATCTATATCTATATCTATATCTATATCTATATCTATATCTATATCTATATCTATATCTAATCTATATCTATATCCATATCCATATCTAATGTATATATCTATCTATATTTCTATATCTATATCTATATCTATATCTATATCTTTATCTTTATATATCTATATGTCTATGTCTATATCTATATCTATCTATCTATCTATCTATCTATCTATCTATCTATCTATCTATCTATCATCTATCCGCACGCACACGCACACACACCCATAGAAAACATGAAATTATCTTATGAAAATAAAACATGCCTCAAATGATTTCCACAGGCCTTCAAAAGCCAAACCCATACAAGAAACAGTTTGCAAACTATCTCCCTTTTTGTCAGAAAAGGTCTAATCCTGCTGTATTGCCTTAGATCTTCAGTCATGTTAATTTTTAAAACTGCATTAGAAGGTTTCATAATAAAGCTGTTTTCTCTCTTTCCCAGCGCTCACGTTTGAAGAGAAAATAAGCTTGCTGTCAAATGTTTCTAACTCCCTTTGTATGCAAGATTGGGATATTTTCCACATTGTAGAAAATGCTGTGATTTCATTTAATGTATATGTTACTGGAACAGAAACAACAACTACCTACAGCTGGTAGAATCCTTAAACATTAAAACTGACAGTTGACAAAATGCACATTCTAGGATAAATCACTTTTTGTTGGGAATACGCTTTTAAAATCTCCATTTAAAATGGGAGGGGGGGACTTGTTGAATGGTGAAGCTGGCATGAACATGCTGACTATTTAAGGAGAGAGGTGGAATAGAAAGACCAATGTAGGAGAGCCAATCATGGCTTGGGACCAGATTATCTGAGGAACCGTCTCTTGCTGATCACATCCACCCGACCCACTAGAGTGGGGGAGGGGAAGGAATGTTGTGGGTCCTGTCCCCTAAGGAGATACATCATTCAGGACCCAGAAGAAGGGCCTTCTCCGTGGTGGCTCCCTCCCGCTGGAACAACAGCCCTCCAAAAATCAGACTGCCTCCCGTTTTGACACTCTTTAAAAAGGCCCTGAAGACATGGTTGTGCCAGCAGCTTTGGGGAACCCAGAGTGTGAGGGAGCTCATCAAATTCCTATTTAATCATGTGCTGTCGCCAAAGGTGGGTGGGTGGGGTCATTGTTTTGTTTGTTTTTCTAAAAAAATTCTATATTGTGGTTTTTTTGTTGTTGTAAGCCACTCAGAGTCTCCGTGAGTGAGAAGGTGGCTATATAAATGTTATAAATGAATAAATCAGTCATCTTCATTGAACATTTGCACCTGTCCTATTCTAAATTCCCTCCCTTCTCCCACCTAGTCACACAACTCATATTGGAGCATGTGCAGGTCAACCTCTGCTTTTCCAATGGCACATCCACACAACGTACACAGATGCAACATGTTAGTTCATTCATTCCATAACAAAATACAGAGGACTCTTACGGCCACCGCCGATAAATTGGAAAGTGCTTCAGAGGCATGCTTTCCGTATCTTTCTGAAAGGGCCCCAGAAGAGATAGTAGATCCCACCTCTGGAACTATTTTCTCATCATCTTCAGATGTTGAAAAGTATCCATAGCAACATAACCAATCACATCCATGCTTGATTTGTCTCAAATCATAATACTGAGTCAGACTGGATATGGATTTTTTCAAAATAGAAAAGAATTGAACCCAATGATTTTGCAGGCTGACCTATCAGGACAGTATGACAGAGATGTCCAACAAGCTATAGTGTGGCCAAAACATTATGCTGTATATCTGGTTGCAATCTTTTTCTGGCTATTTTACAACAATAGAAAAGAGAAATCTTATAACAGGGAGATTCAAAATCACTTGATTGTTGATGGTTAAAATATATTGGGTGGAATATATTGAGACTCTAGAAAGAGTGCAGAGAAGAGCAACAAAGATGATTAGAGATCTGGAGGCTAAAACACATGAGGAACAGTTGCTGGAATTGGGTATGTCTAGTTCAATGAAGAGAAGGATGGGGGGGGACATGATAGCAGTGTTCCAATATCTCAGGGACTGCCACAAAGAAGAGGGAGTCGAGCTATTCTCCAAAGCACCTGAAGGCCAGACAAGAAGCAACGGATGGAAACTAGTCAAGGAGAGAAGCAACCTAAAACTAAGGAGAAACTTCCTGACAGTTAGAACAATTAATCAGTGGAACAACCTGCCTCCAGAAGTGGTGAATGCTCCAACACTGGAAGTTTTTAAGAAGACAGTGGACAGCCATTTGTCTGAAATTATATAGGGTTTCCTGCCCGAGCAGGGGGTTGGATTAGATGACCTCCAAGGTCCCTTCCAACTTCATCATCATCATCATCATCATCATCATCATCATCATCATCATCATCATCATCATCTAAATCTTAGAGTAAGACCCTTTTCCCTGTGACAGTTATTTAAGTATTGAAAGAATATCTCCCTTTACTGGTAATCCTTGATATACAACCATTTGTTTAGTGACCACTTATAGTTACAACAGCACTGAAAAAGTGCTTTATGACTGTTTTTCAGTTTACGACCATTGCTGCATCCCCATGGTTACGTGATCAAACTCTGGATACTTGGCAACTGGCTCATACTTCTGATGGTTGCAGAGTCCCGGGGTCACGTGATCATCTTTTGCGACCTTCTGACAAGCAAAGTCAATGGGGAAGTTGGGTTCACTTAGCAACCGTGATACTAACCTAACAGCTGTAGTGATAGCTTAACAACGTAACAGTGATAGCAATCAGGTGTAGGTGGGTGGACTCAGGAATTCTGGCCCTTTGCTTCTTTTTGTCCATAGGGAGTGACCATAGGCCAGTGGGCAAGGCCTTTCTCTGCAAGCAGTAGACCCCAAGCAAGAAAGGTCATAAAATGGGGCAAAATTCACTTAACAACTGTCTTGCTTAGCAATGGAAATTTTGGGCTCAGTTGTGGTCATAACCTGAGCACTACCTGTAGCTGGTTTCCTTGGCCAACTGTGATCAAAAATCCTGTTTTTTCATTAGGTATATATGGAGCCTCTATGTTCAAAGAGTACTCTAAAAGCATTAAATGTGTGAATGCTCCATAACCAGCATAAACACTATAGATTTATTTATTGAGAAACACTCCAAACCAAGATTTAATAACAATCATTCCCTGTTAAAAATACTCATTCCTTTCCCTCTTCAATCTGAAATATACATACAAATACCTAATTTCACTTAGATTTTAGGCAGCAATTATTGTGGTATTTGAGAGGAGCACAGCATGAAAAAAAAATCAGAAGTGAAGAAACATTTCAGCACAAAATATGAAGAAAGACACAGAGATACGGTCTTTTTTCCTTTTAGAAAAATGCAGATAGATAAAAGTGAAAGAACCTCGAAGAAAATAAAAAGAAAAAGGTAAATATCGGGAAGAAGAGTGGATGCTTTTATGAGATATGTGTGAAGGACTCATGCTTAGTAGAAATGTTATATCTTGATGGGATCTGCAGATCTCTTTCCCCTTTTATCTCTAGCAAGAAGTAGAAAAAAAAAGTGAATTAAAGCTTTAAAGGAAAAAAAAATCAATAAAAGTCTGGGTGGAAAGAGAAGAGAAAAAGAGAAAACTATGGTGGGGAAAGAATTGTCTTAATCCTTATGTGATGACTTCTGAAATGAGTAAAGGCAACATTAGATATTATGTAAAATAACATATCTTAGCTGTTGGGGGGGGGGAAGGAGGAGAAGATTTATGTCCTCTATAAATCAAAACATCACAAAAGAAGTTCTTTTCTATGTCCCTGGAAACAGAAAGTGGTCAGTCAGAGAAAGCTGGGTTTTCAAAGGAAAGAGGGGGCCCTTAGCTAGGACATCAGAAATAGAATGGAATAGCAATAGCAACAGCCCATAGACTTATATACTGCTCCATAGTGCTTTACAGCAGGAGTCCCCAACCTTGGCAACTTTAAGACCTGTTGACTTCAACTCCCAGAATTTATTTTATTTTATTTATTTAATTAAATTTTTATACCGCCCTATTCCCGAAGGACTCAGGGCAACATAAAATACAATATAAAAATAGTATAAAATTAAAATAGATTAAATTAATTAAGCCCAACAATTAAAACAATATTAAAAGCTAAAACCCCTTCAGTCCAGGCCTGATAGATCAAAAAACCAGGTTTTCAGGTCCCGGCGAAAGGAACGCAGATCAGGGGCGGTCCGAAGCTGGCTGGGGAATTCTGGGAGTTGCAGACTTTGGGATTTTAATGGGAAATAAATAAATGCAAAGTCTGGATTTGGCATGTTTTCCCCCTAGCAATTTCAATGGGGAGTTTTTCAATGTGTTTGGTTTGTGGTGCATAAGTCTGAATCTGGCAAAGGTATTTCAACTCCTTGATGTAGAAGAAGGAAAGGCAGATCCTGGGAGGGAGGTGGAGTCAAGAAAGGAATCAGCCTAGAGTTGTTGCATTCCCACAAATGGTCCAAGTCCAATTCCTCTCAAATTCCGTTAACTTTTATCTAGTGCCAATTTAGTGCTGGCTATCAGCTGACTAGATCCTTGTGTATAGGCATGATCAATAAGTCAGCTTAACTAGAACTTAACATGTGGTCCTGATTCTTCACGCCTGACACAAAGTGACTCAGAAAGACACCTGTTTAATGCACTAAACCAGTAGTGGCGAACCTATGGCACATGAGCCAGAGGCGGCACTCAGAGCCTTCTTTGTGGGTACGTGTGCCATTGCCCTAACCCCGCCTCCCCTGTGGCCCCCTCCTCACCAGAAACCCCCCAGAGAGTCGCCCCTGGGCGTGGTCCACACGGAGCAGTGCAGTCAAGAACGTGGCAGCCAGACAGCAAGGACAAGATTCTGCCTTCACGCCCCCATGCACGCAGATGCTGCTGCTGGGTACGGGTGCAGGGCATGACTGCCATGGCATTACAGGGCTGCCTGGGCGATCTGCGGTCGGCCATGGAGGTAGTGGGTGGCCCTGTGAGTGGGTGGGGCAGAGCAGGGGGCAGAGCGGGGGTGGGGCAGGCAGCAGATCAGGTGGGCGGGCCAGGGGGCAGGGCTGTTTTTAGGCACTCAGTCTCTAAAAGGTTCGCCATCACTGCACTAAGCTATCAAGAAAAGAGGGTTTCTCTTCTTCCTTACCTTACAGTATGGTTATACTCCAAAAGATTTACTGGGGAATATAATTTTTCACGAAGAGCTAGCACAGGGCTTTTCAACCAGTGGTATGAGTACCACCTGTGGCACATTGGCACCTGGCAGGTGGTATGCCATCATCCTAAAAAAGTGGTAGCTGGGGAGGGGAAAGAGCTGAACTGGTGGCAGCAACGCACAAGCCTGAGCGAGAGATGGCTGGAGCTGCAGGGCTGTCAGGGCTCAGCGGAAGTGCCAGGATCAGCGCCGCTTTCCAGCTGATCGGCACTTCTTCGGGGCTGCCAGGGCTCAGTGGAAGCACCAGGATCAGCGCCAGGCTCCAGCTGGAGCTTGGAGCTGATCCTGGTGCTTCTGAGCCCAGAAGAAGCACCAATCAGCTGGAATGTTGCAGCATCTCCAGTGTCTTGTGATTTACATTCAGATGCTTGGCAACTGATTCATATTTATGGCAGTCACAGTGTCCCAGGGTCATGTGAAGTGACCAAAACCTGCTGCAACCACCCAGCAGAGGGGAGGGAATAAAAACCAAACACCACCCCCACCCCACCCCCACTGCCAATCCTCAACAGAAATGCTCACAACAATGAAAACCTCAGACAGGAGGAAAAGCGTTGCCGGGAGGGGGGGGGAAGCAGGTGTCTTGCTTGGCTGTGGATTGGGGGGTACTTTTTTCAGTGCCATTGTAACTTTGAACAGTCACCAAGCGAACTGTTGTAAGTCGAGGACTACCTGTACTTTATCACTTTTTTCCTTTTTTTTTTTTGGTCATCAAATTTTTGACACCTTGCTAGGCGACTGTTGGTACTCGGATGTTGCCATATCCTAAAAGTGGTACAGTGGGTGAAAAGGTTGAAAAGCCCTGAGCTAGCATAGGAAGTGGGACTCTGAGACATTAATGACTGTGGAGACCAAAGAGGTTGCTGAGGTTCACCACCCAGCCCTGAACACCTGAACAGCTGACTGACTGGCCAGGATACAGTGAGATCCTGTGGGTAATGAGAGTTTAATTACAATCCAATTGTTTGCATCATGGTTCAGGGTCAAGGTAGGTTCAGATTTAGAGTGCTGTGGCTAGAGGACGTCAACTCCAAGCAGTCCACAAAAAGGAAGCAGGAGCCTGCAAAGCTTGATCTGGAGTTTGACTCAGTGACCAAATGTGGCTGGAACACGCAGCACAACACATCTTTAGCAAATAGTGGGGAAGAAGCTACCCCTAAGCAGCCAAGCCTGTTCCAATTAGCATCTTCTGATTGCTTTGCCATTTGACAAGTCTGGAGCACCATTGTGCTGTCAGAGAAAGTTGAGTGTTTTTCCTGTATCTTTATAAAAAAGAAAAAGAAAAAAGAGAGAGAGAGAGAGAGAGAGAGAGAGAGAGAGAGAGAGAGAGAGAGAGAGAGAGAGAGAGAGAGAGAGAGAAAGGAGCAGAGCTGAACATCTCCTTCAAATCAAGGTCTCTCTCTTTGTTGGCAGATGGCCTTGGCAAGCTTTATTTCATCTTTCAAAATGTCTCATGGACAGTCACAGATCTTTACAAAGCTGAGGTGACTAAGTCTTGGCCAGCTACAAGAATAGAATACAGAATAACAGAGTTGGAAGGGACCTTGGAGGTCTTCCAGTCCAACCCCTTGCTCAAGCAGAACACCCCATATCATTTCAGACAAATGGCTGTCCAGTCTCTTCTTAAAAACCTCCAGCGTTGGGGCACCCACAGCTTCTGGAGGCAAGCCGTTCCACTGATTGTTCTCACTGTCAGGAAATTTCTCCTTAGTTCTGATTGGATCTTTCCTTGATAACTTTCTATCCATTACTTCTTGTCCTGCCCTTCGGTGCTTTGGAGAATAGAAATTAAACATTTCTCATTCAGGCGAAAACCGTGTGACTCGGAAGAGTTTTGCTTGCTTTTTGTAACAGTATTGATAGAGCATCTTCTAGCCTGTTTTAGATCTGATCGCTCTGCTGCTTGTGCTTGAAGGTGTGTCGGGGAGGAAGTTTTTTAATCTCCTAAATATCTACCAATTTGACATAGGTTGTCATTAGGGAATTATTGCGTATTTCAATAATATCTCATATCCTGGCAACTTCTTGGATATGTTGGCTTGGATATGTTTTGATGGTGGTTCTTCATTTTAAAAATCTCATACTAGGTAAAGAGTTTGGTGAGTGAGTGGAGAGATGAAAGATTAAGCACAGGGCCATCCATGGAAGTTCCATTCACTACTTTTTTGTCTAATTTAAATTGTTTTAACCAACAAGCCACCAAATATAAAAAGCACATCACAGGTCTATCCAAACCAATCTGTAAAATGTTCCATTCTTTTATTTCCTAGGGTACCCTATTTTGTGCTAGATGATGGTCTTCTCTTATCTGTCTACGTCTAGTTTAATGAAATGAAAATGTCTAGTTCAATGAAGAGAAGGACGAGGGGTGACATGATAGCAGTGTTCCAATATCTCAGGGGTTGCCAGAAAGAAGAGGGGGTCAATCTATTTTCCAAAGCACCTGAAGGCAGGACAAGAAGCAATGTTGAAAATGGTATAGGGTTGGACTAGAAGACCTCCAAGGAGCCTTCCAACTCTGTTATTCTATTATCTAAATATATCTTTGTGAACATATTTGATAGCCTTCAATATATGTCAAATGGGACATGATTTACTGTCCTTGCAGTCCTGAGTGCTAGATCTGTTTAGATAATTCAGAATTGTTCCAGACAGGTGAATCACTGTTACTTTCAGATACATATTTGAAAACATTTCTGGAGGAAGCAATTTCTCAGATTTAGTGGATGAATGATATGAGATGTCGCTGTGTGAGTGTATGTGTATGTATGTATATATATATATATATATATATATATATATATATATATATATATATATATATATATATATATATATATATATATATATATATATATATATATATATATATATATATGTTTTCTGAGGTTTTCGCGGGTGCCTGTATGTGGATCCTTGGTTTTTCGGGTTTTTCCCTGCGTAGAACTAAAGGTGTGGGCGCAACGTTTCGACGGAGTCCCATCCGTCATCATCAGGCTTTAGCTTCCTTCCTTTAGAAGGAAGCTAAAGCCTGATGATGACGGATGGGCCTCCGTCGAAACGTTGCGCCCACACCTTTAGTTCTACGCGGGGAAAAACCCGAAAAACCAAGGATCCACACACACACACACACACACACACACACACACACACACACACACACACATATATATATATATATATATATATATATATATATATATATATATATATATATATATATATATATATATATATATTTGTTTTCTGAGGTTTTCGCGGGTGTTCGTATGTGCATCTTTGGTTATTCGGGTTTTTTCCCCGCGTAGAACTAAAGGTGTAGGGGCGACGTTTCGACGGAATCCCATCCGTCATCATCAGGCTGGTGGCTTCTGCTTCCTTCTTCTGGGAGAAGTATGTGGCTGTTTGTTCCTCTTTTTTAAACTGCCAGAGGGGGTGTGTTCTGTGGGTGGAGGTGTGCTCTGATTGGGTGGGGGAGTAAGTGTGTTCTGATTGGGTGGGAGTGTGTTTTGAATGGTGGGTGTGTTCTGATTGGGTGGGGGTATGTTTTGAGTGGATGGGCTGGTCTCAGCTGCCAGCCTTAGACCTGAGCTGGTGAGTTGTGCTGCTTTTGTTCGGCTTCGTGTTAGTGGTGGTGCCATGTTTTTATAGTGGGTGTCAGTTTGCTTATTGTGTGGTTTGGAGGGGTTTAAAGTGGCTGATGTTGCAGCTGTAGTTAGGTTTCTGTTTTGTGGTTGTGCCTCGTTATCATTGTGGGTTCGGATTTGCTTTTTGAATGGTTGTGTGGTGGTGATGTCATGTGGTGTTATCATGACTTTGGGTCTATCATTCTTGGTGGTTGGGACTCGTCTGTCAATCAAGGCGGGTTTCCAAATGGTTGGTAGGCGAGAGGTATCATCTCGTCTGTTTATGCTGTGGGGGCGTTTTTCTATCTCAATGGCTTCTCTGATTATTCTGTTGTTAAAATGTTCAATTTTGGCGATAGTTTTGGTTTTTTTAAAATCAATTTCATGTCCCGTGGCTTCAAAGTGTTGGACCAGGGATGAAGTTTGTTCTCCTTTTCTGAGTGAGTTTTTGTGCTCTTCAATGCGTGCACTTATTCTTCTGTTGGTCTGTCCGATGTATGTGGTGGGGCAGGTGGTGCATGGGATTTCGTATACTCCTTGGTTTTCTAAGCCAATTATGTCCTTGGGGTTTCTTAGGATGGTGGATATTTTTCTGTCTGTGTAGAATGCTGTTTTGATGTTGTGTTTTTGGAGGACCTTGCTGATTCTGTCTGTGATCCCTTTTAAGTATGGGAGGAGGGCTTTGCCATTTTCTTGTTCTCTGTCTTGGGTTTTTGTGGGTGTCTCTCTTCGGATTAAGTTGGTAATCGTGTTTCTTTGGAATCCATTGGCTGTTAGTACATTAGTGAGAGTGTGTAGTTCGGTTTTTTGGTGTTGTTCGTCAGCTAGGTGTTTTGTTCTGGAGATGAGTGTCTTGGCTACGGAGTTGATCTGTGTTGGGTGGTGGTGTGAGAGTGCGTTCAGATAGCGGTTTGTGTGTGTTTTTTTATGGTAGATAGTGTGTCCTAGGGAGCCGTTGGATTTCTTGTAGACTAAGACATCAAGGAAGGGAAGTTGATTGTTAGCTTCTGTTTCCATGGTGAATTGTATTTTGGGGTGTAGGCTATTGAGGTGTGTGAGGAAGTCATCCAGTTTTTCTTTGCCGTGTGGCCAGATTATGAAGGTGTCATCTACGTATCTGAGCCAGAGTTTGGGTTTGTGGTTGGATTTTTCTAGAGCGAGGGTTTCAAAGTGTTCCATGTAGAGGTTTGCGATGACAGGTGAAAGGGGTGATCCCATGGGTGCTCCTTCCATTTGTTTGTATCTTTGTCCATTGTAGATGAAGTATGTGTTAGATAGGCAGTGGTTGGTCAGATCTAGGATGTGTTTTGGGGGGTTGTATTTATTTAGGATAGCTGTCAAGGCTTCTTTGATTGGCACTTGGGTGAAGAGGGATACGACATCGAAGCTCACAAGTAGGTCACAGGGCTGTAAGTTTAGTTTACTTATGATCTCTATGAATTGGAATGAATCTTGTACGTGTGAGGTGATGGAATTTGCGTAAGGCTGTAGTTGTTTGGCAAGAAATTTGGCTAGATTTTGTAGAGGTGAGCCTATGGAGCTGACTATGGGTCTGAGTGGGGTAGATAGATAGATAGATAGATAGATAGATAGATAGATAGATAGATAGATAGAGATAGAGATAGAGATAAAGATATAGTGTAAACATATATAGTGTAAACAAAATCCAGTTGCCTTTTGAAAAAGCACTTTGGTTTATATTTATTAAGAGTGTCTTTCATAGAATAAAATACAAATTTAAAGAAAAGACCCGTTCTTCTTTTTTTCAAATCTTAAGAAAAGTTTTAGGTTTTTGCAGCTAGATGTTCATCATCTGTACTTAATTTCAAATTCAGCTTTATGTTCTTCAGTTACAAGAATCTTCTTTATCCATATGAAACCTTTCCTTTAACTGTGGAGCAGTTAGTTTTCAACCACTGACAACTACTGCTCTGAATTCTACAAAAGGCACAATAAAGTCCTTGCTGAAGTTTGGCTCTTTCCTATTTTGGAGGTTTTACTATCAGACAGAGCTGGATGTGTCACAAAAAGTATTCTGGATGGTGAGATTTGAAGTTGCCCGCCCTACTTTCAAGTTGGTATTATGGACCCAATGATGTCAACAGTCGTTATGACAGGCTTCTGGAAATTTTAAGCCATTTGATATGACAGTTAGGCCCGCAAGAAAGTTGGTGATGGAGAAGGATAAACAATATGGAAGGGACGTTTTTGTGTTTTCATTGGACTATATCCAACTCCTAAGCTTGAAGCCACTTAGCTGATGTGTTCCCCTTTTTCAGCATTCTCCCCTTCTTAATGCCAAATTTTCAAGCATTCCAGTCAAACAGGGAATTTTGCAAATATGCTTAGCAAATACCAACTCAGCAACTAGGCAAAATGCTCAATCTTAAATTCTCGGGCCTTTAAAAGTACAGAATACAGAATAATAGAACTGGAAGGGATTAAATCCCTGCTGGAGCAGGAGAACCCTATACCAGAGGTCCCGAACCTTTCGGGCACCAAGAAGTGGTTGTGTGGAGAGAAGGTTTTCTGCGGACCGGAAGGTCCATAGTTTCGTGTGCTGCCTACATCTTGCGGATGGGGCTTTGCTTCTTTGTGCGGACCGGTTGCTGGCATGCCATGGCTTGGTACTGGTCCACAAACCGGGGGGTGGGGACCCCTGCCCTATACCATTTCAGACAAGTGGTTGTCTAGTTTCTTCTTAAAAGCCTCCAGTGATGGAGCACCCACAACTTCTGAAGCCAAACCGTTCCACTGGTCAATTGTCCTCACTGTTAGGAAGTTTCTCCTCAGTTCTAGGTTGCTTCTCTCCTTGATGAGTTTACATCCATTGATTCTTTTCTTGCCTTCTGGTGTGTTGGAAATTGTGTTACTCCCCTCTTCTTTGCAGCAATCACTCAAATATTGGAACAGGGCTATTATGTCACTCCTAGTCTTTCTTTTGTCTTGACTAGCCATACCCAATTCCTGCAACCATTATTCATATGTTTTAGTCTCCAGGCTCTTAATCATCTTAGTTGCTCTTCTCTGGCCTCTTTCCAAAATCTCAACATCTTTTTTTTTATAATAAGATGACCAAAACTGGATGAAGTATTCCAGATGTGGTCTTACAAAATGAAACAAGTTTCACATCTGATAAAATAATTGCATTCTACTACTTGATCAGGACAAATATCTCACCTAAAGAACCTATTGGCTTCTGCAACTCCTACATTTGGAAATAGATTTGCAAAAACACAAAATTTATCCACAAAAGGTAAAGGTAAAGGTTTCCCCCCACTGCACATGCGTGCTAGTCGTTTCCAACTCTAGGGGCCGGTGCTCATCTCCGTTTCAAAGCCGAAGAGCCAGCGCTTGTCCGAGGACGTCTCCGTGGTCATGTGGCCGGCATGACTAGACGCCAAAGGCGAATGGAACGCTGTTACCTTCCCACCATAGTGGTCCCTATTTTTCTACTTGCATTTTTACGTGCTTTCGAACTGCTAGGTTGGCAGAAGCTGGGACGAGTAACAGGCGCTCACTCTGTTACGCGGCACTGGGGATTCGACCCACCAAACTGCCGACCTTCTGATCGACAAGCTCAGCGTCCTAACCCACTGAGCCACCGCGTCCCTTTTATCCACACTAGAATCCCTATTATGAATTTGCCTCACTACTAGACATAGCCTGCTGTTTTCCTTTTTGCATACAAATACCTTTAATTTATGGATTGTCCTTCCATCTGAAAGTGTGCTCACATGTTTAGAAGTAACAACGTAGGCTTGGCTTGGTAAGAACCAGTTTGGTCTAGTCTAGTGGTTAAGGCACCAGGCTAGAATGCAAGAGACTGTGAGTTCTAGTCCTGCCTTACCCTTAAAAACCAGCTGGGTGACCTTGGGCTAGTTACTTTCTCTCACCTCTATTTACCTCAAAGGGGTTGTTTTTTGCAGGGAAGATGGGGGGGGGATATTGAGTTATTTGTAAAAATAATAAAGGAGGATATAAATAAAGACAGGTAATCCTTGACTTAAATTCGAACATTTAGTGACTCTTCAAAGTTAGAACAGCACTGAAAAAAGTGACTTATGACCGTTTACGACTGTTGCAGCATCTTCATGGTCACATGATCAAAATTCAGATGCCTGGCAACTGGCTCATAGTTGTGATGGTTGCACAGTGTCCCGGGGTCACGTGACCCCGTTTGGTGACCTCCTGACAAACAAAGTCAATAGGGAATCCAGATTCACTTAACAACTGCATTACTAAGAGCTGCAATGATTCCCTTAAAAACTGTGATAAGAAAGATTGTAAAATGGGACACCTAACAATGGTCTTGGTCAGGGGTAGGCAACCTTGGCTCTTTTATGACTCGTGGACTTCAACTTCCAGAATTCTTGAGCCAGCTGGCTCAGGAATTCTGGAAGTTGAAGTCCACGAGTCATAAAAGAGCCAAGGTTGCCTACCCCTGGTTTTGGTTATGAACAGAAATTTCAGGTTCAATTGTGGTCATAAGTTGAGGACCACCTGTGAATGAATGAATGAATGAATGAATGAATGAATGAATGAATGAATGAATGAATGAATGATACCAGCTGACAGTTGTAGGGATTTTCTTTGGGAGAGGAAAATTAGTCCAACTTATTAGGACTGAGATCAGAAGCATGCTCCCTTAGAACATAGCACTGTTGCAAAAATTGGAATTTTCTTCTAAGTAATCCTGCCCAATAGCCAAACAGAGGAAGTCTTCCTGCTTGGTCAGGGTCTCAGAGGCAGGCGTAATTTGCTTCAACGGAGGCCACCTGCTGGAAGAGGCCCTACCAATTTCCTTGTGTGTCCCCAGCCGTATCTGCAGGTGGTAGCCACCGCTGGGTTTAGATGAATGAGAGGCTCTGTGAGTTCCTCAACATATGATCATCCATTCCTCTGGTGCAACAAGGGGGCATTTTCCCCTTTTCTTGGATTTGATATCCACACGCATCTGCCTTTCGCTGGTGCCGGGAGGTGCTTGCCGTAATTATTCTTTATCATTTGAGCAGGCAGCCTTCAGATTTCCAGCGCTTATAAATAGCACACTTAAAAACCTCCTCCCACTGCAGGATTTTGGGGACAGTGTGCTTCAAAACTTCAACAAATGATTATATTATGAATACACACACACACACACACACACACACACACACAAGCACAGAGAGAGGGGGGAGGGAGAGGGAAAGGGAGAGAGAGAGAGAGGGAGGGAGGGAGACAGACAGAGAGAAACAGAGACAGAGAAAGAGAGAGAGAGAGACAGAGAGAGAGAGAGACACGGAGATAAAACATTTCTTCTTTTTTAAAAGGCCTGCTTCCAGGCTACAATTGGCTGCACTGGGGGAACAGAAAAAAATAGGATTTATTCTGTTTCCTCAAAAAACATTTCAATATTTCCATTTGGGAATTCTGTATTTCACAGGTGAAGCATTCATTGCGTGTGTTTCTTTTTATGTTTGTCAAACAGAATAACAGAGTTGTTTTATTATTTTGAAGAGAGAAGAGGAAGTAGAATCAAAATCCTGTGAAGTGGTAGTACCACTTTATAATGCCTTGGTAAAACCACAATATATTGGTTGCCACAATATAAAAAAGATTCAACACTCCAGTTTTAATTCCAGCTGGGTAGTGTATCACTGGGGCTGCCCATGTATTAATAGCTTTAATTATATTTCCACCATTCAGCTTTGATTTTAGTATTTTGCGGACTCTTCTGATGTATTCCTTTTGTGTTGACTCTTTGAGTTTTCCATTCAAGATGTTATCTGCTTCCAATATGCCTAGGTATTTGTAACCACCATCCTTTGCTAGTGCTTTCATAATACTTCCCTTTCCCAGTTCTATTCCTTCTATTTTTCCCACTTTTCCTCGTTGCATGAATAATATAGCACATTTTCCAAGTCCAAAGTCCATTCTGATGTCGCTGCTAAACAGTTGAACTGCGTTGAGTATTGATTCAAGTTCAGTGTGGCTTTTCGCATACAGTTTTAAGTTATCCATGTATAGTAGATGGTTTATCTTGTCATGCTGGCTTGAGATGTGGTATCCCAGTTTTGTGTTTCATAATATTATTGTCAATGGAATTAATGCAATGTTGAACAGTAGTGGTGAAAGTGGTGAAAGTCCCCTTGGAAGATTGCTCGTCTGATGTTGATTTCACCAGTGTTCAAAAATGTACAGATGTTTTTGCTGATTCCAAAGTTTTCCAGACATGCATTAATCCAACTGTGGGTTAATGAGTCAAATGCTTTCTTGTAATCAATCCACGCCATATTTAAATTTGTTTTTCGTTGTTTTGCATTTTTAAGTAACATTTGGTCAATGAGCAGCTGATCTTTTGTTCCTTTTGATTTTTTATAATTTCCTTTTTGTTCTGCTGGATACAAATTGTTTTCTATCAGATGATTGAATACTGAATTTGCCAGTATTCTTGTAAAAAGTTTGAATGTTCTTGGCAGACAAGTAATTGGGCAGTAGTTGCTTGGTTCTGTGCTCTTTTCAGGGTCTTTCATTATCAAGTATGCTCGACCAGCTGTTAACCATTCTTCACTTGTGGCGTTTTGAAGCATTTCATCAAACTGAGTGGCCATGCGGTGATGGAGGCTGGTGAGGTGTTTCAACCTGTATCCATGCAGCTCGTCCAGGCCAGGTGCACTCCAGTTCTTGACCTTCTTTACTTGTTTTACAACCATATCGGTGGTTATTACAATATTCTCCATTTTGTTTTGTGTTGCTTGTTTTTGTATATCTTTGATCCAGGAGGCAGTTTTATTATGTTCCACTGGGTTTTCCCAAGTTCTTTCCAAAAGTTTAAGTTTTTTTCTTTACATGGTAGAACAGTAGTTTGGACTTTATTTTCATCAAGTGACCGATAGAAGAGGTGCCGGTTTCTTCTGAACTGGATGTTTTCACGATATTGTTTTATTTGTCCTTCATATCTTTCAATTTTCTTTGCTGTTGCTATTACACGCTGTTTTAGGTTTTCCATGTTTTCTGTTATTGTTGTTTCCTCCAGGTTATATTTTTTCTATAAACTATTTTTCAGCATTTTGTTCTTTAGTTTTCCTTCTTTCAAGTATTTCAATTTGCTGACATCTCCTCATAGTTTTTTGTTTTATTTTCAAGTCGAATTTTCCACTTTGGTGTTCCAGTGCGTTTCTTTTTCGGCATTTTTTAACCCAATTCTGCAGTTATAACGGTGGCTGTACTGTACGTTAGTTGGTTTGTTTGATACAGTGTGCTGGATGGGATGGAAGTTAAAATGTCGTTCACAGCATTTAGTAGATCTTTCACTCGTTTGCTGTGCACTTCACGGATGGCAGGCAGTCTTTTTCTTTCTGTGTTTTCTTTGATGTGGTTTTCAATCTTTTCTTTCAGCAGTTTTGCTAGATTACTTAGCTCTACACTTTCGAGTTGTTGCACTGGGGAATCTTCATCCTGTGTGGTGGCTTCTTCCGCTGGTTGGTCAGTTTGTTGGTCAGTTTGTCCAGGTATTGGAACAATTTCTTCAGCCTGTTCTTCATCATTGCTTGTTGTTTTCTTCCACAGTTGCATCATTCTTTTTTGAAATCCCCTGGCTGTTGGTTCTGCCTGGTAGTAGCATTGGATGATTTCTCGATTTTCTTCGGTGGTCCAGGTTTTGCGCTTTTGTTCCAGTCACCTTACAGTTGTATGCTCTGGTTCCCCAACAGTAGCAACTGAGCCCTGTGGCCCATTTTTTGACAGATGTCCTGGAGCCATAGCATCTGACGCGGTCCTTGTTGCCCCGGGCGACGACTGATCTGGTATGGATTTTTTTTTATTTCTTCAAATCATTGGTGATGGGAGGTGCTTGGGTTGGTTCATGGTGGCTAAGCCACTACCAATCAGAAGACCGGTAATCCCATAACCATAGGGACCGCACCCGATAGCTGTCCAGGCCCAACCATGGGTTGTTGTTGTTGCTGTTGTTGTTGTTGTTGCTGTTGTTGTTATTATTATTTCTTTATTCATTAAACATGAACATCAGTCAACTGAACATTCAAATTGACAGGCACTAATGGTTGACATGGGTTGCTGCCAGCATCCTAGGTATCAACCAGGTGTTATCATCATCATCATCATCATCATCATCACCATCATCATCACCATCATCCTGGGCTGGTGATGAAATGAAAACCACGACATGGGAACCCTGCTAGGAAAATAGCAGGTGCACAGCTTCAATAAAGATGGTTTCTGGCTTAACAGTAGTAATTGGTTATGTTATCAGGCTGGAGCACCCAGGGAACTGGAGATTTGCATAAATGGCTCTTTTGCTAGGTGGCCATTTTAATCCTACCTTCACCTAAGAGGTTGTATATTTGTTTCTTATACTATTTATTTCTTAATGCAGATTTCTATATTTTTTCATATCTGCTTATTTTGTATTCACGGTTTTTAATCTGATTATTGTGCACCCAGAGTTGCTTTTGGTGAGATTTGGTGAGTTTTGGTGATATTTTGTGAGTTGGCTGATCAACTGCACTGAGCATGTGGTCCTCAACGGGACGACGTCTACGTGGAGAGAAGCATTAGTTGAGTGTCTCAAGGTTCTGCCTTTGGCCCAGCAATTTCTTCCTAAATGGCCTAGATGAGGGAAAAGTAGGGATGGTCATCAAAGTTATTATTATTATTTTATTATTTATTAAATTTTTATACCGCCCTTCTCCCGAAGGACTCAGGGCGGTGAACAGAGCATATCTTAAAACTACAAAAATACAAAAATTAAAAAAGAATTAAATTATTGCCCACAATAAAAACAATAATAATATAAATAAACATTAAAACCCTAAGTGATTCCCCATCAGGCCAGGCCAGCTTGTTCAAATAGATGGGTCTTTAACCCGCGACGGAAGGAGCGGAGATCCGGTGCCATCCAGAGCTCAACTGGCAGCTGGTTCCACAAAGCCGGAGCGCCCACAGAGAAGGCCCTCCCCCTGGGGGCCACCAGCCGACATTCTCTGACTGGAAGCACCCTGAGGAGGCCCTCTCTGTGGGAACGCACAGGGCGGAGGGGAGTTGACGCCGGCAGCAGGTGTTCCCCGAGGTATTCCGGACCCATGCCAAGTTGCAGGTGACACCAAGCTGGGAGAAATTGCTAACACTTTGGAAGACAGAAGCTTGGCAACTGGCTCTTATTTAAGATGGTTGCAGTGACCCAGGGTCATGTGATCACCTTTGGCAACCTTCTGACAAACCAAGTCAATGGGGAAGTCGGATTCACTGAACAACCGTGTTACTAAGTTAACAGCTGAAGTGGTTCACGTAAGAACTGTGGCATGAAAGGTCATAAAATGTGGCAAAACCTACTTAACAACTATCTTGTTTAGCCACAGAAAGTTTGGGCTCAATTATGGTCATAAGTCAAGGAACACCTGTACTCCTATTTCCTATTATTAGTAGACTGACGTGTGTGCAAAACATGATGTCTAAGAGAAGAGATTTAACTCCTAAATCAGGGCTCTCCAACCTTGGCAAATTTAAGACTTTGTGGACTTCAACTCCCAGCATTCCTCATGACTTAAAGTTGCCAAGGTAAACTGCCTTGCCAGGATCTCAGCCCGAGGAGTGCTGTTTATTCTAGAAGGCTAGTTCTCATGGGCATGAATGAGAGATTATCATCCAAGACTATTGGCTGATGATGTGGGTGGAAGGGTTAATCCATGCCTGGGTAAAGAGCTGATGGGGAAAACCAACACAGTTGGCAGCTATGAACAATAAATAAAATGATGATAATGGCTCTTCAGGTGACAGGTTCAGCGTCAGGTCTAATGTGGTCATAAGGGAAAAAATCAGCAGCTGAGTACACAAACTTTTGTGTAAACGGGGCAGCAAAGGAGGAAAGAGCGGCCAAATTCAGGCACGGACATGCGTCAGCACTGCCTGGCAATTAATACAGGGTGCATTTGTCCTGGCCACAATAAGCTCACTTCCTTGTAAAACGTGGGCCAGCCACACACTGGAAATCATATCAAACTGTGTAGCAGCCACACAAAAGAAGTGGGACAGCAATCCTTCATGCATGTGAAGTGAGTCTGGAAACCAAGCCCTTATCCAGCACATTTAGACGACCAGTTTTCCCTGCCTGGTGTCCTTGTGATGTATGTACAAAGGAGGTATGTACAACTAGTGGGAATGAGGGAAGCTATGATCCAACAAGGAGGATTCCAACTAGGGAAGGATGCAGAAGATTTTGTAAAGTTTAGAAATGAACACATCAATTGCATATCTATTATCTGAATTGGTCTTGTCTGGTTTTACAAGGCTCTTTTTCTTCAGTTTCCCAATAAAGTAAAGGTAAAGTTTCCTCCGCACATGCGTGCTAGTCGTTTCCGACTCTAGGGGCCGGTGCTCATCTCCGTTTCAAAGCCGAAGAGCCAGCGCTTGTCCGAGGACGTCTCCGTGGTCATGTGGCCGGCATGACTAGATGCCAAAGGAGCACGGAACGCTGTTCCCTTCCCACCGGAGTGGTCCCTATTTTTCTACTTGCATTTTTACGTGCTTTCGAACTGCTAGGTTGGCAGAAGCTGGGACGAGTAACAGGCGCTCACTCTGCTACGCGGCACTCGGGATTCGACCCGCCAAACTGCTGATCTTCTGATCGACAAGCTCAGCGTCCTATCCCACTGAGCCACTGCGTCCCTTAGGTTCCCAATAGCCCTAAGCATATTAGAGTGGTGGAGGGGCGGGGGAGAAAACAAGGAAGGAAGGAAGGAAGGAAGGAAGGAAGGAAGGGAGGGAGGGAGGGAGGGAGGGAGGAAGGAAGGAAGGAAGGAAGGAAGGAGAGAAGGAAGGAAGGAGAGAAGGAAGGGGAAGGAGGGATGAAAAAGGGAAGGAAGGAAGGAAAGAAAGAGAGAGAGAGATTAATAAAGGAAGGGGGAGAGAGGGAAGGAAGGGAGGAAGGAAGGAAGGAGAGAAGGAAGGGGAAGGAGGGATGAAAAAGGGAAGGAAGGAAGGAAAGAAAGAAAGAGAGAAAGAAAGAAAGATTAATAAAGGAAGGGAGGGAGGGAGGGAAGGAAGGAAGGGAGGAAAGAAGGAAAGAAAAAAAGAAAGAGAGAGAGAGATTAATAAAGGAAGGGAGGGAGAGAGGGAAGGAAGGGAGGAAGGAAGGAAGGAGAGAAGGAAGGGGAAGGAGGGATGAAAAAGGGAAGGAAGGAAGGAAAGAAGGAAGGAAAGAAAGAAAGAGAGAGATTAATAAAGGAAGGGGGAGAGAGGGAAGGAAGGGAGGAAGGAGAGAAGGAAGGAAGGAGAGAAGGAAGGGGAAGGAGGGATGAAAAAGGGAAGGAAGGAAGGAAAGAAAGAGAGAGAGAGATTAATAAAGGAAGGGGGGAGAGAGGGAAGGAAGGGAGGAAGGAAGGAAGGAGAGAAGGAAGGGGAAGGATGAAAAAGGGAAGGAAGGAAGGAAAGAAAGAAAGAGAGAAAGAAAGAAAGATTAATAAAGGAAGGGAGGGAGGGAAGGAAGGAAGGGAGGAAAGAAGGAAAGAAAGAAAGAAAGAAAGAGAGAGAGAGATTAATAAAGGAAGGGAGGGAGGGAGGGAAGGAAGGAAGGGAGGAAAGAAGGAAAGAAAGAAAGAAAGAGAGAGAGAGATTAATAAAGGAAGGGAGGGAGAGAGGGAAGGAAGGGAGGGAGGGAAGGAAGGAGAGAAGGAAGGAAGGGGAAGGAGGGATGAAAAAGGGAAAGAAGGAAGGAAAGAAGGAAGGAAAGAAAGAAAGAGAGAGATTAATAAAGGAAGGGGGAGAGAGGGAAGGAAGGGAGGAAGGAAGGAGGGAAGGAAGGAAGGAGAGAAGGAAGGGGAAGGAGGGATGAAAAAGGGAAGGAAGGAAGGAAGGAAAGAAAGAAAGAAAGAGAGAGAGAGAGATTAATAAAGGAAGGGAGGGAGAGAGGGAAGGAAGGAAGGGAGGGAGGAAGGAAGGCCTTCTCATTAACAAGTAAAGGAGTAACTGAAATAAAATTCTGAATAATGGAAATCAGGATGGAGGAAATTCATGAAAAAAGAAAAGGAATTACTTTTTTCAATTCAAAACAGCAACAAATCATAGAAGGAATCAAGAATGGCTCGGCTGCTCTCTGTTTTTCGAAGCACAACATGTAACCATCTAATCAGCTGGAACTAGTTTGTTCCCAAGTACAGAATTGTAGGCAGTTAACCATTGAGTAACATGAAATTAAATTAACATCTCTTTGTGAATGAGAACCCAGATACTTGAATTCCTGTCCACTTTGTTGGTAGCTGTGCCCTTGGCCAGCACAAAGGCTTTAAAAGCTAGAAATGGCCCTATTTAGCCTTCATTAATCATGCATACTATTCAAACACACAGTCCTGCAACTGAAGAGGGGTTAATGGTGGCTTAGCTTGAAGCTGTTGCCCAAAGTAGGTTTAACTTTCTATGAACTTATTGGACACAAAGAAAGCAGCCTACTTACTATTCCAAGTGTCACCAGCTAGCAGCAAACTGATGCTTACTAAGGGTAATTAAATACCTCTGAAGCCATTTGTACCAATAACAAAGAGTTACTGTCAGAACTTGAATGAAGTCCATCTGCCTATTTGGAAAGAACATTGACACCATGTAAGTGATAAAGCAGATGGGGGACCCCAAAGACATGGTTTGTTTGGTTACCAAAGATTGGTTATTAGCGCTTCCTTCCTTCGTGGGATGTATTTGATCCCCTTTCAGAGACACGGTGTTAACACTTTGGTTGTTTAATAGCTTGATTTAGCTTTGATTTCATCTCATCCAAGAAGGACTCCAAGAAAGATGATGAGCTTTCCTCTTCTTTGCAGGAAATCTGTGTTCCGTGAATATATTAGAAAATAGGATATGAACTGAGCTCAAGGTTCATATTGAAGGAAAATCTGCATCAAATGTCCACCAGATAGGATGCAAAAAATGCAGACCCTTGGGAAAAAAAATATAGACAGATGTTAACACAAGGATAAATGGACGGAACCAAATTTGTATTTGGGAAAATGAAGAAGTGAACAAAAGCAGAAAGATGGGTTAGGATGCTGAGCTTGTCGATCAGAAGTTCGGCAGTTTGGCGGGTCGAATCCTGAGTGCCGCGTAACAGAGTGAGCGCCTGTTACTCGTCCCAGCTTCTGCCAAGCTAGCAGTTCGAAAGCACGTAAAAATGCAAGTAGAAAAATAGGGACCACTCCGGTGGGAAGGTAACAGCGTTCTGTGCGCCTTTGGCGTCTAGTCATGCCGGCCACATGACCACGGAGACGTCCTCGGACAAGCGCTGGCTCTTCGGCTTTGAAACGGAGATGAGCACCGGCCCCTAGAGTCGGAAACGACTAGCACGCATGTGCGGGGGAACCTTTACCTTTACCTTACACTTCCTCCATAGTTATTGAACATCCTCCTTCTGGGCTTCAAATGCCATAAACATGGTTTTCAAATTCTTCATCTGATTTACATGAGAAAAACATCAGTCTTCCCCCGCCTCTGATTAAAGTTGACTTGCCGGGGGGGGGGGGAGGAATTTCCAGATAAATAGAAACAGAATAGAAGTGTTTTTCCAAAGGTCTTTTACTTCTTTAGAACTGGGTGACTACCTAGCTAGGATTCTTTGATCTTTGGTCTTCCTTCCCTCCCTCCCTCCTTCCATCCCCCCTTATTTGTTGCCAAGTCTATCTTTCTGAACAACTGAAGAAAGTTGGGTGCTTGATGTCAATTTTTGCTCATCCATGTATCAGGTTGGGCAAGGAGTTGATTGTTTAAGAGTCTTTTTTGTAGTCTGCATGCTTACATTAAAACATCTCTTTTTTTCCCCAAGAGGTCATGCTATTTGTAACAAACCACCACATTCTGTGGTCTGCCTGAAAAAGTGCAGGGACTTTTGCAAATTTCTCACCAAGTGGGGTATAGGCATACTTAATAAACAGATTCTCACTAAATTAATAAAGCCTTATATAGTAATATAGAATCTTTTGTTCTACTTGCTTTCTAAAATAAAGTTTGAATTCCCCCCCCGCCCCTTTTCTTCTTCTGAGATGAGTCTTCTAAGCAATGACTGAAATTTCTAATCAATACCTTGATGCATCTAGTTACACTATGGGCATTATTTCACAGTTTCCATTTTTATCTTTTTAATCTGAATAATGGCTCCATATGATTTCTCCATCATGTTGGACCAGTTGAAAAAAAACAGAAAACACTACAGGTTTACACTTAGACACAATGGTTCAGCCTGGGTTTGAGACCCAAGCAGTGCATGACGGGGGGAGCTCCCATTACTTGCCCCAGCTCCTGCACCCCTAGCAATTCAAAAGCATGCAAATGCAAGTAGATAAATAGGTACCACTTTTGTGGGAAGGTACCAGCATTCTGTGCACCTCGGCATATAGTCGTGCTGGCCACATGACCACAGAAGCGTCTTCTGACAATGCTGGCTCCCTTGGCTAAGAAACAAAGATGAGCACTGCCCAGTACACAACTGGACAAGGAAACCTTTAACTTTTAGGCTAGAAGACAGGACTGCTGTCCATTTTAGGGGGTTAAAAAACAAGAACCAATAAGCAAACACAAGAAAGTCATTGTCGTTCATCATTCTATTATTTCTTGAACGATCTTGGGAAGGAAGAAAAGAATCCATCTAATGCTTTTCATCATTCCGTTTGTGAACTTGTATAAAAAATAACTTTGGAGGGAACTTGCCAAAGAGTGGCACACATTTTAAGCCACTGAACACAGTTGTTTCTTTACAGTAAACTGAAGCATAGCAGGCCAGCTGGACAATGCCACTTGGACTGGTACAAGTTTATGTAGAAAAGGTGATCAATGGTTGCTAATAATGATGCTTGATTACAGTCTCCTAAATGCTAGTAAACATTTGATTCATTGATTTATTGATTTACGGATTTGATTTATTGATTTGTTTGTTTGCCGCCCATTTCATATCCAATGACTTTGGGCAGCTTACAACATAAAAACATTGAAAAACATTAAACTCGTGTAAAAAAAACCCACAGCAGATAAAATTTATTTAATTGGCTGCCCAACTATAATGGACTTTGGGTTATATACACAACGAAACCATAAACATCTTTTTAGCACCTTTTGTATGAGCTCCCCAAATACATCCTGTGGGCCACGATATGACTCAGAAGAGGAGATAGTTTAACAGAATAACAGAGTAACAGAATTGGAAGGAACCTTGGAGGTCTTCTAGTCCAACCCCCTGCTCAGGCAAGAAACCCTATACCATTTCAGATGAATGGTTGTCCAATCTCTTCTTAAAAATCTCCAGTGATGGAGCACCCACAAGTTCTGGAGACAATCTGTTCCACTGATTAATTTTTGGGACAGGAAATTTCTCCTTAGTTCTAGGTGGCTTCTCTCCTTGACTAGTTTCCATCAGCAGCCCCTGAAATATTGGGACACTGCTATATCTAAGGGACTGCCACAAAGAAGAAAAGAGCAACCTATTCTTCAAAGTATCTGAAGGCAGGACAAGAAGCAATGGATAGAAACTAACCAAGGAGAGATGCAACCTAGAACTAAGGAGGAATTTTCTGACAGAACAATTAATCACAACTTGCCTCCAGAAGTTGTACGTGGAACCATTTGTGATGGAGAAGATACCAAGTAGTACAAATCCAGCTTAACACTTCCACCATCCCCATAAATATTTCAGGTTGAGTAGTTTTAAAACTGGCATTTTCATGCTCTTACAAATTGTGATCCAAGTGAGGGTACCTTCTGCTGAAAGAATCATATTTTGGGGGGAAAATACCGTAAATCAGAATTACAGCAAGGCGGGTACTTAAAGGTCAGGTAATGGGGAACACAAATGTGAGTTGAAAACCAGGAGAAGAAGAAAAAATGAAGCTACAGAGGAAAAGCAACAAAGGATTAGGTAAAGAATACAAGAGGCAGCCCAACCCAGTCTTCTTAACAATTACCTAAGATATACTTGCAGCTATGTAGGATGGGTCAACCCTTGTGAAAATTCTGAAGTAAGATGAAGTTGTTTGAACAGACAAACAGTGAAGACAGTCCCACAATGGCCATTAATAATAGTAGAGAAGGATTAAAATTAGGGGACTGGAGGCTAACACATAGGATGAATAATTGCAGGCATTGGGTATGTCTAGTCTAGTGAAAAGAAGGACTAGAGATGACATGATAGCAGTCTGCCAGTATCTGAGGGGCTGTCACAAAGAAGAGGGGGTCAGCCTGTTCTCCAAAGCAGCAGAAGGCAAGACAAGAAACAATGGATGGAAACTTAACAAGGAGAGAAGCAACCTAGAACTAAGGAGAAATTTCCTGACAATGAGAACAATTAGCTCGTGGAATGGCCTTCATAAGTTGTGGGTGCTCCAACATTGGAGGTTTTTAAGAGATTGGACAGCCATTTCTCTGAAATTGTGTAAGGTCTGCTTGAGCAGGGGGCTGGACTAGAAGACCTCCAAGGTCCCTTCCAACTGATGATGATGATGATGATGATAATGAAGAAGAATTGTATCTTAATGACAAGAAGCAAATATAAAAGTTGCCATTGGTTTGAAAATAGTAATGGAAGGCATTATAAAATTCCTGCCAGATATATTTGAGATAATAACCAAGAACAGAGGTATGTTTCCACAGGATTAAACAATTAAATTAGACAGGGCCTTGATGCTGTTTGGTGACAAAAAGGTTCTGTTTGAGATAGAGCTAAGCCAGAACTGCTCACAACTTGTACTCAGCAATAACAAGTCATATATCAGTTGTCAGATAATCCTAACATTATTTTTACATGCGCTTCAAAAAACAAAATCTGTGGAATCCAACAAGTGTCATCTTAAATGACATTGATTAATAGTGGCTAAATTAAATACTGTTTCATATTCTAGGAAAAATAGACGAACTCAGGAAAAGCATTAGAAGTGTCAGCATTTCTGGATTTCTAAGCAAACGTGATAAATAGTTCAAAAAATTCACCTTTTAAATTTGGGCCTTACAAAATCCAGGGTGTGCAAAATTGTAAAAATGTACACTGCTGTGTAGCTGGTTCTTTGCAGGCATTGAGCGAGACGGAAGGTTCAAAACAGCAACAGGTTTTATTGAAGGTCAAACATAACAGAAGCAACAAGGGAGCTGCTGTGCAGCTATTTATACAGTTGGCTGATAGGTGGCGACCAATAGGTTTGAAGCAGAGGTTTCCCACCCAAAGACCTACTTAGCCGGCTGGAGACAACCAGTCTGGGCTGGCTAGCAACCGTTAAAAGCATACACATGAACTAGCACTTAGCAGTTGAACTCAAGCAATTAGCAAGCAGTGCAACATAAGCAAACACTTACACAAAGGCCAATACATTACATACACCTTGTGAAAAGGCAAATTTCAAGCAGGATCCATCTGAATTTCTGCACAGTAGCCATTTATGGCTTGTTTTCATATTTACTATTTTAGGTTTATTCTGATTCTTATTTAAAAAGAGTTTGTTAAAAAAGAAAGCTATCCCCAATTATTTTGTTGATAGTCAAAGGAGTACCCTTCCTAGGTTCAGCGGGTATTTCTCTTAATACTTAATACAGATAGTCCTTGACGTATGATCACAACTGAGCCCAAAATTTCTGTTGCTAAGTGAGACTTTTGTTAACTGAGTTTTGCCCCACTTTACAATCTTTCTTGCCACAGTTGTTAAGTGAATCACTGCAGTTGTTAAGTTAATAACATGGTTGTTAAGTGAATCTGGATTCCCCCATTGATTTTGCTGGTAGGAATATCACAAAAGGTGATCACATGACCCCGGGACACAGCAACCGTCGTAAAAATGAGTCACCTTTTGCCAAGTGTCTGAAGATTGCCAAAGGTGATCACATGACCCCGGGTCACTGCAACCATCATAAATATGAACCAGTTGCCAAGCATCTGAATTTTGATCATGTGACCTTGGGGATGCTGCAATGGTTGTAAGTGTGAAAAACGGTCATAAGTCACATTTTTCAATGCCGTTGTAACTTTTAATGATCACTAAATGAACTGTTGTAAGTCGAGGACTATCTGCACTTACGAAAGTATTAACCTCCATTGACTTTATCTTGGCAATCTTATTAGACAGAGCCACATTCTTTGATTACATATTCACTAAGTGATGAACATTTCCATAAGATCAACCCATAAGAGAGTAAAGTGAAATAATCAACAGAAAAGCTTTTTAAACATCTTAAAAATCATCATGGTAATAGCTTTAAAAAAGGGAGGGGCAGGTTGGGGAGAGAGAATTCACACTTTTTCCCCCTGAAACATTTCGATCTCGTATAGAATTTGATCTGAAATTTTTGAATCCTTCAAGCAATATAAAAGTACTCCTTTTTTAAAAAGTTCTCAGTTTATTGATAAATAAATTTATCTCTCAAGGTTTCAAAATAAAAAAAATGAAGCTTAACAACATTCTCAATTGTCTGCAGTGGTGCAATTCCATAGCTACAATCATATTTGCATAGAATGGAGTCTTAATAATATAAAGAAAACTGAAGGAGCAGACACAGGAGGAGGAGGAGGAGGTGGTGGTGGTGAAGAAGAAAGAGGAGGAAGGAGAAGGAAGAGGAGAGGAGGAGGAGGAGAAAAAGGAGAAGGAGTAGAAGGAGAAGATTCATTCTCATAAACATGACTGTATACTCTGGGGTTGATACCCAGACTTGAAAGAACAGGAGATCAAAATCCTGTGCCAATTTCATTTTTGGAAAGATCAGTTCTGTTCTGTTTAGGATCAACTCTGAGAATGTTGTTATGTTCTTATCAAAAAGCAAATCAAGTCATGTCCTCACCCAACCCTGCTTTAGAGGCATCATCTTGGGCAATAACCTTCTTGAGGTGTACATCGGGATTCTCTCAAGCCTAATCATGAACAATGGATTCTCTTCATCTTTCCTGTCATCATCTCCACGAGTTTCAACCAGATCTGCTCTTTTTAATGGCTAAACATAACCACAGACAATATCTGAAAGACATCAGGCTAGAACAACTGATTCATTATTGATATACCGTATATTATTTCAAGCTGGCTTGCCCATCAGTTCTGTGTTGTGGTCAGATCTAAGTTTTAATGAAGGAACCCATGGAAGTCCAAAAGGGTTGTCAACTCATGAACTCTGAATGATACTTTGAAGTTCTCATTATACAACCTATCCCTACATCTTCTTTCTTCTTTTATTTTTTGAGCTTTACCTCAACCTGACCTTGGCTTTTGATGGTAAAAGAAACAAATCCTGCTAGGCACAATGCGGTAACTCAGACAGGAAAGGTAGATTTTGGAAGATCACAGCTCTGAAAGAAGACTAAACAAACCAATCTGTTTCCCTATTGTAAGTAACTGCTGTACATTAGATTCTGATGAATGCCCAAGTCTGGTTTGGCTGGATACACCTCTTGATTTTTGAGATCCTGTTGAATCAAACAGTTTCTGTATAAAGACAAAAAAATAAATAACAAAATAATATGGCACAGGAAACAGCATGCCCCATTGAAAAGGAGAGATCAGTGTAAGGAAACTGGATGGCTACTTGGGTGTGCTACCACAATAATGCGTAAGGATGGAAGAATCTGCTAGGTGCGTGAAGGAAGCAAAATGCAACTCTGGATAGTTTGCACTCTGAATCTTAAATATGGAATGTTTGATTCTCCGTTTTTCTGATTACTGTCCTCATATGGGAAGGCTCACTGTTTAACTTTGGGATGGTCACTCGCTTTCACCCCAAATATGCCCCATTGTTGGGAAATACATTCCTGATGAAAGGATCTTACATTGCAAGGTTGGGATACAATTATCTAAAGGTGGTGTTCGCACAGACATATTTAACTTGGTTCCTGAATTAACTTATTTCCATGGCTGCCTGAAGAATTCTGGGAGTCGAAGTCCACAAGTCTTAAAGTTGCCAAATTCGGAGACCCCTGGTCTAACCCATCGGACTGGGGTTGCTCAAATACTAAATCACCCCAAAACTAACCAACACTAGAATACTTTATCCATACATTTGGTAAATCTTACCTGAATAAGCATTAAACATTAGGAGCCATGATGGCCTAGTGGATAGAATGCAGTATTGCAGGCAAACTCTGCCCACTGCCAGGAGTTCAATCCTCACCAGCTCAAGGTTGACTCACCCTTCCATCCTTCCGAGATTGGTAAAATGAGGACCCAGATTATTGGGGAAAATATGCTGATTCTGTAAACAGTTTAGAGAGTGTTATGAAGCAATATATAAGTCTAAGTGCTATTGCTATTGCTATTTTGTGTGAATTCAATTATATATGTGAGCGCTGGGGCCTTTCAGTGATTTTAATTTAGAATTACAGTGGGATGAGACACATGCTGCTGTACATGAAAACTTTGGCTTACAGGAAACAAAAGTGACACAGAAATGAATCCTATTGGGAGACAGTACACCCAAGTCAGTGATTCACACAGAGCCCTGAGCTCTGACAATGAACCTGTTGAAAGAAAAATCTTCATCAGAGTCCAGTCCAAGCTGGGAATAATCAAAATGGGGACTGCTGTAGAAAGAAGATTGTAGTTTATTGAAGAGGAGAGCCAGACAGAAAGATGGCTCTGGAAAAACTGACTACATGTAGCAGGGAGTGGCGGGCTTTTATACCTTCTTGAGCTTTTGTTGGGAGTTGTTCCTGCGGCATGAACTTTGACCTGAGTCTGAGTGTGCCTTTCTGGCATTCTGATGGGGGTGGCTTAATCCTATTGTGACCCAAAGGTCATATCCTGCTTTCCTGGGGCTGTGGCTGATGAGTGTTGGATTTTTTTTTTTTTTTGGTGTGAGAGATTGTTGATTCTAGGGATCTTTATTTTTCTAATCCAAGCTTCCTGGCTCCAATCTTTCTGACAAGATTATCACATCTGCATTTCTGCAGACCTGGTTTCTGTTTGGGGCAGAGACACTTGGTGTGTGTGTGTGTGTGTGTGTGTGTGTGTGTGTGTTGGTTTCTGCCTTTAAAATCCTCTGAGGAAATATATTCTGCCTTTTTAATATTTCCCAAAATATTTCTTTCTCTGGATTCTTCCCACAAACCATTTAAGTTTGGATTGTGCAGTTCCCTCCTTCCTAAAATGACCAGAGCTGAGCAACTTTATTTCATGCAAGGCTGATCTGAAGATTTCTGGGATCGATCCCAGGAGCCCATGGTTCGTGAACTCCCTTATTTCTCATGACCCATCTTGGTTCACCCACCAGTGTGGCCCCATCACACGGCTCGGGAATGACTGTCTCAGCGGGTGTGAGACCCGGCTTTGCCCTTATCCCCCCCTACCTCATTATTTCCCAAGGGCTGGCTTTCTATTGGGACAATATAGGATTTCAGACCCTGGTCCCACTTCACCCACCAGTCCAAGACAGAGAGAATGACTGCGATGTCCCCGATAATCTGTGCGTTTCTCATGCAGTTCTGTTTACTGTGTAGAATAGCTCAGATTCATGGGGGTGGCTCATCTTTTCTGTATCCCAGGACTGTCTTCATCTTCAGGTACAAATGGCTTGTTGTTCCCCAGTCCTGTCTGCCTCCTTGGTGACGGATAGATGAGAACTGTTCTTTTGGCTCTGGGAATCTAACGTGATCTGAGTTGCAGGCAGGCAGAGCAAAAGAGATTTAACACTGTGAGAACTTGAGCAGGCTGGGGTTGTGTTGAGAGAGACTTCTGTGTGTTTTCTGAGCAACAGGATAGTGAAGGTTTAACACCGTGATATCTAGAATTTCCGGGAGCATCTGCAAAAAAAAAAAAAAAAGGATATTTAGTAAACGGGCTAGATTATACACGGTGCAAATTTGCAGTATTTTTTTCCCTTTGTCTGCAGATTAGACTTCAAAGGGATAACCGGGAAGAGGAGCTAGGAAGGTGGATTTGTAAGATTGTTAGTTTGTCCCAATAACAATTCCTGTGTGCAAGCGGATGGGAAGCAAACAAGACCAGGCTTCTGTTTTCCAAGATATCCCTCTGAAGGGAACTGGGGCAGAAATCTCATTCCAATCAGTAGAACGAATTAAAAGAGGGGCTTATAGAAAAACACCCAGTTGGGTTACCGTGCAGTTTTAGTGGAATTTTAAAGGGATGTAAATTTGGCTATACTTTTTTCCTTCTTTCTTGTCCTTAAGGTATAGTCTTATTTAATCACTGATAACATGCTAGTATTTGTAGAGTTTCAGAAATGCACCTGTTATCACTAGTTGTGCCACTTTTGGCCATTTGGCTCTTCTGTTTTCCATCTGACCGCACAGTTTACTGAAAATCTGTAATTATAGTCACCAGGCTAGAAACAGGAGACTGTGAGTTCTAGTCCTACCTTGGGCCTAAAAGCCAGATGGGTGACTTTGAGCCATTCACTCTCTCTTAGTCCAGCCCACCTCACAGGGTTGTGGTTGTGGTTGTGGAGAAAATAGGCAGAAGAAGGAGAAATAGATATGTTTGCTGCCCTATAGAGTTATAAAGGAGGGATAAAAATCAAATCAGTAAGTCAGTAAGTGAATATTTAGGTGTGAGAGAGTTCAGGCATCCATTTTCTTATCAGCTACATATTTATTCCATGGAAACTGAGGATTGGACACAGAAATGGATCCTCTGAGCTCTTTGTATTGCAAAGGATTAGTCTTCCACACTGGAAGGGGAAAAAATGTAAAGCCTCAGTTATTTAACGAAGACCTGATGTTATTCATGACTTATGGATGGGTTTCTTATATATTATGTTTGGATACTTACAATGAAATAATCATCTGCTCAGAATATTAAGCAGAAGAGTCCAAGCAACCAAATAAAGCAATTGTTTGCTAAAATTATTATGTAAACTTTGTATTTATACACACATGTATAAAAAGCCTCTGTCTATCATCTATCTAGCACACAAATCTAATAAATCTATCATCTACAGTATTTCAGTGGTGGGATTCAGCCGGTTTGCACCACTTCGGCAGAACCGGTGGCTAATTTTTGGTTGCCCAGGCCCAGAATGGATTTCCGGAAGCAGCATCCACACAGAGAACCAGTTGTTCACATATATATCTGTTTCTTTGTCTATCTCTCTATCTCTCTTTCTATTTCTTTGTCTATCATCTATCTATCTATCTATCTATCTATCTATCTATCTATCTATCTATCATCTATCTATCTATCTATCTATCTATCTATCTATCTATCTATCTATCTATCTATCTATCTATCCATCCATCCATCCATCCATCCATCCATCCATCCATCCATCTATCTATCTATCTATCTATCTATCTATCTATCTATCTATCTATCTATCTATCTATCTATCTATCATCTATTTATCTATCTATCTCTACTAATTTTGCCCTTGCTTTTTCTTTTTTCGTTTTCTATCATTTGCTTTTCCTGTTCTGTTTAATTAAATAAAAGGAAAGGGCCCTTTAAAATAAAATTAAATGACAAACACAGTTTGTTTTATATATATATATATAAAACTTCTTTTTAATGCAGATGGTTTGAATTGTTTGAAGCCTATCACAAAATCAGGTTGGGGACCCAATGGTCCCATAATTGCTTTATAAATTCAAAAAAATGATCTTATATCTTAAAAGTTTTGAAGATTATTTTATTCCACGTAGGCACCACCTGATTCCAAAGTTGTTCTGGGCAGGGTATAATAAAACCAACAGAACGAAAACAGAATACAAGAATTGTAGACATAAATAAAAAGAAAATAATCAACAAGAACCTACGGCAGATCTGGCTAACCACACCCAAACACCATCACGCAGGGCTACCACTCAACTTTGTTCTGGGACAACAGCCAGGCCTTTAAGTGTTTTCAGAAAGCCACCAGGATGACAGCCACATGAATATAAGAGAGAATCTCATTCTATAGGACAGATGTTATAGTGGATCTGTTGTTGCTTTGGTCACTGTAGCCAGAATGGTCAATAAGCTTCACCTGTAAAGTGTAATATAAGTTGGTGAGACCTAACTGTGTATTTGGATGTTATGGTTTTTTTTTAGTTGGGTGGTGTCAGGTATGAAGAATTGGGAGCACACATAGAGTTCCAGTTAAGATGTTTTTTTGCTTATGCCTATTCACAAGAAACTAGTCAACTTATGGTCAGCACTAAATTGGTACCAGATGAGGATCAATGGAATTCAAGAGGAATTTGTCCTAGAGGGTTTGTGGGAACACAACGACTCTAGGCTTATTATTTGCTTGACTCCGCCCCTAGATTCTGCCTCCTCATTTCCTACAGGAGGTCTTTCAATCACTCAACAACCAACCAACCAACCAAATTACAATGCCCAGAAAGCAGATCTCATTCCCAAGGCCACTGTGCATCACACAATATTATAAGCTGAGATGCTGGCATGAGAAGAGAAATGTTTTCTGCATTGTTTGCCGAAATGAGGAAGTTAATTTCATCTTCCTATGCACAATACTTCTTTTTACAGTCATTGATCAGCACCACCAATAGAAAAACAAGCATAGTTCTGTAGCAAACCTGTAACCAAATAAAATTAAAAATCCCACAAGGCATCCAACCCAGAGTTGTTTGGTTTAGTAAAAGTATTTTGCAACTTCAAATGTAAGTAAAGGGTTAAAGGTAAAGGTTCCCACACACATGCGTGCTAGTCATTTCCAACTCTAGGGGCCAGTGCTCATCTCCGTTTCAAAGCTGAAGAGCCAGCGTTTGTCCGAGGACATCTCCGTGGTCATGTGGCCGGCATGACTAGCCGCCAAACGTGCATGGAACACTGTTACCTTCCCACCATAGTGGTCCCTATTTTACTACTTGCATTTCTATGTGCTTTCGAACTGCTAGGTTGGCAGAAGCTGGGACGAGTAACAGGCGCTCACTCTGCTATGCGGCACTCGGGATTCGACCCGCCAAACTACCAATCTTCTGATCGACAAGCTCAGTGTCCTAACCCACTGAGCCACCGCGTCCCTTAGTAAAGGGTTAGCGCCTCTTAAAATATAATGTACCTAAACTATATCTGTATGCCCCTCAAATTTGGAAATAATTGAGCGGAGGAATATCATAAAACAGACGACTCAGTGGGAAGATCGGGTCAAGAGTTCCTACTTCCCTAGACCTAGAAGCATGAAAGATAAAATATCTCAGAATAAAGAACCTCTTAGAATTTCTCCATCAGCAGGACTTTCAAACAGCTCTGGAAAGGGCCCACTTATTCCTTTCCATTTCAGGGGCAAGATGCTTAGCTGTTAAAGATGCCAAGCTCGTGAGCTGAAAAGTTGACAGCCCATGTTTGAGACCTGAGCAACGCATGAGAGGATGAGCTCCCGTTACTTGCCCCAGCTCCTGCCCACCTAGCTGTCTGAAAGCAGGCAAGTGTGAGTAGATAAATAGGTACCACTTTGGTGGGAAGGTAACAGCATTCCATGCGTCTTGGCGTAGTGTAGTCATGCTGGAGACATGACTACAGAAGTGTCTTCATCCAAAGCTCACTCCCTCGGCTAAGAAACAGAGATGAGCACCACCTACCCAGAGTCGGATAAGACTGGACAGGGGAAACCCTTCCTTTGACCATTCTAGTTACTCAATGTCCGTGGTTAGATCATATAGTTTGTGGCAGTCGAGCATTTTATGGTAGACTCCAGGAGCATTGCTGAGATCCTTCTGATTATGGGTGTCCTTAATTTGTCCTTTTAACATTGATTTGACTTCTGCAAAGGAGATTGACTGATTGACCAATTGTTTGATTCTGTGATAGAAAGAGTGTGCATGCTAGTAACCACACAGACAGATTTTCTTCAGGATCCCCAACCTGATCTTTCGGGTCTTCCAACAATGCATCCATTGCTGCTGCAAATGAGTCCATCCATCTTACAACTTCTCTTTCCTTCCATCTTTCCCAACACCAGAGACATCTTCAGAGGTCATCTCAGAATGTGTCTGAAACAAGATATTTTGAGTCTGGGGGCATTTGGGCCTTGAGTGAGAACTCTGGGTTGTTTGTCCCGAAGGTGCTTTTCCAAGAGGCAACTGGACTCCCTTGGTTTTTTCCCCCCTCAAAAACATTTTGCTTCTCATCCCAGAAGTTGAAAACTAAAGAACAGAAAAAGCTTCTGGGATGAGAAGCAAAATGTTTTCAAGGGGGGAAAAATAAGAAAATCCCAATTGCCTTTTGGAAAAGCACTTTTGGGACAACTATGACTTGGATGACAGAGAATCTCCATAGATATCTGGATTGTTTGATGACCCATTGTTTGTCTTTTTGACTACTACAAGGGATAATTGTTCTACAGGTAGTCCTCAATTTACAACAGTTGGTTTAGTGACCGCTTGCAGTTATTACGGTGCTGAAACAATGACTTAAGACCATTTTCCACACTTATGACCAGTGCAGGATCCCCGTGGTCACGTGAACAAAATTCAGACACTTGGCAACTGACTCATATTTATGACAGTTGCAGTGTCCCAAGATCACGTGATCCCCTTCTGAACCCTTCTGACAAGCAAACTCAATGGGGAATCCAGATTCACTTAACAACCCTGTTACTAACTTAACAAGTGCAGTAATTCTCTTAACAACTGTGGCAAGAAAGGTCATAAAATGTGGCAAAACCCACTTAACAAATGTCTTACTTAGCAGCAGCAGAACTTTTGGACTCAACTGTGGTCATAGGTCGAGGACTACCTGTATATTCAGGAGGTAGGTTGAGGCTAAAGTCTTCCTTTGTATTAACATTTAGGAACAGTCAACAATTCTTTAGGGTAGGTGTGTGGGGGAATGCCAGTGTGTTTCTGAAGCTCTTAGCAACTGTCTCTGAATAAGGGTGTGGAAAAATCCTGTTGACTTCCTTCTCTTCTTTTTTCCCCCCTACCCCGCTTCTCCGTTTGAAAATAGAATCTATGATTTCTATCATTCCCACTTAGATAGAAATGTGTTATGAAAGGTAATTTTATTGCAAAGAAATAATCTTCCTAATGTTAGCCATTATTTCACTCTCAGTGTGACAAGCTAGGTAAGTGTTGGAAATCGCTGTATATTTCAGTTAAAGTCTCTTGACAACACAAACAGAGGAAAGACGGAGGCATTTCTTTTTTTTTTTTTTAAAGAAAACCGTACTATTATTTTGGTGTATTATGGAGAAATGCATGTAAATGGTGGCTTGTCGTCGGCCTGAAAGAAAAAAAAAAGAGCGGAAGGAAAGAGAGGAAAGGAGAAATAACATACTGCAGGAGAAACCATGGCTGTGTTTCTTTGTCAAACATCTCAACCTTATCTCTTTCTAAAATTTTTGTTATTATTTCTCCATCACTGCTTTTAAAAGGTGCTGACTTTGACATTGCATGCCTTTCTGTTGCTGTAGAATTGCTTGGCCACGTGCTTTGCAATCAACCCTGCAATTCCCACTCACAGAAGCCGAGTAAGATTTGAGAAATTCAAAGCATCTGGAAATTGAAAGCCCTTCAAATTCTTTGCTGGAGGCTGCTTTTTTTTAAAAAAAAAAAACATAGGTCCTGCTGCATAAAGAACAATACAGTTCCGCTTGGGAAATTCGGGGTATGGGTGAGAATGAAAAACTTGCAAGAAAGAAGACAACTTTGTGGGTGCTTTCAGCTAAAAATCACTGAAGATTAACACTCTTTTCCCAGAAATGCCCAATGGACAGTCAATGGTTGTGTTCATGCAACGAGTAAAGGTAGTCCTTGACTTACGATCATTCTTTTAGTGACCGTTCAAAGTTACAGCAGAAGAGAAAAAAAGTCACTTACAACCTTGTCCTTAAAAGCATCACAGTATCTTTGCAGTCATGTGATCAAAATTTGGGCACTTGGCAACCAGCATGTATTAATGACATGGCAACATCCTGGGGTCATGTGACTGCATTGTGCTCATGTCAGAAGTACCCAGGCACTTCCGGGTTGAAAGGATTAGCTGGTGACATCACCGTTGCCTGGGGGATACCCAGTTGGGGGGTCCTTTTGTCAGTAGTCCAACTAGCGAACCCAACAGAAATATTCCACAAGCCAACTGAGTCCCCAAAGGTAAACATTTATTGGATACACCATCTCGGAACTGAAGAAGCAAAACCAGCTCTGGGTTTTCCCATGCAAAAGCTTGCTTAGTTAAACAATAGGTTCCTCGCCGGGTGTTCACATTGTCCAATAGTAATACTCAGGGCTTTTTTTTTCTCATAGAACGCTCAGAACGGAGTTCCGGCATCTTTTTTGTATGGAACCTTGTAGAGTAGGCAAGGTGGCTTGTATGACATGTGTGAGTTCCGGCACCTTTTTCTTTTACAAAAAAAGCACTGGGAATACTTCCTTTTGTTATGTGAACGGTTCACTTCTTCATCGAGCACCTGCCGTGGTGACCTTGGCATTTTGCAGACTGTCACAGTCCTTGAACAGCTTCTTGGCGTTCCACTTCTTCCCTTCGTTTTCTACCCCTCCCCCTTTTTCTATGGCAAGTTGATTAGCAGTAGAAAGTAGCAGGCATCATAGCGATTTAATCTTGACAAATTTCATGTCCTTCAAGGAGGTGGGGTAAAGGACGAGAGCTCACCCTGGCCCACAGCAGCACATGGGTCTTGAACACGGGCTCGCTAACCTCCAATCCAGAGTCCTAACCACTTGATCCACTGTGCTCTTGGTTCATATCTTAGTCATTTGCAACCTTCATAGCTGGCTTCCAATTATGGTGATGATCTTTTGAGACAGTGTGGACTCCTAGTAATTGCCTGGAGTTATATCCCTGCCATTTGGCAAGTTTCAAAAGTGATTTGTATTGCCTCCTTCACAGGACTGAGAGAAAGTGACTGGCCCAAGGTCACCCAGCTGACTTTGTATCTAAGGTGGGACTAGAACTCATAGTCTCCTGGTTTCTCGACTGGTGCCTTAAGCACTACACCAACTGGTTCTTGTTTACAGAATAATCAGTTCCTGGTGGCATAGACAGCAGAGGTTAGTTTTTTTTAAATAGCTAGCAATCTTAATTTTTCATCTTATTGAGGACTATGTCACACTGACTAAGGGCAAATAAGTTTTCACAGTGGGTGCAAAGCTTGTGAAGCTACTCCAGAGACAGCCTTCTATCTATGACAAGGTGATCTGGGCTATTCAGGGACTATAGGCTATTAACAGAAATCCCAATGGGATAATTCCAGCAAGAGAGAGTTAGTACAGTGGCTGTTGGTAGCTGTGATGTAGCTAAGATGGTTCTCAGCTCAGCAAGGCCAACTTGTTCAGAAAAATATCTCCACAAGATGACTAGGTGACTTTATTAAGAGAGATTGTTGTAACAAAATTTTGAGAACCTGTCTGTGTTGTTCTTTTTCCTCTTATACTTTCTTTTTATACTTAAGGAGAAACCAGTCTGAATCTCTTCCAAACACTTACCAATAATGTAGGTCACCCTTACCATCAAAAGTGGAAAAATAGTGAAAACTGATACAATCAAGATGTCCTAAGGAAATAATATCAAGTGTCTGGATGACGATCACTACAAAAACTTGGGCATCCTTCAAGCTGATTACATCAAGCACACTGAAGTCAAGAAGATTAGAATTGAATACATCATGAGAGTGAATAAGATCTTAAAGTCCAAAGTCAGTGGAGGAAATACCAGTAAGGCAATTAACATCTGGGCAATTCCAGTCATTAGATACACAGCTGGAATAGTGGGCTGAATTCAAGCAGAACTAAAAGCCCTGGAGAGGAAGACCAGAAAACCAATGACAATGAATCATGCCCTTCATCCACTCAGCAATGTTGACAAGCTCTACTTAACAAGAAAAATAGGGGCACATAGAATATTGCAAGTACACTGGAAGATGAAGAAGAAAAAGGGCATTGGAAGAATATCTGAAGGACAGTGAAGAAGATGCATTGAAACTAGCATACCATGAAGCTTACTAAACACCAGAGAGACCAAATGAAGAATAGAAAAAAGATAGGCAAGCAAAATCTTACATGGCCAGTATATAAAAAACAGACAAGTAGATAAAGCAGATAGCAAGAAGTGACATAGATTCAAACAAAAGGTGCATTGATTATAGTATCACTGTTATATGTATTTTTGTGTGCAGAAGTTGGAGAACCTTAAGGATGATGATGATGATGATGATGAAGATAAAAATGGTTCATGACTCTCAACAACTCTGGGTGCTTAGGCATTGTACCATTGGTAGTGAACATGAAGTCAATTACATGCTGACTGTCAAAGCAAGAACATCTGATATTCTCAAGCAAAGGGATCTCCAACCTTGGCAACTTTAAGACTTGTGGACTTCAACTCCCAGAATTCCTCAGCCAGCACTGGCTAAGGAATTCTGGGAGTTGAAGTCCACAAGTCTTAAAGTTGCCAAGGTTGGAGACCCCTACTCTAGCATCTCTAAAAGCAACCTGTGCCTTTCATTGCATCTCTTCTGAAAGCTCACCCTCTCTTGCCATTCCTAGCACCTTCTTTTTCTCATGGTACCTCTTCTGTAATTGTCCCAAAGGTGCTTTTTCAAGAGGCAACTGGATCTTCTTTGTTTTTCCTTGAGGATATTTTACTTCTCATCCAAGAAGCTTCTTCCTCAGAACTGAAGAAGCTTCTTGGATGAGAAGTGAAACATCTTCAAGGGAAAACAAAAGAGGTCCATTTGCCTCTTTAAAAAGCACTTTTGGGACAATCATGGATGGCTGAGAATCTCCACAGACACTCTTCCGTAATTGCTTTGGCAGGCCCTCTGCAACATAGCACAGAAAACAGGAACTAAATCCTTCTGTTGGGATCTCACTTGCATTGGGGAACAGAAGCAAAGGATGGTGATACATGCATTCCATTTCTGAAGCCATTCCATACATTTGATAAAAGCAGGTCTGTGTAAGCATAGCCTTAAATACCAATGTGCTGGTTGCCCCCCATTATTTTATTTTTCCTCCAGGTTATTCCTTCTTGTGTTGGGTTTCATCTCTTCCTTTGATCTAGTGCCATTTCGTCAGACATAACTCCATCTGGCCGTTGTTCCTTAAATTGCTCCATTTTATTTGGTGTTCTCATGATACTTATCAATGTAGTTTGTTACCAGGTGTGGGTAGCGCAAGTCAGATATGAAATCCTGCCTTCTAACAGGCTTCTCTTGTACTCTGAAAGCAGAGTCATATGTCCCTTTTGCTGAGTTTCTGCAGGTTTTTTCATGTCCTTATCTATCAATACTTCGGCATTTACTCCTTGACTTGCTACCTGCTTGTATTTTAAAGTGTGGGACACTAGATCTCCCAAGAGGATCCTTTTGGCTGTAGATTCTCTGGAAATTTTCTTTCAGGCTTGGAATCTAACCCTTTTATTTCTCATTGTATTAAATGTGCAGTTTACAAACTCTGTAAGATAAGGTTTTCGTGTGTAAGATTTGGAAGTCAGACATAAAGACAAAGTGGCGCCTGCAAGCTGATTCACACAACCATGTGGCTTTCTCTTGAAATAGAAAACCTCCACACCAACTTTCAATCAATTTCAGGGAAAATTCTCTTCTGATATTTAAGTTCAAGATATCTAAATCTTGCTGCCATGTACCATATTAAAGTATGCTTCATTGCATCTTAAAGGGGGGGGGTGTCTCCCCCAAATGTGACAAAATTGGTGCATGTTCCACACATGCCAGAGCTACAGATTCACAAAACATTTTTTAACATACATGGCAAGAAAATGAAATAAATTTCCATTTGTGCTTTTCCCATAAGGTAAAGGTAAAGTTAAAGGTTCCCCCGCACATGCGTGCTAGTCGTTTCCAACTCTAGGGGCCGGTGCTCATCTCCATTTCAAAGCCGAAGAGCCAGTGCTTGTCCGAGGACGTCTCCGTGGTCATGTGGCCAGCATGACTAGACACCAAAGGCGCATGTAATGCTGTTACCTTCCCACTGTAGTGGTACTTGCATTTTTACATGCTTTCGAACTGCTAGGTTGGCAGAAGCTGGGACGAATAACAGGTGCTCACTCTGTTATGCAGCACTCGGGATTTGACCTGCCAAACTGCCGACCTTTTGATCGACAAGCTCAGCATCCTAACCCACTGAGCCACAGCGTCCCTTCGCTTTTCCCATAAAAGAAAGTAAATAAATTATACTCCTTGCTTCTTAGAAAGAAATTCTCGATATCGGTAAGCAAGATTTAATTGGTGCTTCCGAGTGTCCTTAAACTGATACAGAAGAAAATTGTTGCTGGTTTTTTTTGGGGAAAAAAAAGTCTTTTAAGTCTTAGAGCAGGGGTGTCTAACCTTGGTAACTGGTGGACTTCAACTCTCACAATTCAAAATCAAAATTTGAATCAGATCAAGAATTTGGGTGCTTTGCAACTGACTCATGTTTGGGACAATCGCAGTGTCCTGGGGTCATGTGATCTCACCTGACAAGCAAAGACAATAGGGAGGCCATATTCATTTAACAACCCTGTTCTTAACGTGATGATTGCAGTGATTCACTTAACAACTGTAGCAAGAAAGGTCATAAAATGGGACAAAACTCAAAACAACCGCCTCGTTTAGGAACAGAAATTTTGGGCTCAATTGTGGTCAAGGGTTAGTGTGCCACTTAGGTATTTATTGAGCATCTTATCAAATCATCTGGACCAGGGGTAGGCAACCTTGGCTCTTTTATGACTCGTGGACTTCAACTCCCAGAATTCCTCAGCCAGCCAGCCATGCTGGCTCAGGAATTCTGGGAGTTGAAGTCCACGAGTCATAAAAGAGCCAAAGTCTGGACAAAACTTCCAAGTCCAAAAACATTGTCAGTATAAGGTTTCCAGTAACTGTCTTAGATCAAACTGAAATAAATTTTCTAATAGGGTTTTACATCGTTGATATTTATTAAATTGTCTGACATAATTATTTCTTGATTATGACTGGCATGTACTATTTGGAAAAAAACCAAACCCAACAGATACGAACGCCTTAGTTGCCCGTGCTGAGCTTATTAAGAAAAAAACAAACAAACATGAGATTATTTGAATCCACTCAGAGGCAATGCAGATTTGCTATTTGCATGACCCAAGAAGCACATTAACAACTAACAGAAAATATCCTGGGTCTCTCCTCCCCATCCATGGCCATCAGAAGTCTTTAAATTTGTAGACCTTGTGCCATTATATAAGTATTCTGATTTTGCAGTAAAGTGAAATCAAATATTTTGCCAATGGGCCACAAGGTTCCAAATATTGGATGAAACAAAAAAAGGTTTTGTAACGTCCAGATTACTTATAAGGTTTTTTTTTGTTGCCAAGATATTTGTCATTTGCTGAGATGTTTGTGCATCTGTTCTTTCTTTTCCGTACCTTCAATACTTCAAAAAGAGAACAGTAAGGAGAAATATCGACTAGTTAACACCGATCACCAGGTAAGACATGCCAAAAGTCCTACTTCTAGAACATTCTGATTCAGGAGCATCGGTGGAAAAAGAGATAGCTACCTGATGCTGCTGTTGTTCTTTCTCTGTGGTTCTTCTTATGTAGCTCACATTTCATCTACCATGTCAGCAAAAATCCACGGGAAACTTGATAAAGAGAGATCCAACCTAGAAGTAAGGAGAAATTTTCTGACAATGAAAACAATTAATCAAGAAATAATTGCCTCGCAGAGTTGTGGGTGCTCCATCACTGGAGATTTTCAAAAATAGACTGGACAGGATGGTACAGAGTCTCCTACCTTCAGCAGTGGGTTCGACTAGAACAGGGGTAGCCATCCTTGGCTCTTTTATGACTCGTGGACTTCAACTCCTAGAATTCCTGAGCCAGCATGGCTCAGTATGGAAACCTCTCAATTTCTCCTCAGCATGGCTGGCTCAGGAATTCTGGGAGTTGAAGTCCATGAGTCATAAAAGAGCCCAGGTTACCTACCCCTGGACTAGAAGACCTGTGAGGTCCCTTCCATCGTTATAATTCTATGTTCTATGGATATTAGACACAGCAAGAAAGAGACCCATAAATTTCTTTTTTACTTCATCTCACCTACAACTCTGGATCTTTCAGCCTTATCCTGCAAGATCATGTTAGTGGACTTATGGGGCAGAAAGTGAGTAACAAGGGACAAGTTGATGGGGACTCTGGACCTAAGGGCCCAAAGGCAGATACTTTCTGTTCTTCTATTATATTTATGACACTCTCCACAATAAAAAAAAAACAATCAGCCCAGATGATGTATAAACCAGCCTTTCCTAATCAGGCATCTGATCGTGTAACAACTTCCAGAATTATCCACCATGCTGAGAATTGCAACTTAAGATATTTGTAGAGCATTAACTTGGGGAAGACTAATTTATGTATATATTTTTTATTCCTCTTCCAGGGAAAAGCTCATGCAGTTTCTTCATATCCTGCATAAGTTCTTTACCTAAGAATTAATTTTCCTAGTATGTGGTGGTATCCACCAACCTGATTGGCTTTAAAGAGAGCTTGGCAAATTCCTCACAGGTCAGCTCTATGAAGGATTAGTAATCTTGAGACTCAATATTACCGACATTGTGTTTTGAAATACTAATTGCAAGGTAATAATGATGGGGTAGAAGATTGGGCTACCATGGAATGCAAAGTTAGGGTTTTCTAATCCCTTTGCTGTCATCTAGAGGTCCCCTGGATTTCTACAGCCCATGAAAGCATACAGAATAAGAAAGATCACATTGATAGAGATGTGCAGAGGTAGTTGTCTAGGCAAAAGTAGCTGATTTAAAAAAAATCTAGACTATCCAGAGGACATTCCAAAGTGTAGTAGATGAGCAGGCAGAGCTTGGGGGTGGAGTCAAGCAAGTCATCAGCCTAGAGCAGGGATGTCAAACTCGTGATGTCATGCAATGTTGCGCGACGTATCACTACTTTTCCCCCATTGCCGGCAATGGGGTGGGTGCGGTTTCAGTATGATGTATCCGGCCCGTGGGCCGGCAATTTAACATGCCTGGCCTAGAGTAATTACATTCCCACGAACGGTCCAAACTCAACCCTTCTTGAATTCTGTTGACTCTTATCTAGTGCCAATTTAGTGCTGACAATTACTTGACTATATTCTTGTGAATAGGCATGAACAAAAACTCTTCTTAGCTGGAACTTAATGTGTGGTACCAGTGCTTCGCACCTGACACAAAGTGATTCCGAAAGATCCCTCTTTAATTCACCAAACTATAAGAAGAAGAAGGAGCTACAGCACAATCAGACTTGTAAGCTTTTGTTATGACAGCCAATCTCAATAAAAGTAGTTTTGGTCTTCTTTCGGAGTTGGCCTCTCGGTCTGGTGTACCTAGTGGTATTGACAGATAACTCTAAGAGAAGGATATGTCTTCACCTCCTAGTTTTAAACTTCTAAGGGATGTTTAGTTGGCTATCAAGGAACAAAATGGTGGGCCTTGCCTGATCCAGCAACCTATAATTATGTTTGTATGTTGTTAGAAAAGAAGAAAAAAAAACCCTAGCATGTTTGCAGGGAGATGTTTTTGTAAATGAAATTTACAAAACACTTCAGTGTAAGTATGCCAAACAAACAAAAGCTATAGCCCAATGCACAAGTTAAGTGAGCACATGGGTGCATTCCTATATATATTTACTTTGGAATACATTAGTTGCATTAATTTGTGTGTAAACCTCTATCACATTGCATTCTGCTTTACACCAAGAGCAGCAGGTGGCAACTATCTAACCTGTTTTACAGCAAACGTGCATATCTATACATTATTTATTTTATTTATTTATTAATTTAATTTGTATACCGCCCTTCTCCCGAAGGACTCAGGGCGGTGAACAGGGCAATACATAATAAAAACAAGATACAAAAATTAAAAATTATTAAAAGTAATTAAATAGCAATGCCCGTAATAAATTAGTACAAATTAAAAATTAAGACCAATTTATAAAACCCAACCCCATCCTATCAGGCCAGGCCAGCTTGTTCAAAAAAGTGGGTTTTAAGATCACGCCGGAAGGAGCGGATTAAATTAAATTAAATTAAAAAACTCTTCTAAAGTTTTAAAAATGGGACCAAATTTAGTGGGACCGAAGAAGCCAAAGAAAGAAAGATGAAGGTTGAAGATGGAATAGATCCCACTCCTGGGGAAAAAAAAACCTTTCCCATTGCATCCTTATGGGAAGGGCAGTTGAAGAATAATCAGAAAGGCTTCTGACTCCTCTATTTTACTATACACCTTTCATCTTCCCTTTTGGTCAAGTGTTCCAGAGCAAAACTATTATTACAGAAGCCACATTCTGCAAACTTTAGAAAAGAGGTCTTCAAAGTTGGCCACTTTAAGACTTGTGGACTTCAACTCCCAGGTGGTGAACATAACTAATATTCCTTCTGTAATGTATTGGGATTTTACTTGAACTGTTTCACGTGTCTGTTTGAATGCTGCTTAGGTTTGCTCAATTGTTGTGTCTGTGTAACGGTCACAGACTTGCCAGACTTGCTGTCTCCAAGAAGATCATTGGATGATTTGGGGCGGGAATGGGTTCCTTTAAACCTATTGCCTGCCGCCTAGTGGCCAACTGTATAAGTAGCTGCGCAGAAGCCTCTGATTCAGTTTTGTTCCTGTTTGCAACCTCTCATCTCGCTTACTGCCTCCAAAGAACTCACTACACAACACTGGTGACGAGGATGGGATCCTGCTTCTTCAGAAGAGCTGAAAGTCAGCTAGGGGGTGAGGCCAGCAAAGCGCCTGGCAGGGACCGCGTTCCCCTCCCCCCCCAGTCAGCCTCGCAAACCACGCTAGCGACCACACCGCCCTGCAGACCAGTCCCAGGGATTACAGAAGAAGCAGGATGAGGCAACAAGAGGCACGAGCCGTGAGGACATCCCTACAATGGCAAAAGTCGGAAAGCTTGAAGAATTTGATATTATTCACCCAGAGAGATGGTCATCCTACATCTCAAGAGTAGAAAACTACCTCCGTGCCAACCAAGTCGCCGAAGATGGCCTGAAGACCACAACACTCCTCTGTGTCTGTGGGTCTGCAACATTTGACATCGCAGAGAACTTAGTCACCCCGGCGCAGCTGGAGTCTGTTACACGGACCTGAAGAAACGGCTCAGTGACCATTTCCAGCCCAAGCTGTCAGTGATTGCATGGAGGCACGCCTTCGAACAACGAGTTCAACAACCCAGAGAGATGGCCACGGAATTCATTGCAGCGTTGAGACAAGCTTCATGCCTGTGCCAATTTTTGGACTTTGAAGAAAGGCTTCGAGACCGATTTGTCTGTGGACTAAGGAGCAGAGAGCTGCAACAGAAACTCTACAAAAGAGACACTCTTGCTCCAGGAAGCCTTAAAAGAAGTCATGGTGGACGAAGCTGCTGCTGGAGCTGTGAAGGCCTTGTGGCCCACCAAAAGCACTCCTCATGAGGAAGCTGTCCACCACAAGGATGCTGAACTTCCAGAAGGCACCGACTTCGACCACGAAGTTGACAAGGTCCAATGGCACCATGACAAGGAACTGAAGCCCCTTACAAGGCAGTTCCTTTTCCTCGGTGTTCAGGCTGTGGCGGCCGCCACCAACAAGCAGACAGCTGGTTCCGGACAGCCACATATAGGGCCTGTGGGAAAACCGGCCTCATCGCATCAGTCTGTAGAGGTCGCCAGAAGGACGATCTGATCAGGAGAGGTACTGGGGCCCCTGAGACACATAGAGTAGGGTTTTGCTCCAGCCATCAGAGCGTTTGCCGTACGCGAGCTTGCTGTTCCCTTAAGCCCAAACTTCAGCTTCAAGTCGAGTTGCAAGGTGTTCCTTGCAGGATGGAACTGGACACTGGTTCAGCTGTATCCATCATTTCTCTGGACTTTCCAGTTCATGTGCAACTTCAGCAAGAGGTAGGCCAAGCTTAGGCCATCCGACATCATCCTGACTGACTTCCAGAATTCCCGAGTAGCCGTCAAAGGTGAGGCCACTTTGGCCATCAAGTTCAAGGGGTTTTTGGGGCCCCTAGATGTGATTGTGGTGGAGGGTCAGAGAATGAGCTTAATAGGGCTTGATTGGTTTGATGCTCTGGGCATTCAAGTAACCAGGATCCACCAGACACAAGCAGCGAACTTGGTGTCAGTATGCGAGGAGTTCTTGGATGTTTTTGGCACAAGCCTGGGAGAGTACAAGGGCCCTCCAATAGCCTTTAAACTTGATCCTGCTGTAATGCCAATTAGGATCAAACCCTGTAGAGTGCCATTTGCACTAAAACACAAAATTGATGCAGAGCTGGACAAGCTAGTCAGTCAGGGGGTACTACAGCCTGTAGATTGGAGTGAATGAGAAACCCCAATTATCACACCACTTAAGGCCAATGGGGTGGTCAGAATTTGTGCTGATTACAAGTGCACCATAAATAGAGCACTTAAGCAGCACGCATACCTGGTGCCAGTCATTAGTCACATTTTGGCATTGCTGCAAGGGGGTACCATGTTTGCTAAGTTAGATTTGGCACAGGCCTATCAGCAGTTACCTGTGGATGAGGCCACAGTAGCTGCACAAACAATTGTGACACACAGGGGGGCTTTTAAAGTCAAACGTCTTCAATTCGGGGTTAGCGTAGCCCCAGGAATTTTCAAAGGAGTTATGGAGCGTATGCTCAAGGGCATTCCAAGGCTTTGCCCCTATTTTGACAATGTGCTGATTGCCAGTGAGTCCACTGAGGTGCTTGCAAGGAGGCTCAAAGCCGTCCTTCAACGGTTCTGCGAAGCGGGACTTAAATTAAAAAGAAACAAATGTAACATTGGGGTCCCTTCCACTGAATTCCTGGGATTCCATATTGATGCTGAAGGCATCCACCCTGCTGAGTCCAAGCTGAAGGCCATTCATCTGGCACCAAGTCCCAGGTCCAAGGGAGAGCTTCAGGCATTCCTGGGTCTCCTTAATTTTTACCATGTGTTCCTTCATAACAAGGCCACAGTGGCAGAGCCATTACATTGGCTCTTAGACAAAAATACCCCAAGGAAGTAGACCAAGGTTCACGAAAACAGCTTTAAGGCAGAAAAATCACTACTGTCCTCTAATTCAGTGCTTACGCACTTTAATGAAACATTGCTTGTATGCATTGCGTGTGACGCATCCCCTTATGGGGTGGGGGCTGTTCTAAGCCATTTGTCAAGTAATGGGACTCAAGTCCTCATTGCCTATTATTCAAGGACATTGTCCACAGCTGAGCGCAATTATGCTCAGATTGATAAAGAGGCCTTGGCCATTGTGGCCGGGGTGAAGAAATTCCATGATTACTTGTATGGCAGGGAATTAATGGTCTACACTGACCACAAGCCACTGTTGGGGTTATTTACTACAGATAGGCAGATGCCTCAAATACTGTCCCCTAGAATGTTAAGATGGTCCATTTTTATGTCAGCCTACAGCTACAGGCTGGTTCACAAATCCGGCAAAGACATGAGCCATGCAGACAGCTTTAGCAGGTTGCCATTGCCACAGGTAGAGCCAGATCCAGCTCCAGCAGCTCGCATTTTGTCAATTTTAGGATTTGCCTGAATTTCCCCTCCATGCTGGGGATGTGGCTGCAGAAACTGCTGCAGAAAAAGTTTTAAGTAAAGTCTTGTCATGGATTCATAAAGGGTGGCTTGAAAATAGCCCTGGACCAGAGTTCCAGAGCTACTTCACACGTAAACATGAGCTTTCAGCTCACAAAGGCTGCATCTTATGGGGGAGCAGGGTTATTGTCCCCAGTTCATTAAGGCACCGTGTGCTTCAGTCTCTGCATGAGGGCCATCCGGGCATAGCCAGATGAAGGCATTGGCACGGAGCTACCTATGGTGGCCAGGGTTAGATAAGGCTATCGAGGCCCAAGTACACGGGTGTTACACGTGTCAACAGTCCAGGCTAGAAATGCCACATGATCCTGTCCACAGATGGGAGGAAACTCATACACCATGGTCAAGGATTCACATTGACTTCACTGGGCCCTTTCAGGGAAAGCTATTTTTGATAGTGGTCGACAGCCACTCTAAATGGTTGGAAGTAATTCCTATTGCAACTATGACTACTGCTAGGACCATCCAGGAGCTTAGAAAGCTTTTTGCCACAGACAGGCTACAGAACGTCGTAGTCTCGGACAACGGAGCCCAGTTCACAGTGGCACTTTCAGGCCTTCTTCACGACTAACCTCATAAGCCATGCAACATTGGCTCCCTTTCACCCCTCGACTAACGGGCAGGGCGAATGAATGGTGCGCATGACACAGGAGTCACTCAAGCACATTGTGACCGGAGATTGGCACCATAGGCTGGCTGGTTTCTTGCTTTGCCAGCACACTACGCCTTGTACAGCAACAGGCAAGAGCCCAGCAGAGCTTCACCAGGGAAGAAGGTTCATCACAAAACTGGACAGGTTGCATCCTGACCGGGTGGCAGCAGACACCTCACACCCAAAGGCTCCAAGGGGGTTGCAAGTGGGTGATGGGGTGTGGGCCTAGAACTAAGGGCTTGGGAACTTGTGGGTGCTGGGTAAAATTGTCAAAATTTTGGGACCTCTTTCCTACAAGGTGGCTTTGGAGGGGGGGGAGTCGTTCGCCGCCATATTGATCAGCTGCAGAAACATTTTGCAGAATGGCCACTAAGTGAGGACCTCATGGAAGGTCCACGAATATAGCCAGAAACCATCAGCCAAGCAGGGCTGTTCACACGCTCTGAGGACTCAACCAGTCAGTACAATGGGGAGATGGTTGTAGATGGATAAAGTCTGGGAGTGCAACATGGGTCTCCAGATGGGGAAAGTCAACCCGAACAAGGCAGCAACTGTGCTGACTCTGCTTCTTCTTTGGACTTTGGTTTTGGCCAACCTGGAATGTCCAGCCAAAGAGACTCAAGTAAATCCAACTCTCGTGAACTTGTGAGCCCTGGTCTACCCAGCCCGGTGGGCAAGCTGGTAGACCGGGGGTTGCCTGGGTACCCCAAACGGTCCGCAAGTTTGCGCAGACCACCACCATATTTACAAGACTTTATTCTTAAATAATATTAATAATGTGTGTACATTCTAGGGGGGAGGGGTGTAATGTATTGGGATTTTACTTGAACTGTTTCACGTGTCTGTTTGAATGCTGCTTAAGGTTGCTCAATTGTGTAACAGTGTCTGTGTAACACTGACAGGCACTGACTTGGCAGACTTGCTGTCTCCAAGAAGATCATTGGATGATTTGGGGCAGGAATGGGTTCCTTTAAACCTATTGGCTGCTGCCTAGTGGCCAACTGTATAAGTAGCTGCGCAGAAGCCTCTGTTTCAGTTCTGTTCCTGTTTGCCTCAATAAAGCAATGTTCCCGTTTGCAACCTCTCGTCTCACTTACTGCCTCCAAAGAACTCACTACACAACAATTTCCTCTTCTTATTTTTCCCACAATAGCAACAACCCTATGAGGTGAGCTGGGCTGAGAGAGTGTGACTGGCTCAAAGTCACCCAGGCAGCTTTCCATGCCTATGGTGGGACTAGAATTCGCAGTCTCCTGGTTTCTAGACTGGTGACGTAACCAGTAGAACAAACCTGCTCTTTCTCAACTGGATTAAGAATTCTCCTGAAGTTACAAAACTGTTCAGGAAAGTTTCAAGGACTGCAGCAGAAGCTTTCTTGACTGTGTGACCTTTGGAGCAACTCCTCCTCCTCCTCCTCCTCCTCCTCCTCCTCCTCCTCCTCCTCCTCCTCTTTTAACAGTAGGTTTAGCAAGAATAAAAAGTTGGAATAAGCAAATTTAATAGCAGGAAATTTAGCTATTCAGTATGCCTGGTTGCAAGGAATACTCATGTTGAAAGCCTGCAACTGAGAAATTGTAGGACTTATCAATGCCACTTCCTCCTGGCCTCCTATTGATCCCGGAGAGTTTTTAAAGAGCATTTTAAAGAGCGAACTCAAGAGCTCTGTGGATCGTTACAATTTATTTCACTAGAGGGCGCTACTACTTCATTGCCAGTTTGTACAAAGGACAAAGGACAACACCGACTTGGCTGTTTAACTTACTACACTTGTTTCAGAGGCAAATTTAATCGCTTTTGAGATAGTGGGACTTTGAGTAATGGTTGGTAATATTAACTAGGGAAGGAAAAGTCTTCGCTTGCAAACGACCATTCAAAAGCTCTTGAATCCTGATCACTTTGCATTCTAGACACTTTGTTCGATGACCCTTCTGCCATGGCACACTTCTGAAAGAATGAATGCTGGAAATTAATCGGTGCTATAGAAAAACAGAACCAATTTTGGAAACGAAGGCTTTCTTTGGGGATTGCATTGCACCAGGCTTCCCACTTCTTGAAAAGCAGGTCCTGGATGAGAACCATGGAAATCTGAATTCAAACCCATGCTAGGTTTTGAATCCCGGCGGAGAATTTAGAGCAAGAACAAATTCCATCATCTCAGTTGGTAGTTCATGCAAATACAATAAGAAAAACCCAGGTGCCTCATCCGGGGCTTCTTTCGGAGGGTACAAATGGGGAGATGCTGAATTTTTGAAAGAGAATTTTACGCAACCGAAATAAAAATGCTCTCCGGAAAATGATGTGCATAATGCCTCATTATTTATTGAATAAACAGGTATTTATTTATTTCAATAAAGAAAGCCCATCTGCTTGGCATAAATGCATACATGAATGTTTTTCAAAGATTGACCAAATGGAAAATTGGGGGTAGGAAGGCTACTGTCTCCATTGTTTCTTTTTCTTTTTTTTCTTTTAACTTGAATCTCCAGGGGTCTGTCTACATTTGCATCATCATCCTATCTGGCAGAGAAAACTGAAGGCATTTTCTAGTGCAAAAATTCCCAGGATAACCCATAATCATATGGACTCAAGGCATTTGGTATCCTCCTCCTCCTCCTCCTCCTCCTCCTCCTCCTCCTCCTCCTCCTCCTCCTCCTCCTCCTCCTCCATAGGTTTAGTAAGAATAAATAGGGCCAACTCTATTAATTAATGGAAAACCATTATTCTCCTTTCATCTAGGCCAGGAATGTCCAAGCTTGGCAACTTTAAGGCCTGTGGACTACAACTCCCTGTGGAATTCTGGCTGGGGAATTCTGGGAGTTGAAGTCCACAGGTCTTAAAGTTGCCAGGGTCAGACAACGCTGATCTAGGCAATAAGCTTCATAATTACTATGCCAGCAGATTAACAGTATATTTTATAATTTACTATTCCCATCTATCGTCTTTCTTTCAAATAAGGATTAGGATTAGGATTTATTAAATTTATATGCCACCCTTCTCCCTAAGGACTCAGGGCAGCTCACAACAATAAAAATTAAGAGACATAAAATACAAAAATTAAAAAAAGAATTAAACAATGAATATAAGAAATACGGGACAATTTAACACAATAAAAACCAAATTAAAAACCATGGTCAGTCCAGGCCCGCTTGTTGGAACAACCATGTCTTCAGGTCACGGCGGAAGGATCGAAGGTCAGGGGCCAGCCGCAGCTCCGGAGGCAGTTCATTCCAGAGGGTCGGTGCGCCCACAGAGAAGGCTCTCCCCCTGGGGGTCGCCAGCCGGCATTGCCTGGCCGACGGAACCCTAAGGAGGCCGACTCTGTGGGAGTGAACTGGGTGTAAGGAAGGGTGGTTGGGTGGTTGGCAGAATTTGGAGCCAAAGGATTTCAGGATTTTGGTTTTTCAATTGAATGAACACATAAATTTGATTTGTTTGTGACATCTGTTGGAGATGTCTGCAAGCATCCAATTCAGTTCACCCTACTTTCATCCCCTCCTTAGTTTCTTTTGATTGATGAATTTAGCAAAAAGAAAAAGAAATATACAGTCAATTTTATGGGTTCTCTTGATTTATATATTTGGCATACAATTTTCCTAATTGGGGGGGGGAGGGTGCAAGGAATTTCCTCTTACGATAATACTTTTTATGCCTGCTTTCCCTTGATATTGGCTTGCATTTTATAAAGCTGCAAAATATGTTGTAAAATATTTCAACACGGCAAGTGGCTTCTTTTTATGAGTTTGGGAGCAAAGTGAGTTAATTGATTTTGGAAAAAAAAACACCAGACTGAAGGAATTTCTCCCCTTATCTGGGGAGAGGGAATGTTAACCATATTTTTAAAAAAAAAACAGAAAGAAAATGAAGAAAAATGAAGAAAGCGGTTAACTTATTTTCCAAAGCACCAGAGGGTAGGACAAGAAAAAAAAATGGATGGAAAATAATCAAGGAGAGAAGCAACCTGGAATTAAGGAGAAACTTCCTAACAGTGAGGACAATTAACCAGTGGAACAGCTTACCCCCATAAATCGTGGGCGGTCCATCACTGGAGGTTTTTAAGAAGAGACTGGACAGTCAATGTCTGAATGGGTATATGTTCTTGTTGTGTCCAGAGTATGGGAGTGGTTTCCCCTTCGGCGGGAAAACCTCGTGCAATCATTGGCTGTTACTTCCCGGCGGGAGATTCTGAGCCGGGGATTGGTTATGTTTGAAAGGAACCTAGTATATAAGGTAGGGTTCAACGGCTGCTGCGGCAGTTGACCCATGTGAATTCAATAAACGTTCTCTTGTTCTACCTCGCTGTCTCCGCTCGTCATTCCGGACTTAACAGTTCTCCTGCTTGAGCAGGGGGTTGGACTAGAAGACCTCCAAGGTCCCTTCCAGCCCTATTCTGATTGATTGAACTTGTTGCATTGTGAATGTACAAATTTGGATGCAACGTAAGGTTTCAGCAGAATGAGTGAATGTTAGAGGCAGAAAACATTATTCTCAGTGGACAAGATACTGCAAACAGCAAATCAACTGGAACTAGATGGCCCCTGAAACTGGTGGTGAATTGGGAAGGATTGATACTGTTTTCCTTTCCATTCCCCATCTGTTAGTTACAACTGAAGAAGCTTCTTGGGTGAGAAGTGAAACATCTTCAAGAAAAGTCAGGACAGCCCGGTTGCCCTTTGAAAAAGTAGCTTTGGGACAATCGTGACCTGGATGACTCAGAGCTTCCATAGAATCAGCAGCTGCTTCAGCTGTCTACCCCTTTCTTTTCTCAGACTATCTTGGAATTGACATCCTTGGGTCTGTACCTGCACAGGAAAGGTGAACTTGTGTAGGGACAAAAGGCTGCGCAGCTTATCTATCTTGCTGCGTCTGTTCTTCAACAAACTGCACAGAGCGACAACTTCCGAAAAGAAAGTCTGCACCTGTCTAACAGAACCCACAAGTCAAGTTAAAAAACCAAACCAAATCCGGAAGCTTTGCTACTCCGAACTTGTATGTCAACAACTAGGGAGTCTAGGGACAGGATTATTGGCGAGAGGACCATTGTATGGCCCTTACCTTGTTATGTGGATTTAGTTTTCCTATTTAGGCCTAATTACAGATCAGATCTAATTACAAACTTGGCCTTTGGACAATGGGAGGTGAGGGGAAGGATGTCAGTCACTGTTTCCTTTCAATGTTGGTTTGGAATATTATCCAATTGTGTTGGGCTTGGGGGAAGTGGGGGAGAGATTTCAAAGTATAGAAAGAAAGAAAGCCAGCATCAGATCTAAATATTGAAGGTTGCAGATATTTGATCTGTTCTCAGTTTGAATTAATGAAATTGATCATAGCCTAAAAAAAACTATATTCATCTTTAGGTTGTTGTGATTTTTTTTTTTGCATGAGGGATTTGCGCTCATTTTTTCTGAAACTTTGGACAGGATTCTTTCTTTCTTTCTTTCTTTCTTTCTTTCTTTCTTTCTTTCTTTCTCTCTCTCTCTCTCTCTCTCTCTCTCTCTCTCTCTCTTTCTTTCTTTCTTTCTTTCTTTCTTTCTTTCTTTCTTTCTTTCTTTCTTTCTTTCTTCTTTCTTTCTTTCTTGCCACCCATCTTACCACAGGGTAACTCTGGGTGACTTAGGCTGGTTTATGACAAAGAAGATTTTCTTGCAAAAAGAGGAATCTGGCTTTGTTAATCCTTGTTGATGATTATATGAAATGCCTTTTGAAAACCAGTAACTTTGAGATTGGTGGTATACAATCTGAGACCCTGGGCTGCAATCGTCAGAGATCTCCAAAAGTAGTTACAACATTTTAATTTATAATGTGACAGAGGGGGAAAATGATTAAATACATGATTAGAGAGAGCAATTATATTATCTGCATTTAATTCTATATTAAATGTAAATGATATTGGAGTGAAATCAATTTTTTGCAAATACTTTTATCCTGAAGTAGTGTGGGCTTCTCCTTTAGGACATTAATTAAGAGGGAATTAGGGTCTTTGGTCCAGAAAACCCATTCTAAGTCATGGTAAGAATTTCCTGAGGTTACCTTAAGCCCAACATAAGATTATAATCATAGGCTTTAGGAGGAAACCACAGTGGAGTCCCAGGATTATAGACAAGGCAGGGAAATCAAAGAAACATCCCAAACAATAACAATCGCAGACCCCTTTCAAATTTTTAGAGAAGTACCTTGTGCCTCTAGTTACCAGGAGCTGAGCTTGACTTGAAGGAGAATGTATAATCACAAGTGTGGAATGAAATGAAGTTCTACCATGTACACCTAATGTTATCTCTCTTCTTCCCCACTTTAACTAGGGGAGATCCTCATTTTCCCCCCCAAATTCTCAATTTCCCATCTAGGTGCAACTAGAAGCTCCCTCAGTTTGAACAGAACCTCTCATTATTGAGATACATAGTCTGCAATCCAGAATCACATGGGGCCTCCTTCAAAGCTTTGGGTACATCCAGAAGATATCAAGCTGTAATTCTTAAAATAACAGAAGAGAAACATTATTTCACACATGGGGAAGTAATTGTATTTACTCCATTTAATCTAGTTTTATCTGGCTCTGTCTGGATTATTTTGTCTGTCCTCTGCTGTTTTTAGAGCCATTCCAATCAAAGAGTAAATCTAGTCCTTAACTTAAAAGAAAAAGATGGCCCACCTCGCTTTTCTTGGATCTACGCTCATTTAATCTTACCTTAAAGTTTATTGGTCAAATAATAGTCCCCATGGTAATGCAAAAACATCAATCACATTGGAACATGGATACCACTACAGCTTTCATGTACTGAAGGCATCATTCATATTCAGATGACTTTGCTCGGAAGGTCATTCAACAAAATCTTCTCCACCTGAAAGCATGAAGGACAACAGTATTAGTTTATAGCCGTGGTGGCGAGCCTATGGCACGCATGCCACAGGTGGCATGCAGAGCCCTCTCTGTGGGCACATGGACCTTCACCCCAGTCCTAGGCTTTCAGCTGGGTTTTATAAAACCTTTTCACTTTAGGCCTCCGCCGCCGTGTACAAAAAAAAAAGGTTCAATCAATCATTTTCAACTTCTTGCAGGGAAAAAAAGATCTTGTGAAGTTGGAATTGATTGACTGAACTTTTCAGTCCCACCCAGTCTGCTGTTACCACCACAGCCACGCCCACCCAATGGGCCATGCCCGCCCAGCACCCGACAATACATAAGCGGGTTTTTGGTTGCAGTTTGGGCACTCGGTCTCCAAATGGTTCACCATCACTGGTTTATAGTATGCCAGATGGATTCTGCCTAGGAAAAACGGAACCACCTTTGTGCAAAGAAAGTAATGGAGACAAATTTGATATCAGACCTTAAGACTTAAAACAAGGTCAAAGTAGCTTTGGAACATTTCAACATCCTGGGATCTTCTACCACAGACGTCACGGTGATGGTTTTTAGGGAAAAAGGACTAACTGCAACGGTGAGCAAGCAGTTGCTGAACTGACATGCAGCAGAAGTTCTCAAAAAACTCCCAACAACATTTTTTTCATACATTGCAAATGTTAATGGATAAGATATTGGTAATCGGTTTCATATCTAAACTTCATCTGCTGAATCAGCCTGCCTTCTCTTCTACCCTTGCTTCATTCATCTCAGTTTAAATCCTATGCTAATCTGGCCACTCCATGCCTCTAATGAAGTGAGCTGTAACTCATTAAATCTTATGCCTTTTAATAAGGATGGTATTTGGCCGGTCTGATAAGAATGTCTTCCTATTCCCTGAAACAATCAGAGTTGCTGAGAATGAATACTGAAAAAACCCCAATTTTAAAAAGAAGAAGAAGAAAAGTTGAAAGAAATCAGATGCAGCAGTCAAGGGACAATAGATGGAATGCTAACATAATAGCAACATAAAATCACATTATTCGTCAACCCTGGAACATATATTAACTGAAGTGATAAGTCTTCAAAAATTGTTTGCAGATGGACAATGAGAGATTCTGTTGGATCCTTTCTTGGCTAGCAGTTGACCGTCTTGGTGCCACCAATGAAAAGGCCCTGCCTTGTTTAATGGCACAGGTTGATGAGACAGACATCAGGGCTTCCAAGATCTGTCTTTGAAAAATTCACGGCAATTATTCAAATTGAGTAATTTGAAAGAAGGAGACAGTCCAGGAACAGGGAACTTCAGATATACAGTAGGAGCTCTTGTAGACTAATAAGTAATGAGTACCAGTGAGAATTATGCTTTATATTTTACCCTGCAGTGTAGGACCTGTGTGAAGCAATGCATTAAATATAGGGATTACATTAATCCAGAGGTCCACTAGATGCCAGTGAAGATGTTCAAAACATTCTTGACTGCCAGATAGTGGTCACCCAAATGTTTGCAGTCCAGATATGTCAGCCCTAATTGTTCTCTTTGACCCATAAATATTTGGAATAATGAAATAACAACCCAGAATCACTGGAAGTTAGGCAGTATAAAAACTTAACAAATTAATAAATATCAAGGTCGCTTTCACAAAATGGTTGACACAGATCAGATTTTGGTATTCACAAAATGTCTGTTATCTGATAAACACCTATTTATTAAAACGTAAACTGGTGAGATTGACTCCAATTCCAGCTGCTCCCTTTATTTTTTATTTTATTTTTATTTTAATTCCATTTATATCCCGCCCTTCTCCGAAGACTCAGGGCGGCTTACAAGCTTAGCAGTAGCCTTCATTCTATGTATATGCCTGCTTATTAGGGCTTTCACACACACCCCCAAGCAGCATTATTACAAAGTCAGCTTAATTGCCCCCAACAATCTGGGTCCTCATTTTACCTACCTCGGAAGGATGGAAGGCTGAGTCAACCTTGAGCCTGGTGGGACTCGAACCTGCACTAATTGCAGGCAGCTGGTGTTACTTAAGGAGGCATTAGCCCACTGCTCCACCAAGGCTCATCCTTCACCCCCATAATGTTTTCTATCTGCCCAATTTACCTTTAAGGTACCATTTTGTGTATATATGTGTATATGTCAGTTAGAGAGAAAAGGGGCTGCCACTTCCAAACACACACACTGGGCTGAATCCATCCGTATTTTTATTTCACAAATAGCTGCAGGTCCCTTTTGGAAATAAGGGAAGAGGATTTTGACTATAGTATTAAATCAGTTCTCCAGTGGGTTTGTTTATTTGAATAAAAGAATAAAACACTCAACTCTGATAGGAAGCTGGAGAGCAACAAAGAGTAGTATTTAAGGTTAGCCCATTGGGCAGCCCTGATTTAATGAGTCAGTTTAACTGTTTCCCCTCCAAACTGTTAGGTCAGAGAAATGGGATTTTCCACTGAAGCTGGGTATATCTAGTTTAATGAAAAGAAGTAGTGGAAGTCATATAGCAGTCTTCCAACATCTAAGATGCTGCCGTGAAGAAGTGTGTGTGTGTGTGTGTGTGTGCGTGCATGTGTGTGTGTCTCTCTCTGTGTGTGAACCTATTCTCCAAAGCACCTGAAGGTAGGACAAGAAACAATAGATGGGAGGTAATCAAGGAGAGTACCTAGAAATTAGGAGAAATTTCCAGACAGTTAAAACCATTAATCAGTAGAACTGCTTGCCTTCAGAAGTTGTAAGTGCTCCAACACCAGAGTCTTTTAAGAAAAGATTGGCAAAGATTTGTCTGAAATGGTAAAGGATCTCCCGGTTGAGCAGGGGCTTGGACTAGGACAGGGGTAGGAAACCTTAGCCCTTTTATGATTTGTGGACTTCAACTCCCAGAATTCCTGAGCCAGTCCACAAGTCATAAAAGAGCCAAGGTTGCTTACCCCTGGACTAGGACCTCCACGGAACTCTGTTATTCTGCTTTCATGGCTATCTATAGTAATCATACATTTTAAAACTCATAATTTGACCGTAATATTGGCCTCTATCTTACTTCACAGAAGGGCTAAAACCCCTTTATTTTAATGGTTAGCTTCTTGATTTCTTGCTGGCTTTTTTATGTCTGACATGTAGATGGGAAATCTATACCGACTCTGAAGACACAGTAGATTTCAAAAGGGATCTTTCTTAAATAATCACTTTTATCCTACATTAATGAGTCTGAGATTGCTGCATTCCAGACTATAAGCAAATGCCCTAATTAGGTCAGGCTTTGATTGTGAAAATGAAATTTGTCTTTAAGCTCACATAGCAATTCTTTTTTCACCCAAAGGGGGGGTGAAAAACATAAAGTTCATTATCAACAAAGATCTTTGTGTGGGTGTCCAAAAAAAATCAGCATGGGGACTATGACCGCGTAATTAAAGCCCACTTTTTTTGTTTTAAATGCATCACACATATGACACAAAAAGGGTAGAGCTTCAATTGTACAGACACATAATGTCTTTATTTCTCTCTCTCTAACTGTCCCAACTGATTATATGATGGGTGGGTTTATAAATTTTTAAACAAACAAACAAATAAGATAGATAAGATAACCTTTATTGCCATTTTTTACTGCCGGCACACATTAAAAATGAAAATCTGTTGCTTGCTCTCCAAAGTCTACACATACATAACACACCTATAAACATGCTATATACAACATATGTATATACTTACACCCTTACATATAATATTTACATTTAATATAAGCTTGCTTAATGCCCTCCTGAGGATAACTTACATCGAGAGGTTTCCACACGTAGTTTCCAAAAATAACAGATGCCTTTCTTACAGAGTTCACATACCTGCTAGATGCATTCTAGATTGCAAAGCTTCCTTATTCCTTTCTATCATTTGCATCTTTCTATGTAAATTAGTATTATTTTCAGTAATAGAGAATGTAGTTAACTCAGGATTCAACTGTTGGGTTCTTTATGTTCTCTCCACTTGGTGGTTTTCCTGCAGACATTTCATTACCAGGTTAGGTAACATATTACAATTGGTCACACAGCCAGCCAGATGTTTAGACAGGATTTAGCATTTTTGTCCAACTATCTGTTGCCAAGGACCTTGGATAGGCAGATATTATTGTTTAGTGGTGTTAAAGGTTTTGTTGCAGAATGTAAGCTGTTCCAAGCAAGCTGCCTTTTGCAATTGACTGATGTTGATTTTTGTCAATGCCGATGGTGTTCAAATGGTAAATAATAATAATAATAATAATAATAATAATAATAATAATAATAATAATAATAATAAAAGTTGGAAGGGACCTTTGAGGTCATCTAGTCCAACCCCCTGCTCAGGCAGGAAACCTTATACCATTTCTGGTGTTCTAGATGTTTTGGGATTGCACCCAAAGGACTTGTTACTATTGGTACTATACTTGCTTTCTCTTGCCATTGTCATTCTATTTCTCTTTATTATTATTATTATATAAAGAAAGATGTGAAATCACAGCTGCCAGTTCTCTAGCTGGTGTTGGCTTTCATATGTATCGAGTTCTTCCCAAGAACCTAGGATGACATAAAGTTTGCAATATGGCAAATATCTGTAACTCAGGTGTAGGATGAGGGTGAAGTATTGATGTAATATACTTGCAGATCCAAGCAGTGTCGCCTTTTGTAATTGAAAGACAGAAATTTTGCCAATGCACGGATTTTCTAAGTACTATCCAAGGTGTTTTGGTATGGCACCCAGTGTGCCCATAACCACAACCATAATCTTTCAGTTTTAGTTTTCAGATCTTGATCTTCTCCAGTTCTTTGTCTTCTATTCCATGGGTCCCCAACCCCTGGTCTGTAGACCAGCAATGGGCCGTGGCATGCCAGAAAATGGGCCATGCAAACAAGAGAAAACCCATCCATGGGATGCAGGCAGCATGCAAAACCAGGCCCCCTCCGGCCCACGGAAAAACCTCTTTCCACGGAACCAGTTCCCGGGGCCCAAAAGGTTAGGGAAGGCTGTTCTATTCTATAAACTCCTGGTATTGTCACAGCAGTTATCTACACTTTCTCATTTTTAACTACATTTAAATCTGGTGTATTATTAATTCTCTGTAAATTTAGAGGCTATAGTATATACATGTAAAAAGTCCTCTGCCCTGAAAAAAAGAAGACTGGATTTGTGAGCATTTTATATATCAATGTGAAAGAATGTACTCATCTTGCACTTAGTTATTAGATTTAGAATTCTTTTTGAGCATTATTGTAGATAGACTTTTCTATGACCAGTATCAATTAGGCCGATATAGAAGTTAATTCAAAGTTTTCAAGAAGTTTATCTTAACTCTTGGGCATGGTTTCTGACAATCAATAGTAGTCTTCGTCTGATTTCCCCCCCCAACTTTTTTTCAACTGCAGTCTCATCTCTGAGAGACAGTCTGGTGTAGTGGTTAGGGGTATAGATTTAGAAACTGGGAGATTTTGAATTCTAGATCCAGCTGCATGATTTTGACACAGTTACTCTCTCTCAGGCTTAGTAAAAAAGCAATAATAGTAATAACAACAATAACAACAACAGAGTTGGAAAGAACCTTGGGGGTCTTCTAGTCCAACCCCCTGCTCAGGCAGGAAACCCTAGATCATTTCAGACAAATGGTTGTCCAGTCTCTTCTTAAAAACCTTCAGTGTTTGAACACTCACAACTGCTGGAGGCAAGTTGTTCCACTAATTAATTGTTCTGCAGGCAATTTCTCCTTAGTTCTAGGTTGCTTCTCTCTTTGGTTAGTTTCCTTCTGTTACTTCTTGTCCTGCTCTCAGGTGCTTTGGAGAATAGCTTGACTTCCTCTTCTTTGTGGCAGCCCCTGAGATATTGGAATACTGCTATCATGTCACCCCTCGCCCTTCTCTTCGTTAAAGTTTACATACCCAATTCTAGCAACCGTTCTTTGTATGTTTTAGTCTCCAGGCCTCTGATCATCTTTGTTGCTCTTCTCTATACTCTTTCTAGAGTCTCAATATCTTTTTTTACATTGTGGTGACCAAAAATGGATGTAATATTCCAAGTGTGGCCTTACTAAGGCATTATAAAGTGGTATTAACACTTCACATGGATCTTGATTTTATCCCTCTGTTAATGCAGCCTGTTATTGGCAAACCATTTCTGTAATAATGTTGCCAAGAAAACTGCATGGACCCATCCAGGCAATTTCCAGGAGTGAAGACTGATTTGAAAACATGTTTGTGCATATCACACCCATATACAAAGTCTAGTTTCTAGGCCTAGACATTCCTGTTGATCTCTCATCAAAATATTAAGCTACTTTTGGTCCTACTCAACTCACAGACCAGCAAAGGTCAGCTACCGCTTGTAATGAATATAGTTTAAATTTTTGAGCTATCTTTTAAAACTTTATTGGAACCTTCATTCTGTTGGTATGGTAGCTTTGGAATAATTGTTCACTATTCTTCCATCAGCAAAATGAACTACTAATACTCCGTATTGCCTTTGTGTGGGCTACCAAACCTTTTTCAGAAGACTGGAGGAATCTATAGAACAGATTCAGAATATGCATGATGTGGTGGAAAATAAAAGCAAGAGGTCCTGTAGACTGAATGGAAGTGTGGTTATTCAAAACTGGATATTTAAGGTCCTAGAAGTTTCAGTTACACTGGAATGCTCTAATTAACATTAGCCAAGAGAGATAATTGTCTAAAGTCATCAACAGATCTTTAATAGTTTATTGATAAAGGGTGCATTTTAATGGATTAATCACAAGAGCTTCAGTTGTTTAATTGATTAATTTAGTTTTTCTCCAGCTGGTGCACTCCAGATAAGCACAAAAGCACATACACATCCATGAAAGTTCAAGTTAGATGAAAAGAACAAAAGAAGAGGCTTTTAATTTTGTCAATAGGCATGTGTGAAATTGTTTAAATTTATGCCAAGCTGTCCAGTTTTCACATTACATCCAACATGTCATGTGATATCTGGCCTATCTAGGATGAAATTTTCATTTATGATTCATGAACAGTGATATATTTATAGAATTTTAGGATGACCACGAAGTAATATAGATTTGTCCTTTCCTGATCACGGCGGATGAAGCATCCTGTTCTTTACCTGAAGACATTAGTCCTCAACAGGTTCTCCAACATCTTGTTGATGCCTCATAGTATCTGCCACCTGTAGCAATTTCCTTATTCTGTCTTATGATAGGGCCAGCTTTGCTTGTATCACATGCTCAAGACATTACTCTTCTCACCTCAATTTCAGAAGATCACAGACCAACGTATAAGAAGATCCTTTTACACTTCTCCAAGTGCCACTTGAAATATTATGAACTTGTTTCTGTAGAGGAAAGAAGTTCTGCAGAGGAAGGAAGCCGGTGAATCACATTTCACTCGTGAATCACATTTCACTCGTCAATTTAGGAAGGCAGAGCAAAACTAGAAAGGTGGGCAATTTACAAGAGTGACAGTTTCTTTTCAGAAATGTAGTCCAGAAAGGGGAAGTCATAAGGTTTGAAGTGGGTCTACATCCTTAGAGCGACTAAAACCGCTCCTTAAACTGGCTTATTCTGAATTTTAAAAAGGAGCCGGGGAAAGAAAGTTAGATTTCTTCTATTGCGCTTAAAAAAAAAAAAGAACTTCCTGGAAAATGCCTGGAAAAACCTGGCCCTGTATTATCTAGCTCCTGCAATCAAATTGTCTACCAACGCATACCTTGTCACACTGTGTATGAATGTTGCTATCAAACCTATCCATATGCCTGAGCAGTTTCAGTCAAGCGAGCTTCGTTTTCAAAGCTCCCCATGCACTTCTCCAAGTCATTTCCCAGAGATGGATGTCGATACAGCCGTATCGATTACGTGAGTCAATTCCCCAAAGTCCAGGATAAAAATCTTGCTCATCAGTATTCTTGTCGGACCGAAGGTCAATCTGTGACATTTTTTTCTACGAAGGTCAGTCTGAGACATTTCTTCTATCAAGAAGGGAAAGAAAAAACGACTCAGATCTCTGTCTCTCCCTGCCTGCAGTAGACTTTTGTGGGAGAGAGGGAGGGAGGGAGGGGAGGAAGGGAAAAAAAAACTTTTGAGTTTTGGGTTCACCGAAGGTTAGGCTCTGTTTTGGGTTGCTGGACAGCTTTCACGATGACCTCATTGTCCTTGCAGATGCTTACTACACTAGGAGAGCAAGACGCAGGGAACAGCAAGCTCAGCCAGCTTGCAAAGGCTGCTACCCACAATTCACAGGAGAGGGGGTGAAAAAAACAACGAGGGATAGTTCCCACTAGGTTGTGGTCGGCTAGGTAACGGCAAGTTATTAATCTTGTGTCAGAGAGCCAGCTGCAACTGTGGCAGCTACCATATCTCACCACCAACTCTGTGTCTGGACACCACCATTGTCCTTCTCTTGGCATGAAAAGTTCTACAAATCAGCTGTTTTTCCACCCACCCGCTCCTTCCCACCTTCTTTTCATGGCGAGTTGAAAATTTTGCTTTTATTATTATTATTATTATTTTGGCCTCTCCACCCCCTCCCCTTCCTCTTTTTTGGGGTGCTTCCCCCCTTCTGGAGGAGTTTGAGCAGTGGTCCTCACTGTGGTCAGGTTTACTAATTCAGAGAGAGTCTGCCTAGTTTCCAACTTTAATGATATTCCCTCAACATATCATCCCCGTTGCTTGGCGACCGGATTTGAGCTAGGCTTTTCATTTGATTCCCACACATCAGGCTCTGAAAAGCAGGTCCCCCTCCCTCCCTTCCACCCCTTCTCCCTCTGCTTTTGATTGTGCTCCTCTGAAACCCTTCCCCCTGCGGTGTCAGTACGGGTGGGCAGAACGGTAGTAGAATAAGGCCAGGGCGGAGGGCGGCTTGAAGGCTACTGCTAGTCACACATCAAGGATTGCAAACAAAGCTGCTGAGGGCCCTTCCTGACAAACATAAATTTGCAGAAAGCAAATTTAGTCTTCCCTTCGTCGGGTGGGTGTCATTTCAAGACTTTTTCTCAGATACTTTATTAAATCTGACGCTCTCTCTTGTTTTTGTGGGCCGTTTCATACAAAAGACTTCCTATTATCAACAAGTTGCCCATCGGGGTATGCAAACAAGCTTGTGAAGTCCTAACATAATCTAATAAGCAGCGGGGCCTTTATGCCCTAAGTCTTTCCAGGTTCATTTGTTGGAGCTGAGCAGTTTTCCATTCGGATTTTGCAGAATTCCAAACAAATTTATTTTTTTCCCCCTCAGCATGCTCCAATTCTTCTCCCCCCCACAAAGTTCTCTAGACAGGAATGAGAATTCTTGTTCATCTTTCTAGACTTTTGTTTTCTCAAATTGTATGGGTGTAGTAAAAGCCCAAATTAGGCTAAAAAAAAAAGAACCTCAACAACAGTCTCATCCTTGTTTTAGGAAAATGGAATTGATACAATCCATGTTCCGTGGCCCAGTATCCTTGTGATTTTTCTTCCAGAATACTTTTCTTCCAGAATATATAAGTACATTATTTATGTCTTTTGGCATTTGTATAATTTTTTAAAATCTTTTTAAGATGGTAAGCTGCCTAGAGTTACCTTGTGGTAAGAAGGGCAGCCAATAAACTTTACAAATAATAATAATAATAATAATAATAATAATAATAATAATAATAATAATAATAATAGTAATAGTAACAACAACAACAACAACAACAAATACCGCAACCTGGCCATCGAAACTGCGCGATTATGGATGAAACGTGTAACAGTGATACCCATTGTCATTGGGGCACTGGGAACTATGTCCAAAAACTTTGCAAAATACATCAAGAAATTGCAGCTTCCTGCAATAACTCCAGCAAAGCTACAAAAAACTGCGCTAATCGGAACATCTTACATTTTAAGGAGATACCTTGTTGATACCTAGGATGCTGGCAGCAACCCGTGTCAACCCATTAGTGCCAGTCAATTTGAGTGTTCAGTTGACTGAGTTTCATGTTTTATGAATAAAAGTTTTTTATAATAATAATAATAATAATAATAATAATAATAATAATAATAATAATAATAATAATTAATACTGGAAAAAATGAGCTTTATTATGAAGAACAGTTTAATGGAATGAAAGAAAGTTGGGCTACCAGGAGGTGCGCAGGTACTACAAATCATAAGATTTAATTCAGGAAATAGTCCAGTTTAATGGAGATAGAACTAGACGTATCTAATTAGGTTGCAACCTTCCAACCTAAAGTTTCAGCCTCAGGTTTAATGTAGTTTAGATTCTAAGAGGTAGAAAATAATTCTTTCCATGTCCTTGGAAGAGTTTCCAGAAAAAAAAACCCATATAAAAAACTAAGTTTCCTGATGTTCCAGGTGAAAACGATTCCTATGGTGCCAGAAGATAGCTAGAAGCATTGAAAGTTATTTCACTTTAAAAAATTCTTGAGTCTAATCTCTCTAAGCAAGGCTTCTCCCAAACCTTGGAAAATCAGTGGAGACAATAAGCAAAGGAGGCCATTTTTGCTGACCAGATACCTCTCTTCTCTTTCCCCTCCCCTCCAGATTTTGAGTGTTGCAGAGGGCATAACCGGTGGCTTTTGGTCTTTTTCTATTTGGGTGGATTCTGTATAAAACATGTATATGTAGATGACACATATACATGTATAGGATACATATACATGTTTTGGATATTTCCTACTATGGGAATTAATTTGTCTTTATTGACTAGTGTCAGTAAGAGTGCTCTAGGGAGACTTGTGGGTTGGAAAAATGGTGTTGGGACCCATGAGACTCAAAATAAAATAAAATAAAATAAAATAAAATAAAATAATAAAATAAAATAATAAAATAAAATAAAATAAAATAAAATAAAATAAAATAAAATAAAATAAAATAAAATAAAATAAAATAAAATAAATAAAATAAAATAAAATAAAATAAAATAATAAAATAAATAAAATAAAATAAAATAATAAAATAAAATAAAATAATAAAATAAAATAAAATAAAATAAAATAAAATAAAATAAAATAAAATAATAAAATAAAATAAAATAAAATAATAAAATAAAATAAAATAAAATAATAAAATAAAATAAAATAAAATAAAATAAAATAGTTATCAGCCCTGAGATAGGCAATACAGGTTAAAAACATGGAGATATGATCTAACATCTAAGGAAGCCTTGTACAACTTCCTTCCTTCCTTCCTTCCTTCCTTCCTTCCTTCCTTCCTTCCTTCCTTCCTTCCTTCCTTTCTTTCTTTCTTTCTTTCTTTCTTTCTTTCTTTCTTTCTTTCTTTCTTTCTTTTTCTTTCTCTTACTTTTATCCCAACTTTATTATTACTTTTATGAATAACTCAAGGTGGTGAACATACATAACGCTGCTTCCTCCTTCTATTTTTCCCACAATGACAACCCTGTGAGGTGGGTTGGGCCAAGCTGCCAATCCTATTGACCATGAAATACTGTAACACCTGTGGACTTCTGAATTGTTTTAAAATAAGCATTCTTGAGCCCAAGGGCATCATTTTTACCCCTTGCTATTAGTTCTGCCCTCTGCTACAAAAGTTTTCCACGTTTAAATGTTCTTTAAAAAGTTTACTCAGGAGGACCTACAGAGGCGGGTCTGTTTTTGTGGTTGTCCTCTTCTTCAAGGGCAGAAGAAGGAGAGTGTGTGAGAAGAAAGAAAGAAAAGAAAAGAAAAGAAAAGAAAAGAAAGAAGAAAGAAAGAAAGAAAGAAAGAAAGAAAGAAAGAAAGAAAGAAAAAAGAAAGAAAGAAAGAAAGAAAGAAAGAAAGAAAGAAAGAAAGAAAGAAAGAAAGAAAGAAAGGCATTGTGTGACTTGAGGACCTCTTAAAATCCACTTTGGGAAGTCACCAGACAGACACTTGAAAAAGAGGGGCCGCTGTTTAGAAGTTAGCAAAACCAGGCCTTTGTTTCTTATTGTTTCCTTTAAAATTCTTTTTCGCTCCGTCTAATAAAGTTTTCCTGCCTATACTCAGGGAAATCTTACTCCGCTCATGAAAATGATGCAGCATGCTCACCTCCCCACGCACCCCCAGCTCTAGAAGGTGCTTACAAAAATATTCCTTTTTTCTTCTTACTCTTTCTTCTCTCCAATGTAGTCATTATTTCCCTCTCCAGTAAAGGGGCATAACACATAACCCAGGTTTTTTTTTAAAAAAATATCAAATTGACATTATTGATATTTATTTTATTTTATTATATTTATATATTTATATGATGGAATAGATTCTCGACAAGCATAATTCTGTATTATTTCCATTAACCTCTTCATGCTTTTCTTAACCATGATGGAGAGGTTTAAAAAAGCATTTGCTTTAGCCCCGTAAAATAAAAGAAGCAGAACCCAAGTTAAGAATTCTAAACCTTTACGGTCACAACGGACATTGTTTTCCATGGATTTCCCGAACAGAAACATGCCTATAAGTGAATAATCACGAAAAGATAAAATCAAAAGCTGCCTACATTTCTGTCGAAAGTCAATTCAAGTTCCTTAAAAGGAGACTTCTTGTAGCAGCTTCATGTAATGTGTAAGACGGTCTTACAAAATGTGAATTTCCTGTGCTTGTTGGTGCATGTGAGGGCTGAAATCATGAGCAGTAAGTCCCTGATAATTTACTTCAAGTCTCTTTCCTTTACCTAAATATCACGGGTGCCCCACAAGTGCTTAGTTAAGCAAAAAGGTGGGGTTGGGGTTAAAACAAACAAATAATATAAATGCTCTTTGGCTGGTTGCCACCATAGGGTAAACTCAAAACCAAAATTGTCTAAAGACAATTGCTATGTTCACATCACCGGCTGTGCTGAGCAAACCATAATATAGTTTAATGGGATGGTGTGGTTGCCTCAAAATGCTGAAACAATTGCTTCTATCCCCACAACAAACTACAAAGGATCAATCCACATTTTACCGGGTCTAGCATGTTGCATAAAAAAACAGCTAGCTAGTTGCGTGAGAAAAAAAAAGGCATATTTAATCTCTCTCTCCTGAAGTTGAGACTGCCTAGTAAGTACATAAAATTATTCAACAGGTAACATTTCTACAGTAAAATAACTTGAATCCCATTTAAAAATCCAATTACATTAACCACATAAACTACTGATTCCTGGAAGACTGCCATGCAAGCAAGGAACAGTTTCTGAAGAGGGCAATGCAAAGGGGAAGAGTCGGAAAGTAAATTTAAATCTTAAAAGTAAAGACCGCTGGGTTTCTAAGTTGATAGCTTTTTTGTCTCTGCCACTTAAGGCTCATTCCAGACAGTATCGTGACTCAACCCTGACACATTCCTTAGGTGAAGCTCTTGATTTCTTGGTGACTTCATTGGTGGCTTTTCCATAGGGGGCACCCAAAAGGTGGAATAACCTTAGCAGCAAATATTGAAAGTTTTAACCCTAAGAACTAAGGAGAAATTTCCCATCAGTGAGAAGAATTAATCAGTGGAATGGCTTGCCTAAGAAATTGTGAGTGCTCCAACAATGGCAGTTTTTAAGAAGAGATTGGACAACCGTTTGTCTGGGATGGTATAGGCAGTGGTGGGATTCAGCCAGTTTGCACCTGTTCGGCAGAACCGGTAGCTAATTTTTTGTTTCCCAGGCCCAGAATGGACTTCCAGAAGCGGCATCCACACAGAGAACCAGTTGAATCCCACCACTGGGTATAGGGTCTTCTGCTTCTGCAGGGGTTGGGACTAGAAGACCTCCAAATGTCTCTTCCAGCTCTGTCGTTCTGTTAATATTGACTTTCTGCACTTAATTTGTCAATAAGGACAATAGATATAGGACTTGAGAGGCACCTTTACTCTTCATGTCTGTATCTAGTGTCCATCTTATTGATTGCATGGGTCTTCTCAGAGCTATCTTCATGCCCACTTTCTCCTTCCTATGTCCTGGGCTCATCCATAGGGCCTCCTTGCACTGTGGGAGCTGGCCTACTTTCTATTTGTTGAGCTAATTTCCATACGGAAGCGACTTCGTCTTGGTGCCAGTTCCTTATGGTGGCAAGCTGAGGGGCTGTGCTTCATCTGTGTCTTGGGAAGGAGTGCTTGTATGGTTGGTGACAAGCTGTCCTTCAAATGGCTTAGTATAAGAATGCCTCCTCCTCCTATCTGGAGGTGGAGCACTATGCCTCCATGGCCAATGTGTGGTGTGCCAAAAAGAACAGAGCCTTGTGGGTGCAGCTGGTTCCTTTGCAAACTTTTGTGGTTTGGTAATGAGAATGTTGACCTTCTTGAATTTCTTTTTCTTCCTTCCTTCCTTCCTTCCTTCCTTAATTCCTTCCTTCCTTCCTTCCTTCCTTCTTTCTTTCTTTCTTTCTTTCTTTCTTTCTTTCTTTCTTTCTTTCTTTCTTTCTTTCTTTCTTTCTTTCTTTCCTTCCTTCCTTCCTTCCTTCCTTCCTTCCTTCCTTCCTTCCTTCCTTCCTTCCTTCTTTCCATCATTCCCATTTTTTACTTCCTTCCTTTCTTCCTTCCTTCCCATTTCCTATCCTTCCTTTCCACTCATTTTCCTTCCTTCCTTCCTTCCTTCCTTCCTTCCTTCCTTCCTTCCTTCCTTCCTCCCCCCTCCCTCCCTCCCTCCCTCCCTCCCTTCTTTCCAATATGTTTATATTTTCACAAAATGGGTCATCAGTCACAATACCATAGTGGTACTGCATCTTGCATGAAAACAATGCAACTAGGAATAAGGCATAAAATACTTAATGCATTAAATGTTGGCCAAGCAGGAGCAATGTGCATCAACAGGAATGTATTGATGACCCCTCTCTCTTTCTCTACCTCCAATAATGAAAGTTGAACAATGCCAACTCTAAACCAGGTAACTTAGACTTTTCTAACAGAATGTCATTTCTAAATATGGATTACATTTTGTTATTTTTTTCCCTTTTGTGCAAGCAGATTTCAGAGTTTCTTCAATAAATATAATTCCAATAACTGTATTGCTTCTCCCAGCGTGTATTCTTTCTGCTATGCAAAGCTGCCTATTCTAACATCATTCCTAGTAACAATGGCACCAGGGAAGTGCCATTTTATTGCCTAAGTTTGTCACTCAGTTTGTTGAGGGACCACAATACAGTAACGGAAGGCAAAGAGGCAGCCTTTGACATCTCTGAGTGGATGGTGTAGGAACTTTTAATAAATAACCAGCTAAACAGATGTCCAGCTAATCAGTCTAGAACAGGAGTCCCCAACCTCTGGTCTGTGAACCAGTACTGGGATGCGGCATGCCAGCAACCAGTCCACATGAACAAGCAAAGCCCCATCCACGAGATGCAGGCACCACACAAAACCACGCACCCCCTGGTCCATGGAAAAACCTCTCTCCACAGAACTGGTCCCTGGTGCCCAAAAAGTTGGAGACCTCTGGTCTAGAAGGTCTGCACATATTCAGAGCTAAACTCATTGTGCTAACAAGTATTTTTGATCTATCAGACTATATCGTGCATATAGGAATTCTAATTTTGAACCTAGCACAGTCTGGAAGAAAATTCTCAAATGCCAGGGAAATCAGGAGTCCAGGCAGTTCAAAGGGGTGTAAGTAAAGATTTATTGCAAGCTTAAAGGTCTCTACAAGAATCTGAATTACTAATGGCCAAACCAAACTGAAGATAGATAAGAGTCAATGGAATTCAAGGTGGGCTGGGCTTAGATCTCTTGTGAGCATGAAGGGACTCATGACTGATGAAGCATTTGACTCCTGCTCATCTTCTACAAAAACCCGATCTTATAAAAGGAAACAGCAATGCCAGGGTGCTCTAAATCATTTCCAGAATGAAACTGGCTGCTTTGATAAATCTCTAATTAAGCTTGGAATAAAGCTGAACATTTATATATAGATCAGCTTTTCATAATACTTTCTCATAATAATAATGCTAGCTCTGAAAGCAGGAGAATGTGAATTCTAGCCCCCCACCACCTGTAGGCATGAAGGCCAGTTGGGTGACTTTGGGCCAATCATCAGGAGACTGTGAGTTCTAGTCCTGCCTTAAGTACAAAAGCCAGCTGGGGTGATTTTAAGCCAGTCACACTTTTTCAGTCCAACCCACCTCACAGGGTTGTGGTTATGAGGAAAACAAAGCAAGGAAGGAGAATTAGGTAAGTTCATTGCTTTGAGTTATTAAAGCAATAAAGGCAGGATTAAAATCTAATATGTAAATTAATTACATAAATAATTAGGAACTTTCTAGATATGATAGGATTATCACTCTCAGAATAGCAGAGTTGGAAGGGACCTTGGAGGTCTTCTAGTTTGACCCCTTGCTCTGGCAGGAAACCCTATACCATTTCAGACAAATGCCTGTCCAGTCTCTTCTTAAAAACTTCCAGTGTTGGAGCACCCACAACTTCTGGAGGCAGGTTGTTCCACTGGTTAATTGTTCTAACTGTCAGGAAGTTTCTCCTTAGTTCTAGGTTGCTTCTCTCCTTGACTAGTTTCCATCCGTAGCTTCTTGTCCTTCCTTCAGGCGCTTTGGAGAATTTCTTGACTCCCTCTTCTTTGTGGCAGCCCCTGAGATATTGGAACACTGCTATCATGTCCCCCCTCATCCTTCTCTTCATTAAACTAGACATACCCAATTCCAGCAACTGTTCTTTAGATGTTTTAGCCTCCAGTCCCCTGATCATCTTTGTTGCTCTTCTCTGCATTAAACATCTTTTTTTACATTGTGGTGACCAAAACTGGATATAGCATTCCAAATATGGTCTTACCAAGGCATTCTAAAACTGTGGTTGAGAAAGGCCTGAGTATGATATTTTGCTATTCTTATATACAGTAAAAAAAGAAAAGCATTTTGCACACAGCATTTAACATTTATCCCCCTCTTCATTCTCTGAAGGTTTTAATTAACATCTTAAATACACTGCGACAGAGCATTTAAGCAAAAGCCAAATCTATTTATGTTGTCACTTGATATTAGTGGATGGCAATCCAGCTCTATTCAAATATAATGGGAATTTGTATCCTTACTTCTGTTTGCTTAATCTTTTGCTTGGTAATATTTCACCCAGGTTATCAAGCCTGAACAAAAATGCAAAACATAGGAAAATAGGAAACAATAAAGATAATGTTGGGAGTACAGGTAGTCCTCAGCGTATGACCACAATTGAGCCCAAAGCTTCCGTTGCTAAGTGAGACATTGGTTAAATGAGTTTTGCCCCATTTTAAGACCTGTCTTGCCACAGTTGTTAGATCAATCACTGCAGTTGTTAAGTTAGTAACCTGGTGGTTAAATAAATGTGGCTTCCCTATTGACTTTGCTTGTAAGAAGGCTCCAAAAGGTGGGACATCACAAAACCCTGGGACATCACAATCATCATAAATGCATGACAATTGCCAAGCATCCACATTTTGATCAAGAGATTCTGGGCATGTCACAATGGTCATAAGTGTGAAAAATGGGGTCATAAATAATTTTTTTTCCATTCCATGGCAGCTTCAAGTGGTCACTAAAGGAATGGTTGTAAGTTAAAATCTACCTGTGGTAACAGCAATAATTGATTCTTCCTTTCACCTAGAGGCCCCTCAAGCTAGCTAACAATTCAAAAGTTTAATTCCTGCTTAGCATTCTCTAGTGTACTATTAAGAGTATATATAGTCAATTCACATGTTCTTTTGCTTGCTTGCATGTTTGGAGATCTCACAAATGTTTTTCAGGCCATTAGAAAGCAAAACATGAATGGTGAAAAGAGATGAGCCCGTCTGCAAGAGCTGTCCTTCAACTACGGATGTTGATTTGATAGCTTGGAGGATTTTTACTGAGTTTGTTACAATTAGAAATTTATTAGCTTAAATATGAAATAGCAAATGTTAAGGGAAACAGAGAAGAAATATTTGATGATGTAACCTGAGATACCTACTAAAGATTTTGTTATTCAACTATTGTTTAACCGAATCACCATATTGCTTTCCAAATACTCAAATGTAAAACTGGAAAACTAATAAAAAAATTTTTTTAAAAAGGAAGCAAAAAAAATGCAGCCAAATTTGAGGAATTCTGGACACTGAAATTCTAACATGGCTTGCAGGTACCCAACTGTGGAAAACATATTTTCATGCTTTCAAATTGTCATGAATGCAGATGAAGAGTAATAATGTTAGTCAAGTCCAGCAGCCTTCCCAAGTTTGAATCAAACTCTTGGTTCTCCTATCAACTTCCCGTTAACCTGGAGAACAGGTGACTGACCAATGCAGTATGAAGAGTTGGGTAGTATGGTTAGACAGGTTAATTCAGCTTCAACATTTCAGGGAATAGAAGCTTATTGACTTAAAACTTTATGTATAAAAGAATTACTACAATCCTCTTTTTTTTAAAAAAAATAATAATCTTCAGTCAGAATAGAGCTGGAAGGGACGTTGGAGGTCTTCTAGTCCAGCGCCCTGCTCAAGCAGGAGACCCTACCATTTCAGACAAGTGACTGCTCAGTCTCTTCTAAAAAACCTCCAGTGATGAAGCACCCACAACTTCTGAAGGCGAGCTGTTCTACTGGCTAATTGTCCTCACTGTTAGGAAGTTTCTCCTTAATTCCAGGTTGCTTCTCTCCTTGATTGATTTGCACCAATTGTTTCTTGTCTTGCCTTCTGGTGCTTTGGAAAATAAGTTGAACCCTTATTGTCCCAACAGAGCTTTTCAAAGAGGCAACTGAACTTTCTTGTTTTTTCTTTGAAGACATTTCGCTTCTCATCCAAGAAGCTTCTTCAGCTCTTCTTCTTCAAAGAAAAGAGAAGAAAGTTCAGTTGCCTCTTGAAAAAGCACTTTGGGGGCAACCTTGACCTGGATGACCAAGAATCTCCATAGACATTGAACCCTTCTTTGTTTTTGTTTTTATTTATTATTTGTGTCCTGCCTTTATTATTTTTACAAATAACCCAAGGTGACAAACATATGCAAAAACACCTCCCTCTTTCTAATGTCCCTACAACAACAATCCTGTGAGGAGAATTGGACTGAGAGAGAGAGTAACTAGCCCAAATTCACCCAGCTTTTATGCCTAAAATGGAACCAGAACTCACAGTCTTCCAGCTTTCTAGCCTGTTGTCTTAGCCACTAGACCAGAGGTCGGCAACCTTGGCTCTTTTATGACTCGTGGACTTCAACTCCCAGAATTCCTGAGCCAGCATAGACCAAACTAGGAACCATCAACTGCCTTCATAAAGTAATTGGGAAACAATATGAGGGCTGAAGGATTAATGTTCTGGAAATATGCTGGACGGGCTGGTAGCAAAAGAACAGGGAAGGTCAGAACATGGTTTCTGATTGGTAGAAAAATTGTGAAGTTCTCTCAGGGAAGCTGAAAAAGCCAACACAGTGCTAGGCTGCATTAACAGAGGGATAGAATCAAGATCACATGAAGGGTTAATATCACTTTACAATGCCTTGTTAAGGCCACACTTGGAATACTTAATCCAGTTTTGGTCACCACGATGTAAAAAAAGAGTAGAAAGAGTGCAGAGAAGAGCAACAAAGATGATTAGGGGACTGGAGGCTAAAGCATATAAGGAATGGTTGCTGGAATTGGATAGGTCTAGTTTAACGAAGAGAAAGACGAGGGGGGGACATGATAGCAGTCTTCCAATATCTCAGGGGCTGCCACAAAGAAGAGGGAGTCAAGCTATTCGCCAAAGCGCCTGAAGGCAAGACAAGAAGCAACAGGTGGAAACTAACCAAAGAGAGAAGCAACCTAGAACTAAGGAGAAATTTCCTGACAGTTAGAACAATTAACCAGTGGAACAACCTGCCTCCAGAAGCTGTGAATGCTGTAAATGCTTGGCTGATGCCTGCTATGAGGTCTTCCCATCCCCTTTGGCTCCTACTTTCCCCCTAAACTCTTGGCAACTCCACCCCTGCGTTCCAATGCATTGATGTCAGCCTCTGAAATGAGTTTGCCCAGATTAGAGAGAGTGCTATCCACCCCATTTTCCACTTCAACGAGCTGAGCTTTGGACATGCTGAAAAGCACCATTTAGAATTAATTAAAGTGGAGCTGTTCTCATTGGTCTTGCCACTGCTGACCACTGCGTATTTTTTTAATGAGGTGAGCTGGAGCAAAGGGTCTTTGTTGATGTTTTTTAACACCGGAGCAATGCATATTATGTCATATTAATGAAACAGGAAACCTAAGGGGAATTTGATGGGGGGGGGGGAAATGGAGAATTCAGATGAATATGAATCATGCTTCAAAGATGCCTTTTGGCATCTTTTACAAGGCAATACCTGCATACTCCAGTCTTGGCTACCTTACATCAAATGATTAACATCTATTCATATCTTTTGATGTGTGGGTTTTTAAAATTGCAATAATTGTAAGGTTTTTGGTCAACCTGTCACTTGTCGTATGACTTAAAAAATTGTCCTGTGTAAGAGCTTTAAAACAGTTCGATGTAGTTTTGATTGAAAAACCTGTCCGTATCTAGTTTATGAATAATTCTCTCTTCACAGTTATAGGCAGAGCAAGTATGAAACAGTGATTTAACCAAATATTTGGGAAGTTGATTGCACAACACGAGGAAGAAAACGGTTTCAGAATATCAGGTGAGCAATAGAAAGCACTGAATCTGTCAGTTTCAGTTTTATTCACTTTCTTATTTTCCAAGTTGTAAATTTGTCTCCTTCTGTTCCGTGCTATTCTGAGCATTTTTTTTGTGTGAAAAAAAAAATTCTATCTATGCTTATGTACATTTCCTTCAAACATGCACAATTTTCTTTGTATTCTTGCTAATGTATATACGGTAGCTATTTTGGTGGGTGGGGAAAAATCCTTTTATATCATGCATATGATATATTATTTTCTTAAATGTATACATTTCGTTTCTGCCAACCTGGCAGTTCGAAAGCATGTAAAAATGCAAGTAGAAAAATAGGGACCACTATGGTGGGAAGGTAACAGCGTTCCGTGAACCTTTGGCGTCCTGTCATGCCAGCCACATGACCACAGAGATGTCCTCGGACAAGCGCTGGGTCTTCGGCTTTGAAACGGAGATGAGCACCGGCCCCTAGAGTCGGAAACGACTAGCACGCATGTGCGGGGGAACCTTTACCTTTACCTTTTATACATTTCGTACATTTTCCTATTTTTATTTTTGATCGGCAATCTGCATTGGAAAATTGAGAAAACTGTTCTGGTTCGTGTCCTGTTTCAGAAATTTTAATTAAGTTGGCATTCAGATTGAAACTATATAGGTTTCCCCTGGAACTCTTTTGAGTGAAGTGATTTTAAAATGGTACAGTCCAGTTCAAAGTTCTTAGTCAGACCTAACTGAAAGAATTGTTATTCCACGGCTTTTGCTGCTTCTTCTAATATTTTAATAAATGTTAGAAAGCATTGTCCCCTCTTCCCCTTGTGATTTAAACTCTGGTAGAGAAAAGAAATTATCGGTAGTCTTCAACTCACAACTAAAATTGAGCCCAAAATTTCCACTGCTAAGCAAGAAAGTTGTTAAGTGAGTTTTGCCCCATTTTATGACCTCCCTTGCCACAGTTGTTAACTGAATCACTGCAGTTGTTAAGTGAGTAACATGGTTGTTAAGTGAATCTAGTTTCACTTAAGTAGTCTGATAATAAGCAGTCTGGTGGCACTAGTGGCGAAGATGCTCATCTCCTACTCACAAAGTTGAGAGTTCAATCCTAGGTAGCGGCAGATATTTTTTCCCTATGCTGCAAAGAAAAAATATCTGCTGCGAACACTGTGTGGTGTCAGGAAGGGCATCCAGCCAGTAAATGCTCAGCTCTATCCAGTCACCCTGACTCTAGGGTTGTAAAAAAGGTGAGGGTAATCTGATGATCATGAATGCAGTTGCAAACATTTCAATTTTGATATAATTAAATGTGTAATATCCTCCCATGGCATCTTACATTGCCTTTCTACACTTAAATATTCCCTCCCTCCCTCCCTCCCTCCCTCCCTTCCTTCCTTCCTTCCTTCCTTCCTTTTTCTCTTTATCACATCATTGATTCTCAAGCACCCATCTACTTCATTGCAGGTCATGGCAAAAGAAATTCCAGGTAACCACACAAGGTGATAAGTCTCTCTCTCTCTCTCTCTCTCTCTCTCTCTCTCTCTCTCTCTCTCTCTCTCTCTCTCTCTCTCTCTCTCTCTGTGTGTGTGTGTGTGTGTGCAAACTATAGAAATAAATAATAAAGATTTTTATCACAAATGAAGATGGTCCTTGAGGGCTACAATGTTGCAATGACATAAAAACTTTTTAAAAAACAACAACAGGGAAAATATTGCTTATTTCAACTTCATATTTCGGAGGTTATATTTTTGCCTATGGATTGTTAGTAAGTCACATCACTTAGAGTCTGATACTACAGTTTTTCATTATTATGAAATGTAGCTAAAAGTCAATAGGCTTGACCATCTAATGACATTCTAAATATGCTAGAAAATGTAAATCCCCACAATACTTATTGAGATTTATTCAAACAAACAAAGGTAACAAAAGTCTTTTGTACGTTTGTCACTCATTTCCAGTGCTCTGTTGTTGCAGTGTCAAATAATGCCAGTGATTTCAGGACAATTACTGTAATTTTAAACTCTCAACAAATTAAGTGATAAAGACTAATCGTCCAAAGGGGACACTATCCCATTTCCCCCTCCCTACTTTACAAGTAAATTTTAATTGGTGGAGGATGAATTTCAAATCCTGACTGATTAGAAAATTGACCCGTTTCACCACTAACAAATTTGATTTCTTACAAATAAAAGCTGTTCCTTGTAAGTATTTTTAATTAGGTTTGCTGCCACCTCAGATGCGACGAAGATGTAAAGATATATAAGGATTGCTTTTCCTGCTTGTTTGTTTGTTTGTTTTATATCACCTGCAAATGACTTTAGCAACAAAGTTAATTCCTAATGGTAAATTAATGATAAGGGAATTTTTCCCAATCTGGTACCTTTCACCCATCTTGTACAAGGAATGAAAATAAACATGGGTGGAGAGATGGCCCCAGGCCATCTTGTGGAGAGATGGCCCCTTGTAAATAAAACAAGTCCTGGTTGTTGAGATCCCTTTATTTCGATGATCCTCAACTTAGTAGCAAGTAAGTTACACCAAACTCTAACTTCTCAACGTTCAGCCAGCTCATGCTCACACTGACTGCGGAATGGGATAACTCGCCGTGGCCAAATCGACACAGCCAACTTGTTACAGCCAACTTGCCATGGCCAGCTCACCATGGCCAATTTGCCACAGCCAACTTACTACAGGACTACTCACTATGGCCAATTTGCCACAGCCCAAGAGTTACACTAATATCGAAGGAATGGTGGAATAGAATCATTAGAGAAAGGATGCCAAAGGAGGGACAACATGAAATGTGAATGTAAAAAAATTAAAATGTTAAATTGAATTGTTGCATTGTCCTGCAACGAGTTGGCCAGTGATGAATTGGCCATGCTGAGTTGTCTTATGGCAAGTTGGCCATGGCAAGTTGGCTGTGCCAAGTTGTCCCATTCTGCAGTTAGCATTGTTCCCTTGCTGAGAATAGCACTTACCACTAGCACTTAGACTTATATACTGCCCCATAGTGCTTTACAGCACTTTCTGAGCAATTTATAAATGTCAGCATATGCCCCCCCAACAATCTGGGTCCTCATTTTACCGACCTCGGAAGGAGGGAAGGCTGAATCAACCTGAGCTGGTCAGGATCAAACTGCTGGCTGTGGGCAAAGTTAGCCTGCAATATTGCATTCTAACCAAGAATGCTGAGAGCTTTGATTAAGAATGCTGGTAGATGTAGTTAAAAATGTGTTTGGAGAATGCTTAAAGTAGCTGGAGGTTAGCAAACTCATAATTTAATTTGTTAACCAGCAGCAATCTCAAAATGTAGAATAAAAGACAGAATCTATTCCAAGGGATGATGAACTATCAACTACAGATACAGATAGACTTATGATCACAATTGGGCCCAAAATTTCTGTTGCTAAGTAAGATATTAGTTAAGTGAGATTTGCCACATTTTATGACCTTTCTTACCACAGTTGTTAAGTGAATCACTGCGGCTGTTAAGTTAGTAACACGGTTGTTAAGTGAATCTGGCTTCCCTCTTGACTTTGCTTGTCAGAAGGTTGCAAAAGGTGATCACATGACACCAGGACACTGTAACCATCATAAATATGAGTAAGTTGCCAAGCATCAGAATTTTGATGATGTGACCATGGGGATGCTACAATGGTCACAACTGTGGAAAATGGTCATAAATCACTTTTTTCAGTGCCATTATAACTTCGAACGGTCACTAAACAAATTGTTGTAAATTGAGGACTAGTTTCCCTGACTTTCTGAGCTTAAAAGACCTTACTGAATTCTCTCCTGGGAGAAACACAGGTGCCCCCTTTAATGACTCATTTGCAGCCCTGGTTTAAGACAAATGTGTTGATTCAGGAATTTGCAAGATAAATATTAGCTCAGAATCAATATCTTAACCAAACCAAACTCTACTGTGTCCATCAATGTTGGTGGTGTTGATAGAATGCTTTCAGTCACTGGATGTAAAATGTTATACTGTAATGATTCCATTGTACAAATTTTTATCATTTCTATTCTGTTCACTGTAATTCCTTTCAAGTAGAATGACGGTGACGGGGGACCACCATCATCCTCATCGTGATCCCTATCACCTGTACCAAGCTAGTTTAGAAATGGCTATTGTAGACTAGGAAACGGGAGATGGATTTGTTTAATTTTCATTGGTTGGCAAATATATTTAACCGCTCAATTTAGTTATTCACATTTTTCCAAATTTTGCAATCGAGCGTACCAGTATTACTATTATTATTTCCCACACAAACATACATGCACTCACGAAAACAGTAGGTAAAATGTATTCTGTACAGGGACGTTACTTGTAAAATCTACATTAGACAACATTGCAAAAAAACAAAAAAAACAAAAATGCAATTGTTTGGGAAAATAAGCATTAAAATGTGGGCAAAACTCACTTAGCAAATGTCTCACTTGACAGCAGATAGTTTGGGCTCAGTTGTGGCTGTATAGTTAAGAACTGCCCTGTTAACCGCCCTGAGTCTCTTGAGAGAAGGGCGGTATATAAATTAAATAAATAATAAAATAAATAATAATAATAACTACCTGTATCAAAGAAGATATCTAGCAAAACCAAACAAGACAGACGCAGGCTTCAACGGATAGTTAGAACATCAGAAAAAACAATTGCAGCCAGCCTGCCTTCCATTAAGGACCTGTATACTGCACAAGCCAAAAAGAGGGCTGTGAAAATATTTACAGACCCCTCACATATTGAACATAAACTGTTTCAACTTCTTCCCTCAAGATGATGCTGTTCTGAACCAGCCCTCTTCTGGCCTTGTAGTAAGGCAAACCCCTATTCAGAAAGAAGAGACTGGAGAGCGTCCAAGGCTAAAAGGCATCTGCCAAGATTTAATTACGCAGTTAACAAAAACACAAGAGCTTGTCTTCTCAAGCGGAAAAGTTGCTTTCAGCAACCAGCCCCTCCCCAAACACTCCTTTTATAGAGAGCTCAGGGCGTGGTCTCCCTGTGCCTCCTCCCGAGGAGTCCCACAGCCTTTCTTTGTTTGTTCCTGCTCGACTGCCTCCTGCGTCGGGCGTCCTTGAACAGGGCCAGCTGTGGGTCATCTTCCTCCGCACTCTCGGGCTCACGCAGCTGAGAAGAGGTCCCTGGCTGAGGGCTCTGCAAAGCCTCCAAACCATCATCAGCCGGTTCGTTTCCCTCCCCCTCATCTGAGTCATCCGATACATCGGAGCCGGCTGTTGGACCCACAGGCTGGCCCTGAGTCACAACACTATCCCGCACCGCAGGGCCCTTCCCCCGGGTCTGCCGATCCGGATGCGGTCGGGATGGGAACTGTTCGTGAAAAGCAGTCACCAACGCAGGGGCATGAACGGCGGTCGCGTCTTCCCATGTGAAGTCCTCCGGCCCGTACCCTTTCCACTCGATCAGGTACTGGAAGCGACCTTTCAGCCAGCGGGAATCCCTGATGCTGGCGACCTCGTACTCGGGGGTGCTGTCGCCATCACGAGGTCCTGATGGGGGAGGTTCCGCTTGGCGAAGTGGACAAGCCGGTTGTTCGGGGACCAACAAGGACCGATGAAAGACGGGGTGCACGCGCAGGGAACGTGGCAGAGTTAAACGATAGGCGACCGGGTTGATGACGGCCTCGACTGGGAACGGTCCAAGGTAACGGTGGTCCAGCTTCCTCGCCGGCCGAGTGGATGGTAGGTTCCTGGTGGACAGCCAGACCCGATCCCCCACCGATAATGGAGGCGTATCCCTTCTCGACCGATCGGCGAACCTCTTGTAGTCGGCCTTGGCCTTATCCAGCTGCCGTCGCACCAACCGATGGATCGCCTGTAATTCCGCCATGAATTCGTTCGCTGCCGGCTCCGGTGAGTCCACGGGAGAAAGGGGGAAAAACCTGGGGTGATAACCCACGTTGGCCAAGAACGGTGTCATCTGCGTGGAGGTGTGCTGCGAGTTGTTAAAGGCAAACTCGGCTATGGCCAAATAGTCCACCCAATTGTCCTGCTGCAGGTTAACATAGCAGCGCAGATACTGCTCTAAGATGCCAATGACCTTCTCGGTACCCCCGTCGGTCTGAGGATGATGCGTGGACGAGAGGCAAACCTTAATGTCCAACGCCCGCATCAACTCCTGCCAGAAGCGGGCTGTAAACTGGGCCCCCCTATCGGAGACGACTCTATCGGGAAGACCGTGCAGCCGGAACACCTGTTGGATGAACATGCGACTGGTGGCGCGAGCTGACGGTAAGCCGCGACAGGGGATGAAGTGCGCCATCTTGGTCAACATGTCCACCACCACAAACACTGTCGTGAAGCCGGAGGATGGGGGTAGATCCGTCAGAAAGTCCATGGACACAGCCCCCCAGGGTCTCTTGGGTGTTGGCAAAGGCTGCAGTAAACCAGGCGGGGCCCCTGTCGCTGACTTGGCCTGCCTGCATGGGACGCAGGAGGTGACATAAGACTGGACATCGTGTCGGACTCGGGGCCACCAGAAGGTACGGGAGACCAGGTTCAGAGTCTTGAACAGGCCAAAATGCCCCGCAGCCGGGTTATCATGACACTGGCTGAGGACGAGTCCCCTGAGTGGCCCTCCTGGAACATAGAGCCGGTCACGATAATACAGGAGTCCATCCGTGACCGACCAAGGCGAATCTGGCCCCACCTCTTCCTTCCGCTGAGCCACCCACGCCTCCTGCTGCTGCGCCTCCCGGATCCGAGCCCGTATATCCACCGGCTCCCGCACCGCAGCAAAGGACTCGACGGGGATCACTGTCCTGGGCGGAAGCTTGTCTTCCACTCGGGTGTACTCGGGCTTCCTGGACAGAGCATCCGCTCTCTGGTTGTGCCCGCTTGGTATGTACCGCACCCGGAAGTCAAACCTCGCAAAGAAGAGGGACCACCGGATCTGGCGTTGGTTCAAATTCTGAGCGGTCTGCAGGCTTTCCAGATTCTTGTGGTCCGTCCGGACCTCGATTTGATGCCGCGCCCCCTCCAGATGATGCCTCCAAGCCTCGAACGCCGCCTTGATGGCCAGCAGCTCCTTCTCCCAGATGGTATAGTTGCGCTCCGAGGGATTCAATTTCCGAGAGTGATACGCGCAAGGGAAAAGGGTACCGTTGGGCGTTGCTGCCTGGAGTAACACGGCCCCAATGGCAATGTCGGAGGCGTCCGCCTCCACGACAAACGGCCGTTGCGGGTCAGGATGCTTCAAGATGGGCTCCTTCATGAAGGCATCCTTCAAAGCTTGGAACGCCTGTTGTTCGGGGGCGTTCCACTGGAACCGAGTCTTCTTCTGCAGGAGCCGGGTGAGGGGGGCTGTCAAGGCGGCAAAGCCAGGGATGAATGTCCGATAGTAGTTGGCAAATCCAAGAAGTCGCTGAACGTCCTTCACGCGACGCGGGGGTTGCCAACTCTGCAACGACTCAACTTTAGTCGGTTCCATGGCGATGCCCTCAGGAGAAATGCGATGACCCAGGAAATCGATGGTCACCTGGTAGAACTGGCACTTCTCCAACTTGGCAAACAGCCGATGTTTCCGGAGGTGCTGCAGGACCTGACGGAGATGCTGATGATGCGCTTCACGCGACGGGGAGTAAATCAGGATGTCGTCCAGGTAAATCACAACAAACTGGTCCAACAGATCCCGAAAGATGTCGTTCATAAAATGCTGAAACACAGCAGGGGCGTTGGTCAGGCCAAACGGCATCACCGTGTACTCGAAATGTCCATAGCGAGTACCAAACGCCGTCTTCCACTCATCACCCGGCCGAACCCTGACGAGGTTGTAAGCTCCACGCAGGTCCAGTTTCGTGAAGATCTTAGCCTCCCGGAGTCGGTCCAAGAGCTCGGGGATGAGGGGCAGCGGGTAGCGGTTACGCACCGTGATGGCGTTGAGTTTCCGGTAGTCACAGCAAAGCCGTAACTCGCCCGACTTCTTTTTGACGAAGAGCACGGGCGCAGACACTGGCGAGGACGAGGGCCGGATGAAACCATGAGCCAAATTCTTTGTCAGGAAGTCCCGCAATGCAGCCAACTCGGGCTCCGACATGGAGTACAAACGCCCCACTGGGAGAGGCGCATCAGGGACTAGATCAATGGAACAGTCATAGGGCCTGTGCGGGGGTAATTGGTCCGCCTCTGACTCGCTGAACACATCAGCAAAGTCGGACAGTTCGGGAGGCAAGGAAACCCCTGGGGAACCCTCCACCTGGCCGGCACAGATATGGCGGGTGTGATCCACGCACTGCAAACTTGGGAAGGTGACCAAGTTCTGAGACCAATAGATCTGTGGATCATGCGCCCGGAGCCACGCCAGTCCCAAGACCACGGGGAAGTGCAGTTCCGAGGTGATGTAGAACTGGATGGCCTCCACATGAGAACTGATGGCCATACACACGGGTTGCGTGGCGGCCGTAATAGGCCCGGACAGGAGCACTCGACCATCGATGGTCTCCACAAGCATGGGCGGATCCACCGGACACTGGGGAACAGCCCATTTGGCCACGAAGGCCGAGTCCATGAAGTTAGTGGTAGCCCCAGAGTCAATTAAGGCATGGACCGGAATCCCCTCTGGCTTGCCAGAAAGGATCAGACGTGCCTCCAAAATCAAATGCTGTGGAGGTTCACAGGCACCATCAGAACGGCGTCGCTCGGCGTGGTCGTTGTGGGTCGCCCGATCTATCACACCGTCTAGATCGGGCTCGGGCCGTTTCCCGACAGCAAAGTAGAAGACTTTCTCGGGGCAGGCTTGGTCACTGGTGCCCGCTGACGCTTCTTCGGGCAAGAAGCAGCCAAATGTCCAGGGTCCCCACAGTAAAAACACAACCCCTCCGATCGTCGTCTGTCCATTTCCGTCACCGAGAGACGGGACCTGGCGGCACCCAGCTCCATTGGCTCCTCCCTCTGGACTGGGGGCTCACGCACAACAGGGGCGGCAGGGGTCTGTGGGGTGGCACGGCGACTCTTTCGCTGCTGCAGCCGGGCATCGATCCGCAGACAAAGATGGATCAGCCCATTCAGATCTGAGGGAATGTCCACGCGGGCCAGCTCATCCAACATCTCCTCTGACAAGCCATCCTGAAAGGCATCCACGAGCGCAGCCTCATTCCAGGCGGAATCCTGGCTAAGCAGCCGGAAATCGCTGATATAGGCCTGTAGAGGGCGCTGACCCTGCCTCAAAGCTTTCAGGCGTCGGGTGGCAGTCTGCGCCTTAATCGGGTCCTCGTACATGAGGCGCATATGGTCACAAAACCCCCCAAAGTTATCCAACAAAGGGCTAGGCTGTGCCAATCCCACCTTATCTCGGTCAGTGGGGAAATCAGCTGCTCTCACGCTGATAAAAAGCTGGCATTGTCCCAAGAAGGCAGGAAACAGTTCTGGAGTACCAGCAAATTTATCCGGCATAGCTATCTGACATTTCCTCCTGGGTGGGGGTGCAGCATGTACCTGAGCTTGCAGTTGAGCCACCTGAGCTGCCAGCAAAGTGAGTTGCTGGGTGAGCTGGGCATTCTCGGCAAGAAGCTGCTCCATCGTAGTAATAAGGGGTGGGTGGCTGAAAGCAAACTGTTCTGAACCAGCCCTCTTCTGGCCTTGTAGTAAGGCAAACCCCTATTCAGAAAGAAGAGACTGGAGAGCGTCCAAGGCTAAAAGGCATCTGCCAAGATTTAATTACGCAGTTAACAAAAACACAAGAGCTTGTCTTCTCAAGCGGAAAAGTTGCTTTCAGCAACCAGCCCCTCCCCAAACACTCCTTTTATAGAGAGCTCAGGGCGTGGTCTCCCTGTGCCTCCTCCCGAGGAGTCCCACAGCCTTTCTTTGTTTGTTCCTGCTCGACTGCCTCCTGCGTCGGGCGTCCTTGAACAGGGCCAGCTGTGGGTCATCTTCCTCCGCACTCTCGGGCTCACGCAGCTGAGAAGAGGTCCCCGGCTGAGGGCTCTGCAAAGCCTCCAAACCATCATCAGCTGGTTCGTTTCCCTCCCCCTCATCTGAGTCATCCGATACATCGGAGCCGGCTGTTGGACCCACAGGCTGGCCCTGAGTCACAACAGATGCTATAGGCATTGCACACCAGAATATATACACCCACCCACCCACCCACCCACACACACACACACACATATCCCTAATAACTATAAAAATACGAATCCCGGGCATACTGTATGGCAGTATGAAATTCTCGAACTCCGGGAAGAATATAAAAGAATATAAAACAGCTGTTTATTGCTAAAATAGTAAAAACAATAAAAACAACTATTTACAAACCTAAAACAACCTTAGCTTTCGCTGGTCCACTGCCAGTGTCATCAGAGTATTTATTTTATTTTTTATTTTAATTCCATTTATATCCCGCCCTTCTCCGAAGACTCAGGGCGGCTTACAAGCTTAGCAGTAGCCTTCATTCTATGTATATGCCTGCTTATTAGGGCTTTCACGCCCCCCCCAAGTGGCATTATTACAAAGTCAGCTTAATTGCCCCCAACAATCTGGGTCCTCATTTTACCTACCTCGGAAGGATGGAAGGCTGAGTCAACCTTGAGCCTGGTGGGACTCGAACCTGCACTAATTGCAGGCAGCTGGTGTTACTTAAGGAGGCATTAGCCCACTGCTCCACCAAGGCTCTTTATATATATATATATATATATATATATATATATATATATATATATATATATATATATATATATATATATATATGTGTGTGTGTGTGTGTGTGTGTGTGTGTGTGTGTGTGTGTGTGTGTGTGTGTGTGTGTGTGTTTTCTGAGGTTTTCGCGGGTGCCTGTATGTGGATCCTTGGTTTTTCGGGTTTTTCCCCGCGTAGAACTAGAGGTGTAGGCGCAACGTTTCGACGGAATCCCATCCGTCATCATCAGGCTTTAGCTTCCTTCTTCTGGGAGAAGCATGTGGGATGCTTCTCCCAGAAGAAGGAAGCTAAAGCCTGATGATGACGGATGGGATTCCGTCGAAACGTTGCGCCTACACCTCTAGTTCTACGCGGGGAAAAACCCAAAAAACCAAGGATCCATATATATATATATATATATATATATATATATATATATATATATATATATATATAGTACCCTAGTATGATTTATGTTGTTTGCTTATCTAGTACTCTATGACTGTCATTAAGTGTTGCATCTTATGAGTTATGATGAAGTGTTGTATTCCACGATTATGATGAATGTATTTTCATATTGCATATGATCATGATTACCACTATTACTTGTATGTACACTGAGAGCTTATGCACTGGAAATAAATTCCTTGTGCATACAACCACACTTGGCCAATAAAGAATTCTAGATTCTAGATCTGTTTTCTATTTTAACACTGAGGATTATTTTATTAAAATAATCGCACCACAGCAATATTCCCAATGTAGCCATCGGCCATTTGTGACCAAATAGATCTCCAACATGTTTTCTGTTAGACTTTCTTGAAAAGTCCTAACATGCTGTTATTTTTTTCCCCTGAAAAATTCTCTGATGGTCCTAATATGCTGGGCTCTAGATAGTTCAAAAGAAAATGGGGAAACACCCAGCACCAATGCTGTTGCTGGTAAGAGGAGTGGAATCAAGGTGAAGTTTATAACTTCATTTGCTTAGGCTCCAAGTATTGACTCTAAAGTAGGTTTGCCATTTTGCCATGAAATTTCATTATGTCACAACTGAGTCCTGTTTAATGGAATTAAATTTCACCCTTTCTAATTATCTTTTAGAGCAGGCAATCTTTACAGAATCATTAGTAACAGAAGTACACAATGGATTATTGTCTTTACAATGACAAAAGAAATCCTAGAAGACGCTCTAAATCTTAAGAAAAGATCACAGAAAATGCAGCCTATCTCTGCTTGCTCCCTCTGTATGATGTAGGATTTGACAGAGTCAGTGTAATTTAAACACAATGGCTGTAATTTAACTGCTCTAAATGGCCAACTTTTAAGTTTCTTTTAGAGAACAATATCTACAGTTCTCTTCTAATTAATCAAGTCTATAGATAAACAGTCGTTTTGTCTTCAGTTTAACTCCTCACATTTCAAAATTTATAGCAAAATGGACTGGTATAAAAGATTGTTTTTATCTAACTCTCCCTGCTTGTATAGTACTATTTTATTACAGCTTATTTTACCTCAAGAAGACAAAGGCATATAACTGAATAATGCTTCCTCCCCTTCTCCCCCATGAGCTATTAAAACTGGATTAATAAATTCAATGCTCTTTGCACTATTGAAGCTTAATTAAGGTATGTGAGGTGATGATTTTACTCATATAATCTATTTCAGTTATATGGTGGTGCTATGGTTATCAATTATGGCAGAAGGACATTTCTACATGATGCTAAAATGTGGAACTGTTTCTGTTCATATGAAATTTGAAACTTGTTCCCCATATGAGGAACAAAAGAAACAAACCTTTGCACATAAACTTTTTACTTAATTCTTTTCCTTGTTGTTGTTGTTGTTAGTTGCGAAGTCATGTACCACCCATTGCGATCCCATGGACAACTTCCTCCAGGCCTTCCTGTCCTCTACCATCTTCTGAGGTCCATTTAGGCTCACACCTACTGCTTCAGTGACTCCATCTAGCCACCTCATTCTCTGTCGTCCCATTCTTCTATTGCCCTCAATCTTTCCCAGCATTAGACTCTTCTCCAGTGAGTCCTTCCTTCTCATTAGGTGGCCAAAGTATTTGAGTTTCAACTTCAGGATCTGGCCTTCTAAAGAGCAGTCAGGGTTGATCTCCTCTAGGACTGACCGGTTTGATCACCTTGCAGTCCCAGGGACTCACAGGAGTCTTCTCCAGCACCATAGTTGTAAGGCCTCAATTCTTTGGCACTCAGCCTTTCTTATGGTCCAACTTTCACAGCCATACATTGCAACTGGGAAAACCATGGCCTTGACTATACACACTTTTGCTGGCAGGGTGATGTCTAATTCTTTCCCTTACCCTGACAAATATGATTTGTTTTTTTTTAAAAATAATTCCTAGCAGGTGGATGTTACATGAAGAATGAATCAAAATACAATCTTATTCCCAATGCCTAATTCTAGCACCACAGTCTGAAGGTGTGTACATATTTTACTTTGCTGGGGAAAACTCCAAATCTCAGTTCTAACTGGATCTTCACTTTTTTGGTGATAAATGATTTTTTTTGTCCAAATGAGAACTGCTCTGTCATGTGATGAGTACAATACACATGTAAATAAAGACTGGATGGGTCTCTCAAAATAACTGAATAAAGGGACCTTGGAGGTTTTCAAGTCCAAACCGCTGCTCAAGCAGGAGACCGTATACCATAAGTGTCCAATCTGTTCTTAAAAACCTCCTGTGTTGGAGCACCCACAATTTGTGGTGGCAAGCTGTTCCACTGATTAATCGTTCTCTCAGCAAATTTCTCCTTAGTTCTACAATAATAATAAAATTGGAAGGAACCTTGGAGGTCATCTAGTCCAACCTACTGCTCAGGCAGGAAACCCTATACTACTTCAGACAAATGGCTGACCAGTCTCTTCTTAAAAACCTCCAGTGTTGGAGCATTCACAGCTACTGGAGGAAGGTTGTTCCACTGATTACTTATTTTAACTGTCAGGAAATTTCTCCTTAGTTCTAGGTTGCTTGTCTCCTTGATTAGTTTCCATCTGTTGCTTCTTGTCCTGCCTTTGGGTGCTTTGGAGAATAGCTTGACTCCCTCTTCCTTGTGGCAACCCCTGAGATATTGGAACGTTGCTGTCATGTCACCCCTTCTCCTCCTCTTCATTAGACTAGACATACCCAATTCCAGCAAACATTCCTTGTATGTTTTAGCCTCCAGTCCCCTGATCCTCTTTGTTGCTCTTCTCTGTGCTCTTTCCAGAGTCTCAACATCTTTTTTACATTGTGGTGACCAAAACTGGATGCAGTATTCCAGGTGTGGCCTTACCAAGGCATTGTAAAATGGTATTAACACTTCACTTCACCTAGAACCAACACTTCTAGGTTGGTTCTCTCCTTTATTAGTTTTCATCCATTGCTTTTTGTCCTGCCTTCAGGTGCTTTGCAGAATAGGTTGTGACAGCCCCTTAGATATTGGAAGATTGCTATCCCAAAGATGCTTTTTCTTCCATTCCCCCACTTTCCAGTCAGAGCTGAAGAAGCTTCTTGGATGAGAAGCAAAATGTCTTGAAAGAAAAACAAGAAAGTCCAGTTGCCTCCTGGAAAAGTATCTTTGGGTTAACTGTGACCTAGATGACTGGGAATCTCCATTGACGTTGAAGATTGCTATTATGTCATCCTTAATCCTTCTTTTCATTAGGCTGGACCACAGGTCTGCAAACTGCGGCTCCTGGTCCTCTGCCATGTGCAGTCCAAAAAAAAAAAAGTGGGACTAAAAAAGTTCAACCAACCAATTCAAATATGCAGGGTAGGTGCATATCTCGCCTTGGCTCTACTCTTCAGTCAAACCCTGTTCTGCGCATGTGTGCATGTACGTGCATGCGCACATATTTTTTGCGGCTCCCAGTTTTTCCTTTTGTGAGGGAACCGGTTCCGAGTGGCTCTTTCACTGTTTGAGGTTGCTGACCCCTGGGCTAGACATACCCAAATCCTGCAACTTTTCTTCATATGTTTTAGCCTCCAGTCACCTGATCCTCCTTGCTGCTCTTCTCTGTACTCTTTCTAGAGTCTCAACATCTTTCTTACACTGTGGTGACCAAAACTGAATGTGATGTTCCAAGTATGGTCTTACCAACTCCATTTTCTCATTGTTTTGTGAAACTAGTGAATACCATGTGAAGTTGTTTAGTCAGACATAACAGCATTCCTTATTTGTGTGTGCTTATATAGCATAAAACATGTGCCTGCATGTGATCATATAAAATATATACCTATATGTTTATGTTATCTTTAAGGCATGCCCTTACACATTATCTGTTGCTAAGTCTATTAAAGCTAGAGGGAGGATATGCCCTATTAATAACAGGGTAAGCCAAATAATAGTTTTATTAGAAATTGCAATAGAAAAAATAAAAAACTGATACAAACTACAAGAAATATAAGAATAAAAAATAGAAAGTGTAGAAAAGAAACAATAAGAAAAAACTTTGGTAACAAGTATAAACAATTTTAGTGATTCTCTCAAAATATAATAAATGTTCTCTTCTTCCTACATCTAACTCTTAACTCAAAACAAAATCCAAAAACCTCAGCATTCATTCCTTATCAGCAATCCATTAAGGGTTTCCATAAATAATTGATATCTACCTAAACCTTGATCAAATAAGCCAACTCTATGTTCCTTCCCTTACTATAGGCAATCTTGGTTTTTAATCCATTCAAATAATGTCCTAGAACTTGGTTCCTTTTCATTTTTTTTGTTCCTTATCTGAAAATTCTTGAAAACTTTAACAGATCTCTTTTGTATATCTAGTTAAAAAAGATTATCCAAACCAGTCTTCTAGTTTGGTATTTGTATGTCCCCTTAGGTGTTAGGACATCATCTGATTTCATTGGTATGTCCAGTATATCATCTTTTCCCATATCATTCTTGTAACTTCTCATATTTAAATCCCCAGTCAAATAATTTTTAATCTTTTCTGGCATCATTTTTCTTCTTCTGTGATATTGTTAACACGTCCATCTATCTATGTTATCAAGTATTCTTAAAATTGATTTTTGAGTCCATTGTTCAAAAATATCCTTTGAAACAGCCACTGTTAAAGTACTATGGTCTATTCTTTGTTAACAAGTTGAATTTAAGTCTTCTTCTTTAATTGTAATCTTTAATTTGTTTTAGTTCCCTTTAGGGACCAACTTTCAAAGTTCCATCCTATCAAGTTACTTTTTTCCCCCCCAAAGAACCCAAGCAAGAATAGTTTCCCATGGGAAGGATATATTTAATTAATTCCAAATTTTCATTTTAAATCCATCTGGATTCTTAATCTCTTTTACCTGTCTAAAATCATCCTTTAAACATACTTTTTCTACTTATTCCCCCAAAATTAGCATTTTTCCCCTGAGTGCTTAAAATTGTATTTAAAATGACTTTAGGAAAAGGTTTCACTAAAAATATGACCAGGCTGAGCCCAAAGGAGGGGTCAAGCACATCATCAGTCATGAGTCTGCATGCCTACAAGAAATCTAAGTCCTGCCCCCTTGAATTCCACCAATTCTTATCTACTGCCAATCTGCTTTTACCGTTAGTAGTTCAGATTCTTGTAGAGAGTGTTAACATGCAATAAACCTGTATTCAGCTGAACCACCTTGACTCCTGATTTTTTGAGCCTGACACTTACCCAATGAATATGAGAAAAGCTTGCCAATCTGAAGGGCTTTAATATTTCAAAAGCAGTAAAAAATAATTTTAATTATGATTAGGAAATGAGGTTCAGTTGGGCTATTTGTCCACAAAGGCTGCATTGTGACTGTGAGTTTAGATGGAACCCCTTATCAACTTGTACACGGAATATAACTTCAATATGGGTGAAGGGTACAAAGCAAGTTACATTGCCCATGGTAATCTCCATAACATATTGCTTTGTTTATTTCCTATGTCTATTATTTTTACAAATAACTCAATGCAGCAAATTTATCCAACACACCTTTTCCCCCCTATTTTCCTCACAACAACAATCCTGTGAGCTTAGTTGGGCTGAGAGAGAGTGACTGGCCCAAAGTCACCCAGCTGGCTTTTATGCCTAAGGTGGGTCTAGAACTCACCGTCTCCTGGTGGTTGGCCCAAAGCCACCCAGCTAGCATTATTGGCTAAAGCAGGGCTAGAACTCATGGTCTCTTGGTGACCGACCCAAAGTCACTCAGCTGGTTTTCATGCCTAAGGTGGGAGTAGAACTCACCATCTCCTCGTCAAATTCACCCAGCTGGCTTTCATGGATAAGATGGGAGTTGAACTCACAGTTTCCCAGTCTTGTAGCCTAACCACTAGACCAAACTGGCTGTTATGAATGAAACCAAGAATATATTGGGGGGGGGGATATTTTACTGTGTGACATATGGATGCGATCAACCTGAACTCATGTCTCTAATGCCACATCTGAACATCTGGTTCCCGAAATAGCTGCCCCACTTTAAGAACAGAAACAACCCCACTTCTTGACCACTTCTCATGTTACAAGAATATTTCCTTGACCCAACAGAAGTCTTAATCACATTTGCTTTCCATTCTGCAAGAAGAAGAAGAAGAAGAAGAAGAAGAAGAAGAAGAAGAAGAAGAAGAAGAAGAAGAAGAAGAAGAAGAAGAAGAAGAAGAAGAAGAAGAAGAAGAAGAAGAAGAAGAAGAAGAAGAAGTTGGAAGGTACCTTGGAGGTCATCTAGTCCAACCCCCTGCTCAGGCAGGAAACCCTATTCCATTTCAGGCAAATGTCTGTCCAGTCTCTTCTTAAAAACTTCCAGTGTTGGAGCATTCACCACTTCTGGAGGCAGGTTGTTCCACTGGTTAATTGTTCTAACTGTCAGGAAGTTTCTCCTTAGTTCTAGGTTGCTTCTCTCCTTGACTAGTTTCCATCCATTGCTTCTTGTCCTGCTTTCAGGTGCTTTGGAGAATAGCTTGACTCCCTCTTCTTTGTGGCAGCCCCTGAGATATTGGAACACTGCTATCAGGTCACCCCTCACCCTTCTCTTTGTTAAACTACATATACCCAATTCCAGCAACCGTTCCCTATATGTTTTAGCCTCCAGTCCCCCAATCATCTTTGTTGCTCTTCTCTGTACCCTTTCTAGAGTCTCAACATCTTTTTTTACATTGTGGTGACCAAAACTGGATGCAGTATTCCAGGTGTGGCCTTACAAAAGCATTGTAAAGTGGTATTAGTACTTCACTTGATCTTGATTCTATCTCTCTGTTAATGCAGCCTAGCACTGTGTTGGCTTTTTTGGCAGCTGCAGCACACTGCTGGCTCATACTGAAGTGATTGTCTACTAGGACTCTGAGATCCCTCTCACAGTTGCTACTATTGAGCAAGGTACCCCCTATACTATACCTGTACATTTGGGTTTTCTTGCCTAAATGTAGAACCTTACTTTTTTCACCATTGAATTTCATTTTGTTAGATAGCGCCCAGTATTCGAGTCTGTCCAGATCCTCCTGTATTTTAAGCCTATCTTCTGGAGTATTGGCTGTTCCTGCCAGCTTGGTGTCGTCTGCAAATTTGATGAGTTCCCCATCTATCCCCTCATCCAAATCGTTAATGAAGATGTTGAAGAGCACTGGGCCAGAACAGAACCCTGGGGCACCCCACTACACACTTCCTTCCACGTAGATGCAGTTCCATTGAGGACCACATTCTGAGTACGGCCTGTCAGCCAGCTACGAATCCATCTGGTGGTGATGCTATCTAACCCACATTTTTCTATCTTATCAAGTAGTAGGTTGTGATCTACTTTATCAAACGCCTTACTGAAGTCCAAGTAAATTATATCTACAGCATTCCCCTGGTCCACTAATTTTGTCACTTGGTCAAAGAATGTAATAAGATTTGTCTGGCATGATCTGTTTTTGACAAACCCATGTTGACTTTTAGTGATGACTTTGTTTGCATCAAGGTGTTTGCTGATTTGTTGTTTGATTATCTTTTCCAGAATCTTCCCAGGTATTGCGGTCAGGCTGATAGGTCTGTAGTTTCCTGGATCTATTTTTTTCCCTTTTTTTTGAAGATGGGAACTACATCAGCTCTCTTCCAGTCCTCTGGTAGTTCCCCAGTGCTCCAGGATCTTTGAAAAATATAGTTCAGTGGTTCTGAGATCACATCTGCCAGTTCCTTGAGAACTTTGGGGTGTAATCCATCTGGTCCTGGTGATTTGAACTCATCTAGGCTGGACAGGTGCTCACTTACCATTTTCTTGCCTATCTTAACTTGCGTTTCTATTCTGTTTTTTATGGCACTGATTTTGGTAGGTTGGACTGTTTTTTCCCTTTGTGTAAAGACAGATGCAAAAAAACGAGTTAAATAGTTCTGCTTTCTCCCTGTTGCTTGTCACCTTCTTGCCACTTTCACCCACTAATGGACCAATCATTTCCTTCACTTTTTCCTTGTTTTTTATATGTTGAAAGAAGCTTTTTTTGTTATTTTTGACTGATAATGGGAAATAACTTTGCAAAGACTTCTGGGTCCGGCTCCATCCCATTTGCTGATTCCTTGCTGATTACCTTATTTTGTTTTGTTTTATTTGGGTACTGTGGTGGGTTTTTTTTGTCCTTTTTTATTTTATGCTGTTATATTTAACGCTAGTGAATCATTTTGGCTGGAGGGAGAAGCACTTATTCCTTCGGTTAGCCTGAATTGTTTTATTTATCTCATCATCCTCTTCCTATCAAGCTTTGATCTTTAAAAAAAATAAAAATCCCCGACCAATTTACCTACATATTTTCATTGTCTAATCAGACTTAAGCCTGTAAAAGATGCGTTGCCTCACTTAATGCATTTCGTTAGCAAGTCAGACAGCATCACATGGATTCCTGCATGCCCCCACCGTCCATCCTCCCCCCCAAGAGCTGTTTGGAAGCCTCGTTCGTGTCATTGCTCCAAAAGGAGAAAGACGTTGTTGGCAGCACAGCCAGTTCCCAACACCGCTCTTGGCTTTACCTGGCAAAGGTTTGTCAAATGACTCAGAGGTGAATCACAGGTTTCTGCAGGTGTACGCTGGGGAGGGCTGGCCTGTTTCCATGTCTCCGGGATGGCAAATGTTTACTTCATTAGTTCATGGGGTTACCCAGCACTTCTAGCCAGCTCTATTTCTCAACATGAAAGGATGCTTAGGAAAACAGAATAAGACCAGGGCACCTAGGGAACCGTTGCCATTCAAGGCGATACCACCGCGTTGAAAATGTCATTTTGAGAGGACAATTTTATCGGCACTTCAGCAAGGGAATTAGAAGAGTTTCAAGTCTCCCTCTCACCCTTTTGCCTTTCTGAGCTCCGAGCTTTCTGTTTCTTCGGCAAGATCATATGAAGTCCCATTACACCAGGGTGGAACCCACCAGTTTATCTATCTCAACATTGCCTACAGTGGAGAAAGACTTGTCATGGATTCCCCCCCGCAATTTTCCTATACAAAATTCCCTAATAAGAACAATAGGGACAGGCTCAGTGGCATAACGTGGCCACTCTTAGACGCACAGAATCAGGACTACATGATAAGCTCTAGTTAAGCTGATTTATTGCTCAAGTTTATACACAAGTATCTAGTCCACTAATAGTACTAAACTGGTGTTAGATAGTAGTCCATGAAATTCGAGAAGGATTGGACTTGGATCGCTTGTAGGAATGTAATGACTCCAGGCTGATTCCTCTCTTGACTCCAACCACCAGATCTGCCTTGTCCTACTACTACTGTCACTGGATCAGTACAAAGAATTGTTGTTGTTGTTAGCTGCAAAGTCATGTCCGACCCATCACGACCCCATGGACAATGTTCCTCCCAGCCTTCCTGTCCTCTACCATCTTCTGGAGTCCATTTAGGCTCACGCCTACTGCTTCAGTGACTCCATCCAGCCACCTCATTCTCTGTCGTCCCATTCTTCTATTGCCCTCAATCTTTCCCAGCATTAGGCTCTTCTCCAGTGAGTCCTTCCTTCTCATTAGGTGGCCAAAGTATTTGAGTTTCAACTTCAGGATCTGGCCTTCTAAAGAGCAGTCAGGGTTGATCTCCTCTAGGACTGACTGGTTTGATCGCCTTGCAGACCAAGGGACTCGCAGGAGTCTTCTCCAGCACCATAGTTGTAAGGCCTCAATTCTTTGGCACTCAGCCTTTCTTATGGTCCAACTTTCACAGCCATACATTGCAACTGGGAAAACCATGGCCTTGACTATACACACTTTTGCTGGCAGGGTGATGTCTAATTCTTTCCCTTACCCTGACAAATATGATTTGTTTTTTTTTAAAAATAATTCCTAGCAGGTGGATGTTACATGAAGAATGAATCAAAATACAATCTTATTCCCAATGCCTAATTCTAGCACCACAGTCTGAAGGTGTGTACATATTTTACTTTGCTGGGGAAAACTCCAAATCTCAGTTCTAACTGGATCTTCACTTTTTTGGTGATAAATGATTTTTTTTGTCCAAATGAGAACTGCTCTGTCATGTGATGAGTACAATACACATGTAAATAAAGACTGGATGGGTCTCTCAAAATAACTGAATAAAGGGACCTTGGAGGTTTTCAAGTCCAAACCGCTGCTCAAGCAGGAGACCGTATACCATAAGTGTCCAATCTGTTCTTAAAAACCTCCTGTGTTGGAGCACCCACAATTTGTGGTGGCAAGCTGTTCCACTGATTAATCGTTCTCTCAGCAAATTTCTCCTTAGTTCTACAATAATAATAAAATTGGAAGGAACCTTGGAGGTCATCTAGTCCAACCTACTGCTCAGGCAGGAAACCCTATACTACTTCAGACAAATGGCTGACCAGTCTCTTCTTAAAAACCTCCAGTGTTGGAGCATTCACAGCTACTGGAGGAAGGTTGTTCCACTGATTACTTATTTTAACTGTCAGGAAATTTCTCCTTAGTTCTAGGTTGCTTGTCTCCTTGATTAGTTTCCATCTGTTGCTTCTTGTCCTGCCTTTGGGTGCTTTGGAGAATAGCTTGACTCCCTCTTCCTTGTGGCAACCCCTGAGATATTGGAACGTTGCTGTCATGTCACCCCTTCTCCTCCTCTTCATTAGACTAGACATACCCAATTCCAGCAAACATTCCTTGTATGTTTTAGCCTCCAGTCCCCTGATCCTCTTTGTTGCTCTTCTCTGTGCTCTTTCCAGAGTCTCCAGCACCATAGTTCAAAGGCTTCAATTATTTGGCACTCAGCCTTTATTATGGTCCAACTTTCACAGCCATACATTGCAACTGGGAAGACCATAGCCTTGACTATATGCACTTTTGTTGGCAGAGTGATGTCTCTGCTGTCTAGATTTGCCATGGCTTTCCTCCCCAGGAGAAAGCGTCTTTTAATTTCTTGGCTGCAGTCCCCATCTGCGGTGATCTTGGAGCCCAGGAAAATAAAATCTGTCACTACCTCCATTTCTTCCCCATGTATTTGCCAAGAATTGAGAGGGCCAGATGCCATGATCTTGGTTTTCTTAATTGTAGGTTTCAAGCCAACTTTTGCACTCTCCTTGTTCACTCGCAACAAGAGGCTCTTTAGTTCCTCTTCACTTTCTGCCATTAGTACAAAGAATAGACAGGTGAAAAAAATGATTGTTTTAATCATATGTCATGCAATTCATTGAGATGACATCTTAAAGTTGCCAAGGTTAAGAAACACTGCTGCACAGTATTCCACTATGTTGTTTTTTTAAAAAAGTGTATTGCTCTGAACAAATACCTGGAACATCTCGATTTTGCTTGTATAGAAATGCAAGGCCAAAGTTACTGTTAATTCTTTGGAAAGTTGCCATATGTTAAAGACTCATGCCTTTTTATCTCAGAGTGAGCCCTTTTCATTTGAGTGGATGGCATCCATATGATATATAATAAAATACCCCAACAAATGTCCTTCAAACGTAGACTTTGTTTCATTCATAAGAGCCAATTTGGTCTAGGGGTTAAGGCAGGGGTCTTCAAACTTGGCCCTTTTATGCCTTGTGGACTTCAACTCCCAGAATTCCTCAGCCAGGCACTGGCTGAGGAATTCTGGGAGTTGAAGTCCACAAGGCATAAAAGGGCCATGTTTGAAGACCCCTGGGTAAGGCATCAGACTAGAAAGTGGGAGATCATGAGTTGAAATCCTGCCTTAGGCATGAAAGACACCTTAGGCCAGTCACTTTCACTCAGCCCAACCCACCTCACAGGGCTGTTGTTGTGGGGAAAATAGGAGGAGGAAGGTGTATTAAATATGTTTGCTACCTTGAGTTATTTTTAAAAATAATAAAGGTAGGATATCAATAAATAAATCTTGGATATTTCTTTTTCCCCAGCCAGGTATTGAACTACAATGATCAGCATCCCTTAGCATTAGAAATGCTGCATGTGAATACTGCAAGCTGTAGTTTAGCAACATCTGAAGGGCCATAGATTACCTATGCTGGTTTAACCTGCTACAACAACTGCATTGGTTCTAAGAGAATGGATCCACCCAGCATTTCCTGGGGCTTCATTATACCAATATGAAATTTCAGAAACAAGTTTCAAAATGCTTTAAAAAATTACTAGCTGGAATTGTTCGATGCTGTCAATGCAATTGGAGACGATCGGGATAGAGAAAATGTTTTAACTATGATAGTTAAGGATAGGAGCACTACAACTATGACTAAAGTTCTAGTTCAACCCCCTGCTCAAGCAGGCGACCCTATATCATTTCAGACAAATGGTTGTCCAATCTCTTCTTAAAAACCTCCAGTGTTGGAGCATTCACAACTTCCGGAGGCAAATCGTTCTGTTTAATTGTTCTCACTGTCAGGAAATTTCTCCTTAGTTCTAGCTTGGATTTCTCCTTCTTGTCATGTCTTCTGGTGCTTGGGAGAATAGGTTGACCCTCTCTTCTTTGTGACAACTCCTTCGATATTGGAAGACTGCTTCCAATAGCACTCTTGGTCTTCATTTGACTACACATATCCAGATGTTGCAACTGTTCTTTTTATGTTTTAGACTCCAGCCCCCTAATCATCTTTGTTGCTCTTCTCTGCACCCTTTCTAGAGTCTGAACACCTTTTTTGTATTGTGGTGACCAAAACAGAATGCAGTATTCCAAGTGTGGTCATACTAAGGCATTATAAAGTGGCAGTGACACTTCACTTAACAATCACAGTGTTCATTTAATGACCGCCACACTCACTTAACAATCGCCACAAAAAAGGACATAACATTGGGCTGGTCAGATGACTCACCCATTTAATGACCATCATGAATTATGACTGAAATAGGCAGGCTCCATTATGGTCATACTTCAAGGGCTACCTGTACGGGCAATGAGAAAGGCTTCAGTGGAATGGAAAGATTGGTAACAGAAAATACCATCACCAATAATATCCTCCACATTTGTACAGCTTGCTTGATCTTAGCAGGACTCTTTGTTATCAGCAATTTCTTGCAAAGGAAAAAGGTGTCTTTCTGGAAAAGCCTTCACTACTACAGATGTTGCCTATAGATGGGCTTCAGCTTAAATATTAATATTTTCAGTAAAAGAAGGCTCACCTGGATAGAGGGATAGTCATCCAGTGTGTATATGTATATGTATATGTATAAGTGTATGTGTATATGTATGTATATGTATGTGGGTTAGGACGCTGAGCTTGTTGATCAGAAGGTCGGCAGTTTGGCGGGTCGAATCCCGAGTGCCGCGTAACAGAGTGAGTGCCTGTTACTTGTCCCAGCTTCTGCCAACCTAGCAGTTCGAAAGCACGTAAAAATGCAAGTAGAAAAATAGGGACCACTACGGAAGGTAACAGCGCTCTGTGCGCCTTTGGCATCTAGACGTGCCGGCCACATGACCACGGAGATGTCCTCGGACAAGCGCTGGCTCTTCGGGTTTGAAATGGAGATGAGCACCGGCCCCTAGAGTCGGAAACAACTAGCACGCATGTGCGGGGGAACCTTTACCTTTACTTTTATATGTATGTATGTTCCTGCCCCAATGTAATACATGGAATCCTCAACTTATGACCACCAATGAGCCCAAAATTTCATTTGCTAACAGAGACATTTATTAAGTGAATCTTGCCCCATTTTACGACCTTTCTTGCCACAGTTGTGAAGTGAATCACTGCAATTGTTAAGTTAGTAACACAGTTGTAAAGTGAATCTGGCTTCCCCATTGACTTTGCTTGTTGGAAGGTCCCAAAAGTGGATCACATGACCCCGGGACACTGCAACCGTCATAAATATGAGTCAGTTGCCAAGTGTCTGAATTTTGATCACGTGACCATGGGGAGACCACAACAGCCATGTGAAAAATAATCGTAAATCACTTTTTAAAAAGCCGTTGTAACTTTGAATGGTCACTAAACGAAGTGTTGTAAGTTGAGGACTACCTGTACTTTCTTTAGTATATTCACTGGTTTTCTTCTCTGTATTTTCATTAAAAGAAGATGCTTCACCTCACAAAGAGGGAAAAAACACACTTGTTGTTCAAGGTATTGTACTGGAGAAACTTTATGAAATCTTTTTTTTTTTAGTAGATCTATGTGCTGTCCAGGGTGTAGACTTTGTTGAGGTCCACACATTGGAGGCTAGCTAGGTTAGAAGGAAAACAATAATGACAAGAGAGGTTTCCCAGCAGTGTAAAATACCTAAATTGGGCTGAACAATCGTTTGTTGGGACTTTACGAATCACTTATGGTTGCTTCTGACACTGTGTGTTTGAATTCTGAAGTCCAAAGGATTATAGTCTCCAAATCTAACAGAGATCATAGATTTCACCTAATGCCCCACCCCATCCCATTCCGGAGTAGGAAAATTCATAGAAAATACCTTTTGTTTCCATACAAGAAGCAATTTAGAAAAATGGTTCTCTATAGAAAAATCCAGGCTGTCATTAGTAGTATTATACTTGTTAATATGCTACAATTAAGAGCTTTAGTGGTCTACGATGTGTCGATAATTTACACACACACACACACACACACACACACACACACACACACACATATGTATATACCTACCTCTATACATATATACATTGTTTTTTCAGATGCTCAGTTTGTAAAGATGTTATATTTTTCACATTACTGTAGTTGTGATTTTTTTTTTAAAAAAAAGAATGGTTAATTTTTTAAAAAACTGGATAAAGTTCTAAAATGCTGTTAATTTCAGGCTCATGTACAACCTACAAACTAGACAATAGACTTATTCGAGCTGAAAACATTCTCTTTTTATCTTGGATTTCCTCCCTATTGTTCAGAGCTTGAACTTTTGTATCAGCAATTGTTCGGCTAGCTTATTTTTCTTGCATAAGCATGTGCAGGATAACCCAGTAAGCAAAACCCCATTGAACTCAATGGAAGCTACTTCTGAATAGGCATTTTCAGTTCTGTGCTCTCAGCTAAGCAGAAGATCAGCCAATGAATAGGTCTTTGACCCAGAAGACCCACAATTCCAAAACTTAGTTTCTGTCCCAAGATCTTTGTCCCTCACTAGCCCTTGGTGAAGTAGTTTGAATTACACTTGGTGTCACTGATGCTAGGGGACAGATATTTCTATGGTGTTAATAGAACACTGTTTTTATGTTTGCCTTCATTATTTTTTATAAACAATTCAAGGTGGCGAATATACCCAATACACCTTCCTCCTCCTGTGAGGAGGGTTGGGTTGAGAGAGAGAGTGACTGGCCCAAAGTCACCCAGAAGGCTTTCATACCTATGGTGGGACTAGAACTCACAATCTCCTAGTCACTCGGCTGATTTTTGTGTCTAAGGTGGGACTAGAATTCATCATCTCCTGGTGATTGGCCCAAAGTCACTCAGCTGGCTTTCATGGCTAAAATGGAGCTAGAACTCACAAGTCTCCTGGTTTCTAGCCTGGTGCTATAACCACAATGCCAAACTGGCAAACCTTCCCCTTAAGCTACAGAATTGTTTGTCACCTATCTACCCTTTCCATCTACATAGATATAAAAAGATTGTGTAGGAAATTACAGCAAATATCTTTGCCTCTGTGAAATAAATTATCTGCCTGGGAAAGGAAGAAGGCTCACTTGTTTGGGATAGGTAGTTCTCTCTCAAAAGTTGCTTAATCAAAATTTCTTTAAAATCCCCAAATCCGTGCTAAGCAGGCTGTCAGCTCTTAAAACACAACCAAGGCAACACCTTAGAGGCACGTCATAACATGAGGATGCTATTTCAGGCTGATGTCAATGCATGTCCTTGTCCTGAAATCCTGACAGTGTGCAAACAAATGTTTAAAACTGCTTTACCTTGGAAATGAAAAAAGAAAAAAGAAAGAAAGAGAGCCTTCTTCATTTACATAGCTGACGTTTATTACAATAAAATAGCTGGACGGCAATGGAAATCAATATCAGCTGAATTCAGTGACAGGTGGGTCTTCCTTTAGGCTAAAAGTGCAATGAATCTTAATTTGATAAATATCCTGGTTTAATATTCTGCAGTATAACCCAGGTAGGCGTTATCACCTGGCAGTTAATAAGGGAAAGGTATGTCAGTTTTTACAACCCACACACCTCCTACTGCTTGGCGGCTGTGGGCCAACAAACTCAACCACAGCTTTTTGCCAAAACTTGACTCTGCTCCCGTCAGATTAGCTGTCTCTATTAAACAAACTGGCATTTCTTCTGAGGATTCTGATTGAGAAGATAATCTTGAATGACACTTGTCTTAAACAGATGAGCCTTCTCCGAGGGCTGTGATTAGGCAATCAGAGCTGCAGTCAATTGCAGAAGTTTCTGCTGAATGCTGACTGACCTCTCAACTCTCTCTGGAGAATGGCTTTCCCTACGTGAAAGTCTTGAATTTCTCACGGCTTGTTGAATTAGTTACAAGAGCTGGATTTATACCACATGTTCAACGAAAATCGAACCTAGATCAGTGATTCATAAGCTACTCAGTTCAGCAGGGATGATGTAGCAGGGATGATCACCAAAGAGTTCTTATTTCTCCAGAATGAATTTGAAACAGAGTTCTCATACAATAGTCACCTTCTTGCATCATCCATAACTACAGAATGGATGATGATGATGATGATGATGATCATCATCATCATCATGACGATGATCATGTTCACAATGATCACAATGATGTTATCCATTCAGTTGTGTCCAACTCTTGGTGATTCTATGGGCCAGATCTCTCCACGTCTTCTAATTCTGCAGTACTTTTTTGAGTCTTTCTATGCTCTGGCTAGTGATGGTGTCCAGCCATTGTGTTCTTTAGTGGCCAGGCTTCCTTTTACCGCTAAGTCTTCCAAATGTAATTGCTTTCTCCAGTGAATTCCCCCGCATGAAGTGGCCAAAATAAGTGAGACGCAGTTATGTGATTTTTCCTTCTAGTGACATGTCTGGTCTTACGCACTTTGGTACTTGCTTATTGGTCACCGTTAATGTCCAAGGAACATGCAGGAAACATCTCCAGCATCACAGCTCAAACAAGTTGATTTTCTTCCTGTCTTGCTTATTTAAGGTCCAACTTTCAGAACCAATAGCATGGATAGGCAAGTCTTTGGGTCTGGAGAGCTTCTTTGGACTTTGGGAAAGAGATACTTGTAGTTCTTTCTGGCGGTAGCTGTCCTAAGCACAAAATTGCTCTCTGCTGGTATGTCCAAGAATCCATTTATCAGAAGGCAAGTGGCTAAGGTTGCTTCTTGCTTCTCCTTCTACACAACTACAATAGAATATTCTCAACTATCCTCTACCTTGTCTTCTTTTGGATTTATCATATACAGTTTACTTCTGAACAAAACACTGAGGCTCATTCAAGGGTGCAAAGGGTCTGATGACACCAAGGAACGGGCTTATGGCTTACCATTGTGTGAGAACCAGGCCACTAAGTTCTTCATGGTGAAACAGGCTATACATTTAGGGTATATTTATTTAAATGATTTATAGGGCAACCCAACTGGCAAAAATGTCATTCCAGGTGGTGTGTAAAAATAAAATTTAGAGTTGCAGTAGAATAATAATAATAATAATAATAATAATAATAATAATAATAATAATAATAATAATAATAATAATAATAATAATAATAAATCAACTCTAAGCCCAACCCACCCAGCACACACTCTGGCATGCCAATATCACAGGGGACAAACTTTTCTAATATTGTAGCTGTTCACAACAGTGACGGGAACAGCCCTATCTCCATATTTGTAAACAGATACAAAACATTTCAGACTTGAAGCCAGCAGGACTTCTTTCCAGAGGCTGTTGCTGTTTGTCAGAATGTTCAACCAGTCATAGCCAATTACAAAACAAGGACTCAAGGACTAAAGTCACCTACAAACTGCATCCTCTGCGCCATATTCTAGGACCACCTATATAATTTGAACATAAGGAATTCTACACCCAATTGATTGCATCCTTCTGTATTATAGCTTTATTTCAGAAGGAAAAGAGGCCAGATTGCAATTCCTTCCTGATCTATCATTTATGGACCTGGGCATTTTACACCCCGTGGGCCATATCCAGTCCTTCAGCTGTCTCTGTCCTTCCCATGGCATTGGCAGCATCACCGGGGTGGGGGGGGTGGGGAAGGAATGTGGTGTTGATGAGCGAGTATCATCAGGGGGAGGGGATCGGTAGGGGTGGGGCATCAGTGAAAGGTGGGGCATTAGTTGGGTGGGTGGGGCATTGGTGGGTGGTGGTGAATTGGCATCAGCAAAGGGCAGGAGGTCAGCAACGGGACGGGGCAGGGCAGAATTGGTGGCCCTCCACAAAGGTCCCAGTTTCTCATATGGCTCCTTGGGAAAATTAATTGCCCACCCCTGACTTATCACCTAACGATCTGTCCATCTCATCGTCCACACACTGTACTGGTTTAAAGCTCTTTGAGTGGGTTCATTCAATAGGCAAAATTTTAAAGCCCAATTAGCAAAACCCTGAACTTCAGTTTCTTGAGCGGACCCAGTGGGATGCTACTTCGTTTGTGACAGAATGTCTTGTGGGCACTCGGCCATTATCTCAGCACGTTCTGTAACCAGAACATCATATTAAGAGGTCTCTTTTCTTTGACCGTAGGACGTTACATGCAAGCAGTCCTCAGCTTACAATAAGCGAGTCACTCCCAATCTTTGACCTCTTTTGCTACATTTGTTAAGTGAATCATGCAGTCGTTAAACAAATCCAGCTCTCTCTCCCCCCCTCTCCCCCAATTGACTTTGCTTCCTGAAGCGAGCTGGGAATCACGCAACCATTGTAAATACGCACCGGTTGCCAAGCATCTGAATTTTGATCACTTGACTGTAGTGTGATTGTAAGTACAAGAACCGGCCATAAATCGTGATTTTCAATGCCTTAGTAACTTCAAACAGTTGTTAAAGAAATGGTTGTAACTCAAGGACTACTTGAATATGCCACAGTTGTGTTATGGTAAACCTTACATCCAATTCTGTAAATTCAGTGTAAGGTTTAGCATGTTATATGACCCAGCCTAATAGCATCCTAGCTTGAATGGCTTATCCTATTTACTTCTTGTAAATTATTAGCTGGAGTTGGGATGGGCTTTTAATTTTCACCCTGTTTTTGTTGTTGTCATTGCCCATTTCAAAGAGTAATCTTACCAATTACTTGTCCTAAAAATTCATTTGTAGGATTTAGTGGTAAGCATTCCAAGGTGTTCTACTAACTTTCATCATCGTCCTCCTCCTCCTCCTCCTCCTCCTCCTCGTTTGCATAGCTCTTCCTTCAATTCTCCTTCTACCTTAAATTAGTACAGATAGTCCTCCACGTACGACCACAATTGAGCCCAAAATTTATGTAGCTCACTGAGAAATTTGTTAAGTGAGTTTTGCTCCATTTTACAACTGTTCTTGCCACATTTGTCAAGTGAATCACTGCCGTTGTTAAATTAGTAACGTGGTTGTTAAGTGAATCTGGCTTCCCCATTGACATTCCCTTTCAGAAGGTCGCAAAAGGTGATCTCATGACTCCGGGACACTGCATTCGTCATAAATGTGAATCAGTTGTCAAGCATCCAAATGTAAATCATGTGACCATGGGGATGTTGCAGTGGTCATAAAGGCGGTTGTAACTTCAAACTGTTACTAAATGAACTTCTGTAAGTTAAGAATTGGACAAAAGAATTATAGAAAAGAAGATTGACTTTATAATTGATTCCACAGGGCAGAAACTTTATATTGTTGAAGAGACTTTGGTACAATTTCAAATTATTTCCCTTGTGAAACTTAAGGTGGATTATTTTTTTTGGGGGGGGGGGGGAAGCTCTTCGGTTGAATGAATCATTACTTGCAGTAATAACAAATGGACGAGGTTTCCATAAGGAATGCTGTGCAAACATAGCCCTAATTGGTCTGTTGTTACCTTTTGTTCACCCTTCAAAAAGGGATACTGAAGCAGCCAAAAAAAGTCCAAATCCTTTTCTTTTCTAAATTGGATTAATTAAAATTATCTCAGAAGCAGAGAAACAAAGCTAGTAGCATTAATCATATCATGAGTAATTAGTGCCAGAAAATAGAAGATAGATATATACATATACAATATATCTATACCTATACATATGCATATACCATTTGGAATAGAATAACAGAGTTGGAAGGAACCTTGGAGGTCATCTAGTCCAATCCCCTACTCAGGCATTTTAGACAAATGGTTGTCCAATGTCTTCTTAAAAACTTCCAGTGTTGGAGGATTCACAACTTCTGGAGGCAAGCCGTTCCACTGATTAATTGTCCTCACTGTTAGGAAGTTTCTCCTTAATTCCTCCTTGATGCGTTTCCATCTGTTGCTTCTTGTCCTGCTTTCAGATGCTTTGGACAATAACTTGACTCCCTCTTTGTGGCAACCCCTGAGATATTGGAACACTGCTATCATGTCACCTCAGTCCTTTTTTTCATACACACACACACACACACACACACACACACACACACACACACACACCACATGCACCCACATATCCGAAGCTTGGCAATTGGCATGTATTTATGACAGTTGCAGTGTCCTGGGATCACGGGGTTATTTTTTGTGATTTTCTGACAAGCCAAGTTAATGGGGAAGCCAGATTCTCTTAACAACTGTGTTACTAATTTAACAATTACAGTGATTCACTTAACAACTGTGGCAATTCAATTTCTGAGTAAAATGACCAAAGATAAAGTTTTACCTTGCCTATCTTTGTCATGGTTCAGACAGATGAAACTCTTCAAAAGAACTTCGAGGCACTGTTTCCCTTAAAAAATCTTTTATTCGAGAAATAAAGTATCGGCACTACATAGTCAAAACCAAAAACTAAATTCCCCTCCCCTGGATACAAAGTATCAAAGCACAATTCCCCCCTCCAATAAACAGTCATAAATCACATACCCAAAAACTCTGGGCCCAATGACCTTGAGTTCCCACGGCTGAGTTATTATTGTTATGACTAGCTGGACTCTCATGCACATTCCCCCTCCCAGCATCAACTAACTCTAAAAGCAATAGAGAGAAATGGCTGCATTTCCATCTGTTGTCAAAGCAAGAACATCCGATGTTAGCAGCGTTGACAATCTGCTTTTCATATTTAACTCTTGGCACCTTTATTCACTCAGGAGGGTTGTTAATAATATGAGACAGTCTGAGTGGGAATTTCTTGCTCTGGGCAAAAGACTATAGAATTTTTAAAAAAAAACTACAATTTTTTTTTATAAAATTGGGAAGCTAAAAACAGTCAGCCCTGTTTGTAATTAGATGGAGAACTGGTTAGAATATTATAGGGTGCAGATTAGTTTGGGAAGTTGAAAAAAATTGCAAAAACTACAATGAATAGGTGCTCTCTGAGCTTCATGGTTTGCTTTCCGATGTTCCATTACTCGACTTTATAGCATCAGAACGTCCTTCTTCTAAATTGGAAATCATCCTGGAAGAAGGCAGTGGCAAACCAATTTGGCATTTTTACCATAACTCAACCTCAGTCATGTCCACACAATATCCAGATTATGTGCTCAACTCAAGGAAGATTTAATGTTTATAGTCTCCTTGTTTTTCCCACTTACAGTATAAACAACAGAAGACTGTTATTATTTTATGGGGTTAGGAAAGACTCTGAGGGAATAGAAAAGAGATTCTGGAACTATGTGGTTGCCTGCTCCTGCTACGAAAGATATTTGCCAAACTGGGTTTTCCTTGGTTGGTTTGTTCATTCATGCATGGAATAAAAAAGCTGCAAAGACATGCCAATGTTACTATTAGCTGATGACTGGTGTTTTATGGAATACAGTTGTTATACATAACCCCATGGGTTGAAAACGCCAGTTTGAAATTCAACAGCCATAGCAAACAGCTTTGAGGAGGAAGCAGCTAGACAAGCTGTTCAGTGTCTTAATATCAATTATGGAGTTTAATTAACTAGATCAAGTGAAGAAACATTGGCTCCATTTAGAGTAAATACGCTGTTCAAGCACATTGGGTGGGAGAAATCCAGGGAAAGCAGCCAACTGATATTTTCAGATGTCACTTCCAAACTCAACAATTTTTCCTGACAAAGATGCCAATCAATAGATTTGTCACATCAGCCTTCGAAAGCGCAATGATCACTGTCCAAAACCATCGGCCAATTGAGCTGACAGTCAACACAATAGAAAAATCAATGTGGGAGACAATTGCTCCTCTCCAAATTTTTGTTTCTACAAGTCTGTCAAGTATTAGGAAGAGAAAATGGTGTTCTTCTAACAGGTTTTCCCCAAACTTCTGTTGCCTTACATTCTCCCATCTCTGTTCACCAGATGTTGCTACGAAGCCTTCAGGTCTGCAATACCATCTTACTCTTAGAAAAGTTCATCCCAGTTATAAACCAATTTACCTGCTACTGGAGGAAAAATAGGAGGCAGAGATGACATAGGGGATGGAGATAAAGACAAATCTTTTTTTAAAAAAATATTGTAGGATGCTTTGGGATTATCCCAAAGATATTTAGGAGTCATTGAGGCGCTACAGCCTCACACCTTCCTCAAAACACCAGGCTCAGTCAGGCCATTGCTAAAACATGGTGGTTGAGCTCAAATAACTTGTTTAATCAGGACAATTGAAGACTTAATTGATGTATTCACCTAACAGGTTTGGTTTGCTTAAAAATAACCATGCACATCTATGTACGTGCTTAGTGTGTGTTGTGCTGATTCCATTTAGCTGTTTTATGGTTCAGCGTACCATGTGAATTCAGAAAATGAATGAGGTCCGTCAGCAGACTAGACACATTGTGTAAGAAATGTCTGCTTTCTAGCTAGTGTGGAACTATGTTTGAGTAGGATGAATGCAAATTACTTAGAAGTTACTCAGGGAAAACCATTCAAACAATAACGATTGATTGAGCAAGACCTGCTTTTTTTAAAAAAATAATAATAATAAAGCCAATGTGTAATCTCTTTCTCATTTTGTTCCTCCACTGATGTGGCAAATAATATTTGTGTCTTATTGTATATGTGTTTTCTAGAAAATTGAAATCAGGGAATATAGGATGAGTTGTCTCTAGTCTGCATAACAAGAGATAGGGGATACTTGAATTGTGATGCTATGTAATAACATAGTGCCATTTTTATAAATTTGTCTGAGTGATTTTTTTAATTTAGACTAAATATTTATAAATATTTATAAAATCATTTTATAAATAATACGTTTCCCTGAAAGTAAGACCTACACCAACAATAAGCCCTAGCTTGATTTTGGGGGTGGCCTAATATAAGCCCTAGTTTGGGGGGCAAGGCACACTCCTAAAAGTCAAGCTAGGGTGGGGGTATGGAGCTGCCCCACCCACCCTGCACCCACTTACCTTGTAGCCAGGCCTCTCCTTGCTGGCCCACGTCTTCTTCTGAGGCCTCTTCTGCAGCCAGGCCTGCATTTCTCAGTCACAGGGATTTCTGGAAGGCCTGTGCAGCCAAGAACTGAGCTATGGATTTAATCCATAGCTTCTTCAAGACCTCAGCAGCCAAGCACCAAGCTATGGATTGAATCCATAGCTCGGTACTCAGCTGCTTAGGCCTTCTGGAAAGGTCTGACTGCAAAATGCAGGTCCAAATGCAGCTGCAGAACTTTGGCCCCAGGAAAAGTGGACTGGCTGGGTGGGGCTGTTGGTGCGGAGGTGAGGTAAGGTCTACCCGGAAATAAGACCTGGTGCCTCTTTTGGAGGCAAAAATAAAATAGGACCTGGTCTTATTTTGGGGGAAACACAGTACATGTTGAGGTGTGAGGAAAGTGGTGACACACACTCTGCTAGAGAGAAGTTCCCTGAGGATAGGCTCCATCATGAGTCTGAAAGCTCAGAAGACAAAACCTCTCTGGTCTGGTGATGGACCCAGATTGGATCCTGCAGTCATCCCTATTTTTGTCTTGCCCTTGCAACTCAACTCAACAGACACTAGGAAAGTACATGGGTACTTTATTGTAACCACAAGTACATTGAAGTGAGCCAGGGTCCAACGTGGAATAAATCTGAATTTCTTTATTCAACAGATGCTGAGTATATTTGTCACTGCAAGTTAACTTCTGAATAACACATGGTTTATAGTTCTCCTTTCTTGCCAATAAGTTTCTGAATTCAGTTCAAAGTTCTGTAACCAACAAACCCCTTCTTCTTTTTTTATAAATATTTTATTAATTTTCTAACTTTGCAATCATAAATACTTAACAAACAATGTGTTGTCTGGGTCCATTAGTAATTCAGTGGTACATATTAACTTTCTCAATCTAGATCCAATATTACACCATCCAGTGCTTCCTCTCTTCTTCCGGTGGTATATATACATTTTCCCATATTAGGCAAATATAATTCTTATCGCTGTTAATACATATACAATTAAACATCAATATCTTTATCACATTTTTCTAATATTATACATAATATCAATAGTGTCAGTTTAAAATATATTTTCTAACCAAAACATATCTCAATTTCATTTGCACTTAAAATCCATTTGTTCAATCAATACCGTTTTTCCCACTTTTAATTTTTTTTTATTTCCCATCAATGTTCAAAGTGTCTCTAACACTTCTGGTCTTCTCATAATAAATTATATTTGGGTAATCAAAAGCTTCCCTTATTCATACCCCCTTAGCATTTTCATATTTTCCTTCACATACCAAAATATAATATTCTAGTTGCAGATCCTATCTTTCTAGTTATAATAATACTTTTATTTCTAACTATTATCTATTCTCCTGGCCATGTTCAAACATCTATTTAATAATATAATATCCCATCTAATGGGTCAAAATCTCTATTTTCTTCAGTCTTACTCTAGCTTTCTTCCTTTGCCAACTAACTTTCCAAATCAATGCATTTAAATCATCAAATAGTTCTTCCTCTATTTTTGTGTATATTGTTTGGAATAAGAAAGACAATTTGATTAAAGTATTTTTGAAAGAATGCTTATCCCATTTATATTCATTAAACAGCTGCCCTCCTTCTCCAATTTTCCACCTCCTAACAGCTTTATCTTCTGTTTGATCAGCTCTTCTTCCTTATCCTCAAATGTGTTCTGAGATCTTGACAAGTAAGATATCTTTTCCATTTCCAGTATTATTGCTACATCTTCTAATTATTCATTTTTCTGAGTCTGTCTGTTGATTCCTTCATTTGGGTCCTCCATCTTTGGATCCGCTTCCTCTAATTTTCCTTCTGTTTTCTGGTTACCAGTTCATTCTTTGTAGTCATTTTCTGAATTTGTGGGTTTAGATTAGAAAATTGTTCTTTTATCTCATTTGTGTTATTTTTAGTCTCATCATGAGCTAAGGCAATTGTCTCTTGTATTGATTTCAACATAGAAAGAATTTCTTTCTGAGATTCGTCAACATTTTCTTGTTGGTATGTCAAGCTGGGAACTAACAAAGCCCTTCTTAATTGAGCTTGTTTTTACCTTTAGAACTGAATCAAATCTCCAGATTTCCCAGACCAGTATGGTGGAGAATATATATACTGGTAGTTCTTGTTTAGCAACTGCCATGTTCAGTGACTGTTCACAGTTACAAAGTGATAAAAAAAACTTTGCGACCAATCCTTCCATTTATAACGTTTGCAGATCTGTAAAGCCAAGAAAAGCTGAACTAAGATAATAAGCACAATTGTAGTTTCCCTTAGCAACTACTTCATTTGACAATCAAGTTGCCAGTCCCAATAGTGGTCACTAAATAAAAACTGCCCATAGAAACATAAAAAATATTTAAAAACTAACAGCAGAAAAGGACCCGGGGGGGTGTATTTATTTATTTATTTATTTATTTATTTATTTATTTATTTATTTATTTATTTATTTATTTATTATAAATCACACACAAATTCACATATAAAGCATAAGCAATTATTGTTTGATCCAATGAGGTCAGAAGCAGTCATTATTCCATGCTGCACTTCTTGTCTTCAAGTCTATTTGGGAATCCAAACTATTCTGGTGGAGGTGGTTAAGGAGCACTCCAAAATGGCAAGGGAAATGCAATTCCGTGCAGATTAAGCTGGAACTCAGCCCCAGTTTCCTATCAACAGCATCTTTCCTGGATTTCATTTCAATGCCTCCCACCCTCATCCAGGAAAGACCACTATCTCTAATGCCATCAGATGTTTCAGAACAACCCCATGCCAAAATACAATGCTGAAATGGATACAAACAACACTAATGCAATAGCCAACATCCCAGAACACATCAGAGATCTCATAAGATTTTGGAATTTTTGATTTATGAGCTAATAGGGTTTTGTTGATTTTTGTGAGATCTCGAGGATTTAAAAAAATTCATAAATGAAGGAGAATAAGTTTTAAAAATGTATTTTGTTTGACAGGCTTTGGGATTCTGCTTAGATGCCCAGGTTGCTTCGAAGATGTTATTCCTTGCAACAGCAGCCACCAAAACAGAAGTATAAGGGTTTTTGTAATTTATTGAAAGTAAATTAAAGGATGGTTTTGCCTTCATCTGCCAGACTCTTTAACTAAAGAGATTTCTCACTGGCGTGTCATGTCCTTTTGATAACTGATCCATCTCTTTGATAACAGGCCAATCTGCCAAAAGGGGCTCACCTATTATCTCCAATTGCTGGCAATTCTTTATCAACCACTGTTTTAACAGCTGATTAATTATGGACTGTAGGGAATCCAGTGAAGAGTTTTATCTGAAGAGCAGTTCAACCATTAGCAGAAGAAACTTCCTTGTACACTCCTAGCTCAGATAACCAAGCGAGATAATAGTCCGCAATCCCTTTCTAGCTAATTCAAACAAAGGCACTCCCTCTTAAGCCAACATGGAGGAAGTTAAATAAACCCCCAGCATAATATATCATTACAGTCTGGCATTCTATGATGCAAGTAAATATAAGTGGAAAAGACACCTGAATGTTTTCAAATCATGGGAGCTGCACAGAAGTGAAGTTTACTGCCTGGTATTGAATAGTAGTAAAGTACCCTGACCAACACATACGCACCTGCTCGTACATTGATTGGGGACATTAAACAGGAGTCTTGCATGTGCTATTGCATGACCAGCTATTGACTGTAGCATGTTGGGTTTCAATATTTTCAGAACAGAGTTCTTTTTTCCCCCTCCTCAACAACAAATACAGGGTAGGTGAGTCTAGGATAGTAATGGCGGACAGTGGAGCTCACCTTATTAAAAATTCAGCAATAGCCTACTTTGACTCTGAGGACACCCCACTCCACGGACAAAAGAGAAACAAAGAATAATAAATTAAATGTATTTATTTATTTATTTTTATTTAATACAGGTAGTCCTCGACTTACAGTCACGATTGAACCCAAACTTTCTGTGGCTAAGGGAGACATTGGTTAAATGAATTTTGCCCCATTTTATGACCTTTCTTGCCACACTTATTAAGTGAACCACTGCAATGATTAACTTAATAACACAGTTGTTCAGTAAACCTGACTTTTCCCCCATTGACTTTGCTTGTCAGAAGGTTGCAAAAGGTGATCACGGCTCTGGAACACTGTGACCGTCATACATACAAACCAGTTGCCAAGCATCTAAATTTTATTTGGGGATGCTACAAAGTGTGAAGTGTGAAAAATGGTCACAAGTCATTTTTTTCAGTGTTGTAACTTCGAATGATTATGAACTGTTGTAAGTCAAGGACTATACCTGTAAATAAATTCTTACTTAATTGTAAATATTTTCAGAAGGCCTATCTGAGGCAGCTACGAGGCTTAGAAACTTTGGAGGATGTCTTGTGTAGATTTGCAACCTCTGGAAAGAGTGGAAAGCACAACATGTTCTTGCACACTTTTTGGAGCCTTCAGAGACTGCGTGAGAAACAGGGTTATTTTGTACAACTTTCAGAGAATTCAAAGGCTGGGCCTGTCATCAAAAATGACATGGCATGTCACCTGTGATACATGTGTCATAGGTTTGCTATCACCCATCTGGGAACTACTGGCCCACTCAATGGCCTTTCTTCCATGATGGAGGGTGGAGTTAGAACATAGAATATTAGGGATGGAAGGGACCTTGGCAGTCTTCTGCTCCAACCCTCTGCTCAAGCAGGACAAATGGCTGTCCAGTTTCTTCTTGAAAACCTCCAGTGGTGGAGCTCACCTTCTGGAGACAATTGTTTAATTGTTCTCATGGTCAAGAAATTTCTCCTTAGTTCTAGCTTGGATCTCTTTTTAATGATTTTCCATGCATTAATTCTTGTCCTGCCCTGTGGTGCTTTGGAGAATAGTCAGCCCCTTTTTCTCTGTGTTAGCCACTCAAGTACTGGAAGACTGCTATCATATCATCCTTAGTCCTTCTCTTCGTTAGACTGGATGTACCCAGTTCCCTCCATTGTTTATTATATGACTTAGCCTCTTGACCCCTTATTATCATTGTTGTTCTTCTCTGTGCTCTTTCTAGGTTCTGAACATCTTTTTTTGTATCTTGGTGACCAGACGTGGACAGGATTCCAAGTGTGGCCTCACCAGTCACTGTAAAGTGGTATTAACACTTCACATGATCTTGATACTATCCTTCTGTTGGTGCAAACTTGGACTGCGTTAGTTTTTTTTGGCAACTGCAGCACACCGCTGGCTCACACTTAAGGGTGAACTTTTCAACTGGGTTCTACTGCAAGATGTTATCCTTTGACACTTCACCTAATACAGAGCATTCCCCCTACTCCTTTTCAAATAAATCTTTCTGGTTGACCTTTTCCTAATGCTCCTATACATTTTTGAATTAGGAGCTCCATCAACTCAAGGAAAGCACAACTTTTTGGATGCTCAGTTTCCCGGCAGTGTTTGGGAAGCGCACACCTAGTTCACTTCAAACCACCCACTTAAACTAATTTTTCACTTGCCCCTGTTGCCAACAGCACAAGTAAATAAATAAATAAAAAGAGCTATTCTCCAAAGCACCTGAAAGCAGGACAAGAAGCAACGGATGGAAACTAGTCAAGGAGAGAAGCAACCTAGAACTAAGGAGAAACTTCCTGACAGTTAGAACAATTAACCAGTGGAACAACCTGCCTCCAGAAGTGGTGAATGCTCCAACACTGGAAGTTTTTAAGAAGAGACTGGACAGCCATTTGCCTGAAATGGTATAAGGTTTCCTGCTTGAGCAGGGGGTTGGACTAGATGACCTCCAAGGTCCCTTCCAACCTATTATTATTATGTGTACACAATATATTTTTTTTCTTCTATACCGCTGATAATATTCTATATTAATGCAAGGAAGTTCTTTAGAGGAGCAAAGATCTTGTAATGAAAATTATATTTTGAATTAATATTACCCATGAAAGCCTTTCGTGTGGGGCTCATTGATATTAAATGGGCTTTTTCTTCTACATTTCAAGGAAAGGAGAAGGAGGGGTAGCTATCTGTGTGCTCTATAATTAAGCATTTCTCAGGCTCCCGTTCCCCAGATATTTCCCGTGAAATGACTGACATATGGTATCACTCTTAGATCTGCAAATCACAAAGAGAGGGAAAAGGGCCCCTTTTATTCTACCATAATAACACGCTTGGAATATTCCAACAGCTATAATGAAATGTGATAAGTATGACAGCCACAATCTGCTCCCAGAAATGTCTTGAGCCGTTGGTTGAATTGCCACACTTCAGAAAATATGTCATGTCAGAACCAAATGCAAAATTCACAGAGGTTTCGAAAGGAGGGGGAAGGAGGGAGCCTTAATTTTCCACATTTTGCTGTGTAGCGCAATTTTCAAATGATGGGTTGTCTAGAAACGATACTAATTTTTAGGTGTTGTCAATGGAGATTGCTACCTCCTGATCATTTTGGGATAGGGACACTGGAAAACGTTTTCAATGGGCTAACTTCCCCAAATGTACAAATGCCCAAACTGGTTATCAGCAGACTCTGAAAAAAAAAATCATTTTAAACCTGGGCTTTCAAGAGCAGGCATGTCAAACTTGTGACATCACGTAACGTCACACGACGTATCGGGACTTTTTCCCCATTGCCAGGGTGCGGTTTTGGTGTGACACATCCGGCCCGTGGGCAGGCAGTTTGACATGCCTGTTCTAGAGGTAAGATCCTAATCAGAGCACTTGAAAGGACACAGAAGGTTTTCAAGCACGCTCAGAGCATAAAAATGCATTATTGGCAAGTCAATAAAGAGTTGTGAGTAGCACTCCAAAACTATAAAGCTACGTTAGCTGATTCAGTAAGCCAAACTAGAGTGTGGGGTTTAACCTGGTGAGTTGGCATACAAACCAGAGCTGGGCCTCATCTTTCCTAGATATAACCATGACAATTTTATTATTGTGAATAGTGTCCAAAGTTTGCCCAAAGTACTGTCGGAAACAGAGTGAAAGACAACTTGACTCCAAAACCAGAATGGAAATGTTGATCTTGTAAGATACCTTGGCAATGACCAGGAGGCCTACTCAACAGATGTCGGGTATGACTGTCTCCATGTGAAGCTGGGCTGCAGGGACAAGTTAGGGGTATATATGCCATTTGGTTGACTTTGATGCCCAGCAATATCCATTTCTGAACTCCTAGATTTCATTGCAAGGCTGATTTTGGAAACTACATGAATTTTACTCCGGGTGAGAGGTTTCCATCTCCACGCCCAAAGGGGGAGAACTGGGACCAGCTTTTATTTATTTATTTATTTATTTTATTACATTTATATACCGCCCTTTCCCTGAGGACTCAGGGCGGTTTACAGGGAATTAAAAACCAAAAATACAAAAGTTAAAACCAGTTTAAAAAAGATTAAATTTAACCCTGTGCAACTAAAACCCCAATTAAAATAAATTAATCCTCAGCCTGGGCCAGAGAGCTTGAAGAGCCAGGTCTTCAGGCCCCGGCGGAATGAACGGAGGTCGGGGGCAGTCCTCAGCTCCACTGGCAGCTGGTTCCAGAGGGCAGGCGCCCCCACTGAGAAGGCCCTATCCCTGGGCGTTACCCGCCGGCAATCTCTTACCGGTGGGACCCTGAGCAGACCCTCCCTGTGGGAGCGCACTGGACGAAGGGCTTTGCTGTGGTTGAATTAGTATCTCATCAATATGAGACTTGTTGGCAGTCTTGGATACTCTAACCAAGGTGCCTTCATGTAATGGTATGTGGGAGTGACTTTGGGAGACAGGGGAAGAGATGCTGCTTAGGAAATGAACAGATAAGAGGAGCGGGAAGCCCTGAGCTGCCTAATGGGCAGAGGAAAACTAAAACCTCCCTAACTTATAAGACTATAAAAAGAGATGGTGGGGGATTTGAATTTTTAGACTTGCATTATCCTGTTTATGTGATCTTACAACAAAGTAGAATTAGGTGACTTGGTTGTGTTTCCTGTCTGTTAAGTCTGAGAAGACTGACATCAATCTTCCAATTGTCTGAAAGTAGTTTTTTTTTAACAGCCTAATTACGGAGGATTCTTTCTGAGTTTCTCTGCCTGTAATACAGTCGTGAACTTTCTTCCTCCATCTCTTATCTGATTATTCCCTAGGTGGATTCTCTTCTCCCCTCTCCCTGTCTCCCAAGGTCATTTTCATATACCATTTACTCTTAGTGATTCACAACTTCCTGCTTATGGATTTTCCCATTGGCAGAACTTTTGGGAGGTAATAAACTCTTTTTTCATTGGAGGTGAATGGAGATTTGTGAGGGAGAATCGTGCAATGGAGATTTGTGGGGGACACTGGATTCCTTCACTGAGCAGGGCGTTGGATTAGATCAGGGGTGTCAAACTGCCTGCCTGCAGGCCAGAGGCGTCACATGGAAGCCGTGCCCACCCCATTCCTGATACATTGCGCGACGTCACGTGATGTTGCCAGTTTGACATGTCTGGATTAGATGATCTCCAAGATTCCTTCTCATTCTAGGAATCTAATAGAGGGAGTTAAGGGAAACTATACATTGGGCAGGTTTAAGAAGGGCTTCAGCGATGCAACCACCATGGAAAATGACTCAGTGGAGAAGCATCTTACTTTTTAAGATCAGATGTCATGCATCACAGAACTTTGGCAACAGAGTGTGAAGGCTAAGGATTTGAAATGTTCCCATATCCTGTTCAGAAATGATTGTGTAACTCAGGTAAACAGACCAAAACAAAAACAAAAAAACTACAGGTAGTTCTTGACTTACAACCATTCGCTTAGCAATCATCCAAAGTTACAATGAAAAAAGTGACTTACGTCCAGTCCTTGCACTTATGACTGCTGTTGTGTCCCCACTGTCACATGATCAAAATTCAGGTGCTTGTCAACCAGCATGTATTTACGACCATTGCCAGCTCCCAGAGTCACGTGATGGCTCTTTGCAACCTTCCCAGCTGTTTTCTGACTAACAAAGCCAATGGGGGAAGCTGGATTTGCTGAGCGACCACATGAATCCCTTAATGTCAGCAGTGACTCACTCAATGACCATTCTTGCTTAGCAATGGAAGTTCTGGGCCCAGTTATGACTGTAAATCGAGGATTACCTGTAATAATACAATTAGGTACCTTGGTTGATTCCAAAAAACTAAACAGAATTGGACCTACTTAGCACTTGAGAAGATGCCAGGAAATTCCACAGGCTGACGTTTATTTATTTAGCGTATGCGATGTTACATTAAAGGTAAAGGTAAAGGTTCCCCCGCACATGCGTGCTAGTCGTTTCCGACTCTAGGGGCCAGTGCTCATCTCTGTTTCAAAGCCGAAGAGCCAGCGCTTGTCCAAGGACGTCTCCGTGGTCATGTGGCTGGCATGACTAGACGCCAAAGGCGCACGGAACGCTGTTACCTTCCCACCATAGTGGTCCCTATTTTTCTACTTGCATTTTTACGTGCTTTCGAACTGCTAGGTGGGCAGAAGCTGGGACGAGTAACAGGCGCTCACTCTGCTACGCGGCACTCGGGATTCGACCCGCCAAACTGCCGACCTTCCGATCAACAAGTTCAGCATCCTAACCCACTGAGCCACCGCGTCCCTTGATGTTACATTACCAGACTACAATTCTGATATAGTAGTTTGGTTGCCTAAGACTGTTAGCTCATTTGGTTCACGCTTGCGTTCTTTCCAAGGTGCACCACAGGGGGCGAGCTAGCTCTGCACCAGAAGGAAAGATGAATGGCATCCTGAAGACTCATCTGGCGACTTCTCCCTCCACCAAAGTTGCCTCACAAACAGCTGTCCCATCTGGGAAAGTCCAACATTGGCAGGGTTCTGACTGTCTGCACAAACCACCGGCTCATCTTCCCACCGAACTGGTACCTATTTATCTACTTGCATATAATATGTTTTTGAACTGCTAGGTGGGCAGAATCTGAGGCAAGTAGTGGGAGCTCACCCTGCCACGTGGTGCTAGGACTCGAAATGCTGGAGCAAAGACCGCCTCCAGCGTCATTAAGCCACTGAGCCACCATGCCTCACAGATTGACATTGATCGACATTGAGATGCCCCTCACTGGGAAACTGGAGCATGTTAGAGCAGCATTTCCCAACCTTTCCAGCTTGGTGGCTGGGCCCAGCAAGGGTGGGGTGTGCGTGGCAGCCCCCACATGGGCACACAGCTCCATTTGTACAAGAGCCAGGCAAGCATGCTTTCCACTCGCATGAATGGAGCTTCATACACAAGCGGAGAGTGCTTCAGCTCTTGCGCAAAGCTCCATTCACGCGACCAGCAGGCACTTGTCTTTGCATGCAAAGCTCCACTCATGTGAGTAGAGAGTACTTGAGTGGAGGGTGCTTGCCCTCATGTGTGAAGCTCCATTTGTGCGACTGTGAATAAGCGCAAGTGCCCTCCACTTGCATGTGTGGAGCTTCACACATGAGTGCTTGCACATCTCTCCCGTGGCCTGGTTTCAAACAGACCATGGCCTGGGAGTTGTGGACCCCTGGTTTAGAGAACAGACCACAAAATTCAGTGAAAACCACTTATATGTGGTTGCTATAGAGAAAATATGGATGCATTCATGAGGTTACCCAAGAGACCAAATTGACTTGCAGGAATTTTTAATGTGTGTAGCTGAGCAAGGAAAAAGATGATGAGCTTTATTTGACCTAGAATAAAGCTCCTCTACCTGTCCCAATATTAAAAACAAACATAAAAAAACACACACTACACAATCCTGGCTTTTGAAAGAGCACCAATGGTCATCCAATCCACTCCTTCACACATGGAAACTCACTGGGTGTCTTGCAGGCAACTCAACTCTTTCACGTCACCCTACCTCACAGGGTTGAGGCTATGAGCATAAAACGGGGATCCCCACATAAATTGCTTTGCTTTCCTGAAGGAAAGGTAAGATACACTGCAAATCTATTAAAGTTTTCATTCAAGGCAATAAAACTAACACACCTAAATATAATCCCAACAGTTATTCACATATCTTGATTTTACATTCCTGGGTATTGCTCCCTTGACTTCTAAGCAAACTGGCAGAAAAAACAGACTAATATATAAGAGATTAAAAAAGTTTGGGTATAGGTTAACTGAGGTCCATTTATTTTTACCCCTGGTCCCCACAGAGTCTATGAAAAAAAACCCTATTTGATCCAAAATGTATGTTATTTTTACCTTCAGGGAACACCTTTAATTAATGGATTAGTTCATCACCATGCATACTGTTAATCAGAGAAGATTCCTTTAATCAAGCCCTCGATAATTGCTCATAGCTGAAATTCCACCCAGAATAAAATATATCATTACAATAACCAAGTCAATCTGGGCACAGTCCCCCCACCCCCCATTGCCTTTAAAACCACCTGCACTGAATGAAACCCAACTCACTGTCTCAACATTACAGATTTAAATCTTTATCCTCTGAGAATGTATCATGACACCATATAAATGTTGAGTGAGCTGGCAAACAGCCCAATGGCTACATCCTTACGTGGCTTGGTATTGAGTAAGCCAGAATGGCCTGCTTTGCAAATCACACTAAGCCAGACATGTCAAACACAAGGCCCGGGGGCCAGATCCGGCCCGCGAAGTGGTTTCATGCGGCCCACGAAGCCATCCTGGAAACAGTGAGGGAACGGCCCCCACTGCCTTGGCCCTGGCCCAGAGACCCTCCTTCTGCCAGAGACCCTCAGATCTGTCCCACTCCTGCCCAGGCCCCCATAGGCACCCATGATGTGAACGATGTAGAGCTGGCCATGCCCACCCAGTAGGCCATACGCACTCTAGCCACGCCCACCCAGTTGGCCACGCCCACCCAGGCCACACCCACCCAGCCCCCTGAGGGCAAACGCAATGCTGATGCGGCCCTCGATGAAATTGAGTTTGACATCCCTGCACTAAGCCATAATAGCAGAAAAACAGAGCTGGAAGGAACCTTGGAGGTCTTCTAGTCTAGGGCTCTCAAACTCGCAACATCACATGATGTGTCGCGACATATCACAACTTTTTTTTCTGTTGTCAGCAATGGGGTGGGAGCAGTTTTGCTAGGATGCATCTGACCTGTGGGCCAGCAGTTTGACACTCCTGTTCTAATCCAAACTCCTGTTCAAGCAGGAAACCCTATACCATTTCAGACAAATAAATGGTTGCCCAATCTCTTCTTAAAAAAACCTCCAGAGTTGGAGCACCCACAACTTCTGGAGGCAAGTTGTTACACTGGTTTATTGTTCTTTCAGGGAATTTCTCCTTAGTTCTAGGTTAGTTCTCTCCTTGATTAGTCCATTGCTTTCTTTGTGGCAGCCCCTCAGATATTGGAACATTGCTATCATTCACCCCCTAGTCCTTCTTTTCATTAAACTAGATATACCCAATTCCTACAACTGTTCTTTCATATGTTTTAGCCTCCACTCCCCTAATCATATTCCTCAAATCATCCCTCCATCTTCAAATCTGCACTAATCTACCATCCATTGCTTCTTGTCCTGCCTTCAGGTGCTTTGGAGAATAGGTTATTATTATTATTAATTAAACTTATATACCGCCCTTCTCCCGTAGGACCCAGGGCGGTTCACAAGGCAATTAAAACAAAATTACAATACAAAAATTAATAACAATTAAAATAGATTAAATTTCTGCTCAAGCAGAAGATCCTATACCATTTCAGACAGGTGGCTTGTCCAGTCTCTTTTTAAAAACCTTCAGTGATGGAATACCTGCAACTTCTGAAGGCAAGCTGTTCCACTGGTTAATTGTCCTCGCTGTCAGGAAGTTACTCCTTAATTCCAGGTTGCTTCCCTCCTTGATTAGTTTCCATCCATTGTTTCTTGTCTTGCCTTCTGGTGCTTTGGAAAATAAGTTGACCCCCACTTCTTTGTGGCAGCCCCTCAAATACTTCTTTTCTCTAGACTAGTATACCCAATTCCTTCAACCGCTTTATATATTTTAGTCTCCAGGCCTTTAATCATCCTAGTTGCCCTTCTCTGCACTTTTTCCAAAGTCTCAACATCTTTTTTGTAATGTGGTGACCAAAACTGGATGCAGTACTCCAAGTGTGGTCTTACTAAGGTGTCTGGAAAGGCATCCGGCTAGTAAATGTTCAGCTCCATCCAGTCACCCTGACTCTACCCCAAGTTAAGGGATTACAGGATTGTAAAGGGGAGTTTTTATTATAAGTTTAGACCTGAGGTCGCTTGAAAAAAAGGAAACAAATATTTTTAGCAGTAGGTATAAATTTTAGGTAATTTTTTTTATTAAAAAGTTTTAACATACATTTTATCTTTAACAATCCCCCTCCCCCTCCCCTACCCATCCCTCCCTACCCCTCCCCCCCCCCGACTTCCCAGAGCTAAGTACAGGGTATAAAAACAAAGAACAATCATAAACATCCATATGCTACCAAGAATAAATTCTTAAATCTATCACTCTCTAGCACTAATATTTCATATAAAGAAAAAAAGAAAGAAAATAGAAAGGAAGACTTATTCAAATGCTAAATGAAACTTTTTAGTCCCATATTTCTTCTGGATATATTCGATCCATTTTTTCCACTCCATAATATAGCGTTCTTGCGAATGATCTTTCAAATAAGCCAAGATCTTTGCCATTTCTGCCAGGTCAGAAACCTTTAAAGTCCATTCCTCTATAGTCGGCAATTCCTCCTTTTCCAATACTGACCTATTAAAAGTCTTGCTGCTGTAATTAAATTCAACATCAACTTAGTGTCCACAACAGTAGCTTCTGTAATTATACCCAACAAAAAGAATTGCGGACAAAACTTTATCTTTTGCTTGAAGATCTTCTGCATATTCCACCAAATTTTTATCCAAAAAGCCTTAACCTTTTTACAAGTCCACCATATGTGAAAATATGTTGCATCTTCGTCACCGCACCTCCAGCATTTGGGCTGATAATTCGGATACATACTTGCCAGCTTTTTAGGATCTAAATGCCATCTATAAAACATTTTATAGAAGTTCTCTCTTAAATTTTGAGCTTGTGTAAATTTTACGTTCCTCACCCAAATCTTTTCCCACGTGTCCATTGTAATAACTTCTTGGATATTTTGGGCCCATTTTATCATACAATCTTTAACAAGTTCTGTTTCTGAGTCAATTTCTATCAATGCAAGATATATCCGTTTGATATGTGCTGGACCCTGATTTCTAATTTGCTTTATCAGATTTTCATCAGTCATTGTAAAACCAGTTTTCTGATCTTCTTTCCACCTGGCCCGTAGCTGGATATATTGAAACCAAGTTTGAATAATCTTATTTTAGGTAATTTTTAATTGCCCAACTGAAACCCAAAAAGGAGAGGGGAAAAAATCACTTTAAACTTCCTTAATTAAGTAATATTTAAATTATCAGTTCATGTTGTGTCCATATTAGTTTTGTTTAAATGTGAGGAGAAATGACTTTTTCAAATATACATGAAATTGGCCTAAGGAACATTATTATGATTTTTATTTCTCTTATTCTATGTCTCTGCTATATAACAACCAGTTTGAGGCTGCTGTACTTGCCCAACAGGGCCTTCTTGAGAAGATGCCATTAAAAATGTTCTGCTATGCATTTCTGTTGCAGTTGCCAAGAATTAAACAAATTGCTATTGCTGTCAACACTTTTGTCTGTTTACCACTGTTTCATTTTTTTTTTTCATTCTTTGTTAAAGATTTCATTAGACAGTCACTGGACCATCCAAAGAGAAGGAAGTTGGAAATAAAGAATAAGAATCTTGGTGACCTCACTTTCTAGGTTTTTAATACGTTTTCTCCAAACATGTCTTCTTCTGTTGTACCTCAACAGAGAGATTGATTGCCAGTGCCAAATTCTATTAAGGGGCTATGACTAAATGGTAGCTTCTGGCTTAATCTGTGTTTGATTAGTAAGTATTGTAAAGCCACCCTACCTCTTCCTTTCTTTTTCCTCAAACTTTTTCAAGGCCATAATTTTACTTCCTAATCAACCACTTCATTATCTGAATGGACAAAGCAAGACTCCGTACTTTGTAATCTTCACATCCCACAAGGACAACATGAAACTTTCAGGGACCTATCAGTAGCCAGAAGAGAAGACAAGAACATTTTTTGTTTCCTTCGGAAAGATCTCAGAAAAAATAATAATTTTTTTTGGCTTGTATTTGCTTTGCAATTCTTTAAATGCAGTTTTAGAAAATATTTATTGCACATTAAGCAAAATAATAGGCTTTCTGTTATACAATATATAAGACAAATTGATTTTTCTATCGCCATCTACAGTAGATATACCTGGGTCTGGATGCTCAGCTTCAGAAATTAAGAGAATGGCTGCAGAGTGATATGGAGTGGTCCTTCATTTGTCAGAAGTCATAAGATGCTAGCAAGTATATTTACGACACTGACACCTTTGTTGACACTCTGACCCTGGACATCATCTGTGGAATTTTTCAAGCCTCAGTAACTAAAGATAGTCAACTTTTCAGAGCCTCTTAATAGGAATGAACTTGGAGACATGAATTATGGCTTAGATAATATTCACTGGCAACTCTACCTTCTACCCCAAACTAGGAGGACTACTTGAACATTATATGCTTTGTTTGTTGTTATAATAACCAGCATCACTCTGGTTGCTAACCCCTTTTGTATGCTGCACCTTGGGCTTAACATTGATCAACAAAGTTCTCAAATAACTAATGCCCCATGACCATTTCACGATGTGATATATCCTTTATATATTTCACACTCAAATGACTCTTCTTAGATGATATGATGGATACCCTAGTTATGGTATTGCTTAAACTGGCTTCAAGCCCAGAGTGAGTCTGAGCGATTTGATCTGAAAAGAATTGCTCAGATTGTTCCTGATGGAGTTCAGGTGGAAGATGGATACTAGCCAGAGCAACCAATGCTATGGACAACTGCCTGAGTACCCAGAAGAGTTTTCTTCAACAATTTTTCTCAGATGTGTTTCTTCATAAGGTGATCTTTGAACTCATTTTGTGGGATGACAAAATGCAATAGGTGATGAAAAATGCCTCCTGAAAGTCCCATGATGAAATAACTTATGGTTTTCTGGTTACCTTGTGACCTCAATTCAAATTGACAACAGCATTTAAAGCCTTACCTGTCTTAGGGACTAAATTAGTTCCAATCCACCTCATCCTTTTAAATAATCAAGGAGGGTAACACTGCTTTTTCTGTGGTGGAGATCAGCTTGTAGAACAAACTACCATTAGAACTAAAGCCAACCCATTTTGTCTTATAATTTAGAAACTAATTCCAAATACGTAGCTTACCAAGGCTTTGATTTCAGTATTTTAACTTTTGAAAAACCTTATTACTTTTGTTTTGTTGTTCTGAGCTATTTTTAGTAGCACTTGTGTTGTTTTAACCAAGACAATGCTAAGAATCCCTGTGAGTCATAGGCCTGGATAGTCACAGACTAGGAGAGAATGCAGTTAGACTAACCCTTGAGCTGACCAATATTAAACTGACATTTGGAGATATGATGGCAAGGGGACAAGGGGCTTAGAATCTAGCAGACCCTCAAACTTGCCCTGATGTATTTTTCTGACTTTGGAAAGAAGCAGAATTAGAGGCTTAAAATTAGATTCCTCCCCCCCCACACACACACCTCTGAGTGTGGGGAAATCCCTTGAATTTCAAAGAACATGTGTTTTTGGAAAATTTTCTCAGAGATCATACATTGGCTGTCCAAACAGTGAAATCCACATCTAACTGAGAAAAAAAAATCACGAAATTTAATTTTGACCCATGTACTCACAAGTAAGTAGATTTTTCACGGTCTAAAATATTTGCAAGATGTTTGAGAGACATTTGCTGGAGTGTCCAGAAGAAATAAAATCAGAAATGAGTTCATAAGAGAAAGAAATGGCATAGAATCAATCTTAAACTACACACACACACACACACACACACACACACACACACACAAAACAGCGAATAAAGTGGTTTGCTTACCTGGAAAGGATGTTTTGGGATTCCATAGCGTACAAGGTATATACAAAAAGAGAAGGTTAAAGAACACAAGGCAGACCCAGAAGAAGATGGAGAGACAATATCACAGACACACTACAACAGCAACAAATAGCAAGGGTTGAGACTGCCAGAAGAGCAAGAAACAGAACTTTGTAACTCCCTAGACCAGACATGTCAAACACAAGGCCCGGGGGCCGGATCCGGCCCGCGAAGTGGTTTCATGTGGCCCGCGAAGCCATCCTGGAAACAGTGAGGGAACGGCCCCCACTGCCTTGGCCCTGGCCCAGAGACCCTCCTCCTGCCAGAGACCCTCAGATCTGTCCCACTCCTGCCCAGGCCCCCATAGGCACCCTTGATGCGAACGATGTAGAGCTGGCCACGCCCACCCAGTAGGCCATACACACTCTAGCCACACCCACCCAGTAGGCCACGCCCACCCTGGCCATACCCACCCGGCCCCTTGAGGGCAACCACAATGCTGATGCGGCCCTCAATGAAATTGAGTTTGACACCCCTGCCCTAGACATTTGAAGCAGTAAAAGAGGAAGTAAAGTAAGAAGTAAAAGAAAACATTTGAGATGAAAATCAAACCAGGCAACCCAGAATTGAGATGGGATGTGGACTTTGTTTTATGCTTGTTGTAGTTATGCAAAATAGTTTTTCCTTATAGGAAAAGGGACTCCTTTGGGACAACCAGTAGCATTAGCCAAAAAGGTTGGATACATGGATGCTAAGATTTGAAGTACAGCAGCAGCTGTTTCATCCCTAAAACTATTTCCTGAAGACTGGAGAAATCATGCTGATAAACACGACAAGCTCCAACGATTTTATGACTTATGGAGACATGCACTTCCTGACCAAAAAAAACACCAAACTGACTCCATGGTTTTGCTCGTGCATTTTTAAAAAATTAAATTCCACTAAGAAACATTAGTTTTGTCTAAAGTGGCCTTAAAAAATAATGTAGACTACCATTTTGACTATCTACTACAGGGGCGTCAAACTCAAAACGTCACGTGACGTGTCGAGACGTATTGTGACTTTTTTGCCCTTGCCGGCAATGGGGTGGGCACGGTTTTGCTATGATGCATCTGGCTGGCAGTTTGACACCCCTGATCTACTAATATGAGGAGAGAGAACCATCTTGCCCTTATCTTGAAAAAAAAAACATCAAAACAGTATCCGATTTGGTTACATGTGAATAGAAGACTACCAAGAAATTCTAGAGCTGTAAAATAGACAGGGAAGTTGAATAAAAAATTCCAAAAGAAGGTCATGACAAGTAGTTTCTCTATTGTGTTGTGAAAACTATGTAGATAGTAGATATATCCACCTGGTCATCAGGAGAGAACATGTCCAGAGATATCTGCCCTCTTGCCATGAAAATATTAGAAACTTACTCAAATAATGGAACGACCTGATAAATTCCCATACGAAGTACGAATAAAGGAGAATATTTGTAGCTCCAGGTTGAAATGAGGGGTCCTTGGGGCCTGGTTGTTTTCTTGCAGATGTCCCATGACCCACTCGATAGTCGCTTGACAATGAAATGGGCAGCATGTAAATTTAATATTTACTTCACTCCCTTCTATCCAGGACATGGCACATAAGCGATGCTTGAGCAGGATCCACAGTATTGTCTGGGATGCTACACCTCCTCTTCACAACCTGTTTTCCTTGTTACCTTTTGGGAGGAGGGGGGTCCGTGGCATCTGAAGCAGAACATCCAGATTCAGCCATACTTTTGTGCCGTATAGCATGAACCTTGTGAAGTTCCAAATTTCCTCTTTCCGCTATGTGATTAATGTATGTATGTATGCATGCATGCATGTATGTATTTGTTAATTCTTGGAAAAAGAAATTCAAGGATCAATAGTAAAAGAAAGACAGGAGGCAAATGACAGAAGAAACATTTCTTTTTTATATGCAGAAACACACTCACACCTTCATATTTTATACATCTCTTTTTAAAAATTGTCTGGCTTTAAACATAGTGATTTCCTGTATCTGATGGAAGACTTCCCTGCTCACATCGCTATGATCATATCTGAACTGTTTTTATCAAGAAAAAAGAAAAGAAAAGGGGCTACAACATTTTGGCTTTTTGAGAGGGAGTTTAACCTTCTCTGAAACCTTTGCATAGAGCTTCTCTCTATTTAATACGACTTACCTCTGAATCCTATGGCCGGGCTCAGTATTAAAAGCCAGACACAGGACTTTTCCAGGAGCTGAAGGTGGATCATTGATGTCGGCCAACAAAGTTATTCTCAGTAAATCCCTTGATGTTTGGTAAGTGGGAGGGAGGGAGAAGGGAGGAGAGGAAGGGAGTAGGGGAGAAAGAGAGAGGGGTGGGGGTGGGGGGAAATACTCACATCATCTGAACTTTGAGGACTGGTACAAAAATCCCATCAAAGAATGTTGCTATGAGAAGCGAAAGAAAGAAAGAAGGAAAGAAAGAAAGAAAGAAAGAAAGAAAGAAAGAAAGAAAGAAAGAAAGAAAGAAAGAAAGAAAGAAAGAAAAAGAGAGAGAGAGAGAGAGAGAGGAAGGAAGGAGGGAGGGAGGGAAGGAGGGAGGAAGGAAGGAAGGAAGGAAGGAAGGAAGGAAGGAAGGAAGGAAGGAAGGAAGGAAGGAAGGGTCTCAACCCATACAAAAATGACATTGCCACAGTTTAGGTTACTTGCATCAGTAGGTCAACCTACTGATGCAAAAGCCATTATCCCTTCCTTGCAAAGAAGACACACTGAAGCTGTCATTTTTGCAACAGCCATCTTCTTTTAACAGCATCTTTTCTTCAAGGGAAAAAAAAACCCAAACCAACCCTAAAAGCGAAGGGAGAAAGGAGGTGGGGGTGGAGGGAGAGAAAGCCCTCCGTGCATTGTTATGTCCTATTCAGCCTCCTTTCAGAGTCATTCACTATGCATTAATTACTGCTTTCTTCCATTCCCCAGGAAGCACCCCCAGCTATCCTTGGGTTTTCAAAAAAAGGCACACTTCCTGAGCCTCTGCTTTTTACATGGGGAACCTGATGAGCTCCCCACCACCACCATCACCCCCCTTCCCATTCCTTCCCATTCCTCTCATTTTTGCATACTGTAAGTGTTCCTCCGCGAAGGGAAAAGAACGGATGAAACAGAGGGAGGGTGGAGTGGTGGAACACAAAACCCCCCAATTTCATGCTTTGGGCTGTGTTGTTTGCATATCTTTCATTTTCTCTTCCAGCTGTGACTGGCAGAAGGGCATTCTTTACCAGTTGCCCTCCCTGCTATCCCCTATGGTAATTTTTAACTTTCTTCAGCTCCTTTTATTCTTCTGTGTTGCATAGTATCTTTGTGCCTCCTTCCTGGCTCCAATCAGCTAGCAATTTCTGCTAGCTTCCTTCCTTCCTTCCTTCCTTCCTTCCTTCCTTCCTTCCTTCCTTCCTTCCTTCCTTCCTTCCTCCTTCCTCTGTTCCCACCATCATTTTGTTCTTCACAAAAAGAAACATCCCTATTGTGTCTATCTGGTCCTTGTTGCAAGCAGACTAGAAGGAAAATCAAAGGAACGACCAATACACGTACAGAAGTGGAGGGGGAGGCGGGGGGGGGGAAGTTTGTGCTACATTTCACTCAAGTTTCTTGACTTTGCTGTCTGCTGTCCAATTGTTGCCACTGCAGCTCTACCATATTTATTTCTCTGCCAAGCAAGTTCCAGTTCAAACATGGTTCAGTTCCACGCATGAATAGCTTTCTTTCTCCTGGGGAGGAAAGCCATGGCAAATCTAAGACAGCACACTAAAAAGCAGAGACGTCACCCTGTCAACAAAAGTGCGTATAGTCAAGGCTATGGTCTTCCCAGTTGCAATGTATGGCAGTGAAAGCTGGACCATAAGAAAGGCTGAGCACCAAAGAATTGAGGCCCTTGAACTACGGTGCTGGAGAAGACTCCTGCGAGTCCCTTGGACTGCAAGGCGATCAAACCGGTCAGTCCTAGAGATCAACCCTGACTGTTCTTTAGAAGGCCAGATCCTGAAGTTGAAACTCAAATACTTTGGCCACCTAATGAGAAGGAAGGACTCACTGGAGAAGAGCCTCATGCTGGGAAAGGTTGAAGGCAAGAGAAGAAAGGGACGACAGAGAATGAGGTGGCTGGATGGAGTCACTGAAGCTGTAGGCGTGAGCTTAAATGGACTCCAGAAGATGGTAGAGAACAGGAAGGCCTGGAAGAACGTTGTCCATGGGGTCGCAACGGGTCGGACATGACTTCGCAGCTAACAACAAAAACAAGAGGGAATAGTAATTCAAGACAATCTAAAACATCTTTGTAAGGTCATCAAGCTAGTAACCAGGAGACTGTGAGTTCTAGTCCCACCTCAGGCATGAAAACTGGCTGGGTGACTTTGAGCCAATCACAAGGGGGGCAGGCTGTGAGTTCTACACTGGATGAACACTTCTTGAGCCTCTTATACCTAATACTCTTTCTTCTTCCTGTTTTCCCCACAACGACAATCCTGTGAGATGGATTGGGATGAAAGAGATTGTCTGGCTCAAAGTTAACCAGCCAGCTTGCATGCCTAAGGCAGGGCTAGAACTCAGTTCCCTAAGTCTCAACACGTTTGTAGTCCCACCCTACACTTTTTGGTACTAATTCCACTTTTTTCAAATCTTCCTTGTGATGCCCAGAACTGAATGGAATACTTGATATAACAATGGAGAATATAGTCAAAAAATGTTGGTTTCCTTTGATCTGGAAATGAGAATGTTGTCTTTTTCACAGATTTCATGCTGCGGATTCCTATTCAGCTTGTGAACAACTATGTTGTTAAGGTTCATTTCATGCCTGTTATTTATTTTTCCTATATGAAGAACTTTGTATTCTACTACTTAAGCCTATTTCCCTCACTTATCAAGCTAATTTAATACCTACTTTCTAGCTACCCCACCTAGTTTAGTTCTATCTTCATAATCAAAGTTATTAATGTGAATGTTGAGCCTCCAAGGATGATTTCCATTCTGTCTCAGTTCATTCATCCAGCTTCTCACCTAGTGAAACCAATTGTCAAGGGAAGTTATCACTAGTGAACCTAATTAGTCACAAAATTGTCCAAGGGATCTGTGTGGATAACCTGCCTCCCACTGTAGGATCTTCCCTCCAAGGATCGACATCCTATCTACTTTCCAACTTGTCAGTTGGAAAGTAAGGAAGATTTCATGGGGAAAATTCTTCTACTTTTTTTTTTAAGCAATACAATTATCATGGAATGGGCCAACTCAGCACAGCCAACTCACTGCCAATTTACCATGGGACACCTCACCACAGAACAATTTAACAACTCAATTTAATTATTTTTTTAAAAAAAATAACAATTATTTCATTTTTCTTTCTTCTCTCCATCCACTGCTTCTTATCCTTCAGGTGCTTTGGAGAATAGGTTTGCCCATCTTCTTTGTGGAAGCCCCTCAAATATTGGAAGACTGCTATCATGTCACCCCTAGTCCTTCTCTTCATTAAACTAGACATACCCAATTCCAGCAACCATTCCTTATATGTTTTAGCCTCCAGTCCCTTAATCATTTTTGTTGCCATTCTCTGCACTCTTTTTAGAGTCTCACCCCTAGTCCTTCCCTTCATCAGACTAGACTTCAATCTTGGCCCTTTTATGACTTGTGGACTTCAACTCCCAGAATTCCTCAGCCAGGCACAAGTCATAAAAGGGCCAGGTTTGAAGACCCCTGGACTAGACATATCCTAGACATCCTTCCTCTGGAGAAATTCAAAGAAGTGGTCTACCCAGCTACTTTGCCCAAAAATATATATATGGAGAATTTCAAAAAGCCATATGCACTCATCTTAATTTGTACCCCTCTACCTACAGGTGATACACATTTAGTTGGAGTGTGTGTGAACGAGGGAAGGAAGGAAAGAGCAATGGAGATAGGACAGATACACACATAATATCCAAGATAGCTTTTGAAATCAACTTGAATATGTCATACCAAATTATTTTTCTAAAGATTAAGCCAGTCTTCCTGGATCTGGTTAATACAGCTCTCTCTGCTTTTGTCACTATATTGTTTCTAAATGGTTTAGATACCCATCTACAGAACAAAGCTCATTCATTATACGTTAACGAAATTGAGTTCATGGCTTTAAAATAAAGAGGGGAAACAGAGTTTGCCATTGTAAATTTAAATTATTTTTCTAAAGTTCCTTTTTGAGCAAACCAAATTCAAACTTATAGCCTGAGATATAAAGAAGCCTCGTTAGAAACTATAATAAAGTCCAAAGATCATCTCCATTCTTGAAGGTTTTATAACCTTACAAACAATCATAGCTTACACAAAAGAAGCAGCAACAGAAGCCATGGTCCTTTTTTGGATAACTAATCCCACTCAGTTTTAAATTGTTTTGATTTCTTTCCAACAATGCAAATAATGCTTGATAGATTCTGAAGCACTTCGAGCATATTTAGAAATGACCAAACACAGGAAGTGCTTGACTTATAATTGCAACTGATGTTCTGTACCAGCCTGCTACCGGCCCTGCAGAAAAGGCAGGGACAACCCCTTTTTCAAGAAGGCAAGAGGCTGGAATTACGCCTGCCAAATTTATTACTACAAAAACAAACAGAACAAGACAAACCAAGAAACAGGAGCTTTAAGAAACATGAACTATCCGAGCGGTTGCCTTCAGCAAACCAGCCCTCCCAGACAGTCCCCTTATATAGAGTTCAGGGCGTGGCTTCTCTCTGCCTCCTTCCGAGAAGCCCCATTGCCTTCCTCTGTTTACTCCTAATTGACTGCCTCCTGCATCGGGCGTCCTTGAACAGGGCCAGCTGTGGGTCATCTTCATCCACGCTGTCAGGCTCACACAGCTGGGTCTCCGTGGTGACCAAGTGGGAGGGGCCTGGCTGAGGGCTATCATCAGCAAGATCTTCAATCCCCTCAGCAAGCTCTTCAACACCCCCCTCCTCCTCCTCCTCTGAGTCATCCGACCCAACTGCCGAACCCACAGGCTGACCCTGAATCACAACAACTGAGCCCAAAATTTTGGTTGCTAAGTGAGGCATTTGTTAAGTGAGTTTTGCCTGATTTTACAACCTTTCTTGCCACAGTTGATAAGTGAACCACTGCAGTGGTTAAGTTAGTGACGCGGTTGTAAAGTGAAGCTGGCTTCCCCATTGACTTGGCTTGTCAGAAGGTCCGAAAAGATGATCATGTAATACCGGGACACTGCAACCATCATAAATATGAGTCAGTTGCTAACCATCTAAATTTTGATCACGTGACCATGGGGATGCTGGCATGGTTGTAAAATGTGAAAAATGGCTATAAGTCGCTTTTTTTTTCACTGCCGTTGTAACTTCAAACAGTCACTAAATGACCTTTTTGTAGGTTAAAGACTACCTTATTAAACGATGCTGTCACTGCACTTGGGTTGTTAAATGTTTTGGGGAGATAATCCAATCTTTCCTTAAACTGACTGCCTAGGAAATTACAGCAAGGGAAAATAAGTTTTCAAGAAATGTATTTTTTGCTGCTAAGTAAATACATAACACCATTCAGTCATTCTTCAAAATGCCTCATACTTTATATCAGAATTCTTCCCACCAATCCTGATTGGGAGCTTTCCCACAAATAAGGACCTAATTGCAATCTTGGGACATGAACACTGGCATGTTGGAAAAAGATACCTTATGGCCATATTATGGATGTTGTTCACATTTATTTTCTATAGTATCGATCCAAAAATAAAATTGCAGAAGAACTTCAAGCAAAGCCATTTCATCCTCTGCTTCTTGTGACATGTTAACTGTGTATCCAGTAGTCAAGTATAGATAGTCCTTGACTTACGACCTCAATTGACCCCCAAATTTCAAATGCAAACGAGACATTTGTTAAGTGACTTTTGCCCCACTTTACGACCTTTCTTGCCACAGTTGTTTAAGGGAATTACTGCAGTTTTTAAGTTAGTAACATGGTTGTTAAGTGAATCTGGCTTGTCAGAAGCCAGAAAAATGGTGATAAGAATCAATACAGTAGCTGTTTAATAGGCAAAGTGTTGCCAGGTTAAAAATAATACACTGGTCTTGTCTTTTCCAACAAAAGAGTTTTTGTTCCACCAGGAAATGGGAAAAAGTAGGATGGGAACTCGGTTCTTTCCAGACTCAGGACTCCAACGGACTAATGTGTAATGCTATTAGTCACTTGTAGAGGGTGAGTAAAAGAACATTGTGCAATGTGATTTGTCACTCAAGTAGGGTGCATAAACATTTCAGCAAAATCCCAGATCCACCCACAATTAATAAATGTGGCAAGATTGTGCTGATAATTCTATATATCTGCTTTCTAGAAGAGGTTGTGCTACAGTTCTCAGAAAACACCAGCACTTTATGTCAATCTCCCGCTTGAAGATCCAAATAAAGTCCAGGATCTCTTTCATTTCTGAAATTCTTACTGGTTTATTGAATACATGACATAGTATAGGCCAGGGGTAGGCAACCTTGGCTCTTTTATGACTCGTAGACTTCAACTCCCAGAATTCCTGAGCCAGCATGGCTCAGCTTGGAAACTTCTCCCTTTCCCCTCAGCATGGATGGCTCAGGAATTCTGGGAGTTGAAGTCCACGAGTCATAAAAGAGCCAAGGCTGCCTACCCCTGGTATAGGCGAAAGGAAAACTAATTTTAAAATCCCAAGACTTCTGACCAAAGCATATAACAATGACATTCCCAGCCAAACCTCCCAGATGTCCGTGTAGTTCATGTAAATAAATTCTCGTTCTTTTGAGAAACCTTCTTCACTGCGGTTAGAATGTCTTTGAAAAGTTCCCATACATCTTTTTCTCAACAAAGTCGGCAGAACTGGAGAGGTTTCATTTCTCTAATTAGCCCATTCGAAGTCTCCTCCCCCCCTAAAACATATAGGGAACGGTTGCTGGAATTGGGTATGTGTAGTTTAATGAAGAGAAGGGTGAGGGGTGACATGATAACAGTGTTCCAATATCTCAGGGGCTGCCACAAAGAAGAGGGAGCCAGGCTATTCTCCAAAGCACCTGAAAGCAGGACAAGAAGCAATGGATGGAAACTAGTCAAGGAGAGAAGCAACCTAGAACTAAGGAGGAATTTTCTGACAATGAGAAGGCAAGATATCAGGACCATGTTTGCCATCATCAATTCTCAGGGAAAAAGCTGCTTGCAAGTGTAGTGACCAATCAATTAAACATGGGTAACATCCATCATCTATCCATCCACCCACCCACCCACCCACCCATCCATCCATCAGCACCTGAAAGCAGGACAAGAAGCAACGGATGGAAACTAGTCAAGGAGAGAAGCAACCTAGAACTAAGGAGAAACTTCCTGACAGTTAGAACAATTAACCAGTGGGACAACCTGCCTCCAGAAGTGGTGAATGCTCCAACACTGGAAGTTTTTAAGAAGAGACTGGACAGCCATTTGTCTGAAATGGTATAGGGTTTCCTGCCTGAGCAGGGGGTTGAACTAGATGACCTCCAAGGTCCCTTCCATCTTCTTCTTCTTCTTCTTCTTCTTCTTCTTCTTCTTCTTCTTCTTCTTCTTCTTCTTCTTCTTCTTCTTCTTCTTCTTCTTCTTCTTCTTCTTATTATTATTATTATTATTATTATTATTATTATTATTATTATTATATTATTATTATCATCATCATCATTATTATTATTATTATTATTATTATTATTATTATTATTATTATTATTATTATTATTATTATTATTATTATATGAAAACAATAAGACAGGTAGTTGCCAGGTTTTCATTCTTGACACTTTAATTCCATTGGTAGAGAGACAAGGATTTCTGAAGGTGGACAACAACTATGCCTCTCAAAGACAAACTTTACATATTAGTGAAGATTAACAGTCCTTTGAATCCAGTACAGGTACTCCTCACTTGTTTAGTGACTGTTGGAAGTTACAACAGCACTCGAAAAAGCAACCTACAGCCTCGTGACTTACAACCATCACAGCATCCCTACAATCATGTGTTCAAAATTTGAGCACCAGCATGTATTTATGACCCCTGCAGCATACCATAGTCACGTGATCTCCACTGGAGACCTTCCCAATTGGCTCCCCACAAGCAAAGTTAATGGGGGAAGCCAGGTTTGCTTTAACAACCACCTGATTGACTTAACTGCAGTGATTCACTTAACAATCATGGCATAAGAGGCTGTAAAAGTGGGCATGACTAAGCCTTGCCCAGGGTTTGGGTCACATCACGCAGGTAAACTGGGATGGTTAAAACTTAGTGGCTGCAGTCACACAAAACTCGAAAGGTGATTTTAACTTTGGATCGTTTTTGGGAGCTTGGCTTGTTGTGCAAACCCAGACAGTTCAGGGGTAGGCAACCTTGGCTCTTTATGACTCGTGGACTTCAACTCCCAGAATTCCTGAGCCTGCATGGCTCAGTTTGGAAACCTCTCCCTTTTACCTCAGCGTGGCTGGCTCAGGAATTCTGGGAGTTGAAGTCCACGAGTCATAAAAGAGCCAAGGTTGCCTACCCCTGAGTCAGATGGTTTCAGGTGACATGGAGAGAGACCTCAAAAGGAATTTAATTCAGCAACCAGGTTCAACATGTCATGTGAGCGAAGTCTTCAAGCGTTTCCTTTTTTTAAAAAAAAAAAGTTAGAATCTAAAGTCTTAAAGGTGCTTTTCAAAAGGCAACTGGACTTCCATGGGTTTTTTTTTTCCTTGCAAATGTTTTGCTTCTCATCCAAGAAGCTTTTTTGGATGAAAAGCAAAACTTTTTCAAGGAAAAACAAAACAAAACAAAAAACTAAGGAAGTCCTGTTGCCTTTTGAAAAGCACCTTTGGGATAAGCATGCCCTGGATGATTGAGAATCTCCACAGACATCTGACATCTGAAGGAGGATCTCTTGAGCAGGTTCACGCTTTCACCATTTTTTCCCCCAGCCTCCAGCAAATAAGAAGCTATGCTCCTATCAGTTGGGCTACTAATAGGTGTCCAGCTTTAATTTTGGATCTTTCCCAGCACAATTTGGAACTGTGGAAACGGGACCGGAACCCTCTGCACACAAAATAGGTCCTCTGTTCTTAAGCTACATGGCTTCAAAATTCAGAAAATGAATAATAAAAAAGAATCAACGAAACTGGCATCAATTGGCATTATGTTGGTGTGGATTTCAGTTCCCCTAATGCCGATTCTCTATTGCTTGGGTTGAGCAGACTGAAGCATTTATACGGGTGTCCTTTTTTTTTCTTTTTATCCTGCATATGCACACAGCAACGTTGCAAGCCCCTCTCCACGAATAATACAATTGCCCAATAGCTGATCACTATTTATCATTCCTTTAAGCGCTTAACAAAAGGTGTTTGACATCTGACCTTTTAACCTTTGGGAAGAACGTTTTGCATTCTCTCAGCATTAACCTCATTGATCTTCTGATCTTCGGGCATCACACACATCCTTGCGACTTCCCCCTCTGGCTTTCCGGTTAGTTTGGCAGGGGGGCATTATTTATGCCACTGTTGCATATGCAGGACCATCCCAGGTATCTCCAGAGAGTGGAGGGTGATAGAAGCTCTCCTGGAAAAATGCAAGGCCAAAGTTCAGCTAGAGGGCAATGTTTCCACAGGTCAGCCCGGTGGTCATCTTAGCTCTCAGCCCAAATGGGGAACCTTCTAGACAAACTGATTATTCCAATAGTACTACATAAAATTCACTGTTTAGAAGTTTAGGAAGCATATCTACTGCTGGTGGAGGTATGCTTATTTTTATTTTATTTTTTTATTATTTTTATTGTGTGTGGTGAACACACACAATATCCCTTCTCCTGTTTCCCACACCACTACAGCAACTCTTTCAAGTGACTTGGGCCGAGTTTGAGCGACTAGTCTAAAGTCACCCAGCTGGCTTTCATGCCTAAGGCAAGACTAGAACTCATAGTCTCCTGATGATTTGCCCAAAGTCACCAAGCTGGCTTTCATGCCTAAAGTGAGACTAGAATTCACAATCTCCTAGCTTCTAGTCTATTGACTTAACCAATAGGTTTAGATGACTCTGAAGTAAGCCGCCTACATCAGAATCCAAACTTGGAAATGCCATTGGTCAAGGATTCTTCCAGAAGAGGGCAAATGCCTTGGTAGGTTCTCTACAGATGCTACACCCACATTGATTGCAGCCTTGTCTACATGATGTTGGTACCAGGAATGTGGGCAGTCTTGATTCTGATGTGCTTCTGTTCTCCAAGCAGTCAGTGATCCAGAACCTTCCAGGAAATTATCATTTAATTGTACAGAGGTGTTGTACCTCTGAAAGATTTCCCCACTATGGTGGGGAACCAGTTCTGCCTCATGCTGACTCATAGCAATAGCATTTTTACATCTGGCCAATTATTTTTCTCCTTTCAAATTCCACTATTGGGTTTTACTGCTTTCCTTCCTGTTAGAGGCGGAACAAATCCCAGACAGGACTTCTCTGCAATCTTGCTAAACTTGAAAATCTGAGTCACAACTTTTTCTTTCAAAAGGCCTCCACAGTTTAATCTCAGGAGCAAATAAGGACACATATGTAAGTGGCATTTCTGTATTGTGGTCAGAATTCCAAATATGTTTGGGAGAAGGTTGAAGAAGAAACATTCAACTCACGCTAATTGCAACTGATTAAATAATAGAGAGCACCAACAGATCCCTTAAAAATTGAGTGCCTTAATTGTGTACTTGTTTTTCACTCATTAACTAGTTACCCATTTTTAATAGACCTTTCACGCTGCTAAATAGGGACATGTATACAACTACAAATGTCCTCAGGTTACAACTATTTGTTTCATAACCATTCAAAGTTACAATGGCACTGAAAAAAGTGATTTATGACCATTTTCACCCTTATGGCTGTTGCAGCACCTCCCAGGTCACATGATCAAAATTCAGATGCCTGACAACTGGTTCATATTTATGACAGTTGCACTGTCCCAGAGTCACACGATCACCTTTTGAGATCTTCTGGCAAGCAAAGTCAATGGGGAATCCAGATTCACTTAACAACCATGTTGCTAACCAAAAAACTGCAGTAATTCACTGAACAAGCATAGCAAGAAATGTATTAAAGTGAGGCAAAACTCAGTTAACAACTGTCTTGCTTAGCAACAGAAATGTGTTCAATTCTGGCTGTACATTGAGGACCACCCAGTGGTGGATTCAGCCGGTTCGCACCAGTTCGGCTGAACCGGTAGCTAATTTTTTGTTGCCCAGGCCCAGATCAGACTTCCGGAAGCGGCATCCACACAGAGAACCAGTTGCTCACATATTTGAATCCCACCACCTGTATATAGAATGTATTCTGATCACCGGTGTCTATTGAAGTCATCTAAAGATGCCTACAAATAATATATATATACCGGTAATAGAAATAGAAATAGATTTTTTTATTGGCCAAGTATAATTAGATACACAAGGAAATTGTCTCCAGTGCATAAGCTCTTAGTGTGCATACAAAAATATAGTGTACATACATACAAACATACATATAATATACATACAAATATAAGCTCTCAGTGTACATACTGTATATAAGCTCTCAGTGCAGTAGTGGGATTCAGCCGGTTTGCACAGTTCTCCATAATAATAATAATAATAATAATAATAATAATAATAATAATAATAATAATAATAATAATAATAATAATAATGATGATGATGATGATGATGATGATGATGATGATGATGATAATAATAATAATAATAATAATAATAATAATAATAATAATAAGAAGAAGAAGAAGAAGAAGAAGAAGAAAAAGAAAAAGAAGAAGACATAGTAGTAGTAGTAGTAGTAGTTGGAAGGCACCTTGGAGGTCATCTAGTCCAACCCCCTGCTCAGACAGGAAACTTTATACCATTTCAGGCAAATGGCTGTCCAGTCTCTTCTTAAAAACTTCCAGTGTTGGAGCATTCACCACTTCTGGAGGCAGGTTGTTCCACTGGTTAGTTGTTCTAACTGTCAGGAAGTTTCTCCTTAGTTCAATTCTGGTTGTACATTGAGGACCACCCAGTGGTGGGATTCAGCTGGTTCGCACCAGTTCAGCAGAACCGGTAGCTAATTTTTTGTTGCCTAGGCCCAGAATGGATTTCCGGAAGTGGCATCCATGCAGAGATCTGGTTGTTCACATATCTGAATCCCACCACTGTCTCAGTGTATATTCTAACAACAAAGTGGTAAATCATAGATCGTAAGATACAAACAACAAAGTGATAAATCATAAGATACCAATAGGAAAAAATAACAGGGGAGATGAGAAGGATAAAAGTCACATTTTAAGGTTAACTCTTGAGATAACCTTTTTTTTCCAGTGCAGGATCATTAAGCTAGACATTTTGTCTCTCCCCAAAATATTTGGAAAAAACTGAAGACCGGGACATGGCAGGGTGTTAGAGTTGGTGCACTTAATTGTCTTTCAAAAAATGCACTAATTGACAAATAAGAGGTGACGAATCTGGTAGTCCCTGATTGAAAGTGAAAGGAAATATTTTGAGTGTAAAATTCTCGCTCTGGCTTGCAGGCAGCAGCCTTGCCCTTCCTTCAAAACAGATGAGTTATTTTCTTCCAGATTCCCATTAACTTGCAAGGAAGCTGCTGAAGGCCAGACTCCAATGGTGCTTCGTCAATTAAGAATTGAGGAGCTCTTTCCTGTCCGAAATAATTAAGTACAGTTTGAGGTACAGCAAAGCAGATACGGGGCAGCTGCTTGTGTGCAAATTGTGCCAGAGGAAATAATAGGGGAGACACAATTAGGAACAAAGCAAGAGATTAAATCAGCCAACTTTACTTTGCAGGAAATAAACGAGAATCTCCGTTTCATCACCCTTTCTGGCTCTATCAGCACTGCTTAACATCAAGCCGAACTTTGTCCATAGGACTGAAATTCTTCCGTGACTTCATGTATTCCTCTTTATTGTTTCGCTTTGTTTAATTCTGTACCAAGTCTTTAGGGCGACAATCTTTCCCCCAGATAGCTTGCGACAATTTTAAAACAAAAACACAAGTTTAAATACATTGAAATCACAATAGCAGAAGCTAATGGATCCACTCATATTAAAAAAAATACATACGATAAAATGTGGAATCAAGAGAGAGAAAGCTTCAAGGAACACTTGAGGGGGAAGATTAAGGTTAAGAAAATTCTTCGGCAGTGGAGCCAATTCTTTTAAAAAGCTCTTTGGGGGAGATCCAGAAATCAGATGGGCCCTGAATCCATTTCAGGACATGACAGGATTAAAAGCACTTGAGACAGATGGCTCACTAAGGAAATATTACTGAGTTCTATAAGATCAGATATCCACATTAATGGCTATATGGCTGTACACCTTGCATCAGTGGAATGAACAGCTTGGTCGAGCCCTGAGAAATTTATATTTATTTATTAAATTTATATGCTGCCCATTTCGAGGTGATTCTGCCCTTCCCTTCCCTCCCTCCCTCTCTCTCTCCCCCCTCCTCCTCCTCCATGTTAAAATTAGGAATGGTGTCATGAAAGAATCATGGTATGTGGGAAAGACCTTGGGAGATGGGGCAAAGGGAAGCTGCCTATTGATAAGAGAGACAGCGCAGCCTGCAGCGGGATAGTCAGTGGTGGGATTCAGCCAGTTTGCACCTCTTTGGCAGAACCAGTAGCTAATTTTTGTTTTGTTTCTCAGGCCCAGAATGGACTTCCGGAAGCAGCATCCACACAGAGAAATGGTTGTTCACCTATTTGAATCCCACCACTAAGGATAGTGGATGGGACAACAGGCTCAGGAAGGACACCCCCCCCCCGCCTAGTTTCAGGCTAAAAAGAGGACAGAGGGAGAACTGTACTTTCAGTCTTGCAAGATTCAGTAAATGCAGCTTTATAACGAAGTAAAAATAGCTTATTGGGTCAGGATAAAAACCAACAAGAAACTTTGTCCTTGGCCCTGTTTCTCTGTTGTTTTTAACCGTTGTAGCATCTGATTAGCCATGGTATTAAACAGAGGGGGGGTTGCATTCAAAAGGGAAAATGAATGGATCTATAGGTGCAAATATGTTGGAAAGCAGAAGAGAAGAATAAAGAACGGTTGCAGGAATTGGGAATGTCTAGTCTAGTGGGGGAAAAAATGGTGTGACATAATAGCATTGTTCCAATATTTGAGGGGCTGCCACAAAGAAGAGGGGGTCAACCTATTTTCCAAAGCACCAGAAGGCAGGACAAGAAGCAACAGATGGAAACTCATCAAGGAGAGAAGCAACCTAGAACTAAGGAGGAATTTTCTGACAATGAGAACAATTAATCAGTGGAACGACTTGCCTCCAGAAGTTGTGAGCGCTCCAACACTGGAAGATTTTAAGAAGAGACTGGACAGCCATGGTATCAAGTCTCCTGCTTGTGCATGGGGTTAGACTAGAAGAACTTCAAGGTCCCTTCCAACTCTGTTAATTCTGTTCTAAAAGGCATCAGGATTACTGAAAAGAGAATTGTCCCTAAAAAGAAAGGGGGGGCACTAGGAAAAGCTTTGTGGGACTATGGAGAGGAGGCAGGAAAGCAAGAAGGGAGCCAATGAGGTTGGCCTTCCCTAAATGGATGGGAAAGGCAGGAAGCAGAATAACAACCAATCACCTCAAGCAATAACTCTAAGAGCACAGTCCAATCCCATCTTAAGTCCACTGGAAGCCATACTGGAATTTTTGAAGTTGATTTTAAAGAACAGCCAGGTGAAGTACAGGAGACAAGCAGTTTAGGCAGCAGTACAGAACTGCCCTCTGTTCAAGAATTCACAAAATTCGTGTCTACCTTTTATTTACCCTCTGGCCATGGTTCACTCTGTCTTGTTTGCTTTGATATATTTTTATTAACAAGGATTAGGTTACTTGGTGTTATGTGCTCAGCTTAAACTTGTAAAAGGACCCAAACAGGTTGGTTTCCTTTTTGAATTGTATTTACACATTTCAACCTCTGTGGTCCTATCCTTGCCATTCCTTCTCCACCAAAGACAATTATTAAATTAATCCCCAACTTATATTTAAATAGATTTGGAAATTCCTACCCAGAAGGGCATCTGTGGTAATGTTGTTTAATCAAAGCCCACTTTGAAGCTGGAAGGTGAGAAACGCTACGGCTTGGTTGATGGCTGTTTAAATCCTTGCAAGAATTTGCCAACGAATCACTACTGCTTTGCAAGTTAGGTTACACAAAGGTGGCCTTTGCTGTGCATTGGCTTTGCGAGAGGTACATAAAGGGATTCGTTGTTGTGGTTGTTCTGGAAAATTCATTGTTTGAAATAAAAGACCACAATTTTCACATTTTCCAGTACGGTGACTTGACTCCTCCTCTTGTCTCTGAATCAGCATTGGACCTCATGGACCTTTCATTAAGTGAAAGAATATCTTGGAATATTAGTTAGAACACCTCGGACAACAAACACCAGGCACTATAATTGAAGGTCTTGAGAACAAGGCTTTAATTTCTCAAAGGAGAGCTATCACAGAACTGTAAACACAGGAACATACACAGTGTCCCCTTAATTTCCTGGACAACCAGAAAATTCCTGTCTAAGGGCTTTATTGTTGTTGTTGATGATGATAATATTGTATTGTTCTTATGTAACATTACAGCATCATTTTTCTACTTCTCATTATAGGGGATCACAGATGTTCTTCAAGTGGGGATTAGTTGACACATGTTCATCTCTATACTTATTACACTTTACCACAGACAGTGTAAAGGTAAAACTTTCCCTGTCCAGTTGTGTCCGACCCTAGGGCATGGTGCTCCACTACCTTTCTTAGTTGAGGGAGCCAGCTTTGTCTGAAGACATTTTCCATGGTCATGTGGCCAACATGGCTATATGCCAAAGGCGCATGGAATGCTACTACCTTTCCACCAAAGTGGTACCTATTAATCTACTCACGTTTGCATGCTTTCAAACTGCTAGGTGGGCAGGAGCTGGGTCAAGAACAGAAGCTCACCCTGTTGCATGGCGCTCGGCTCTCGAACCCAAGCAATCAGCTTTCCAGCTGCCAAGCTCAGTGTCTTTAACCATTGAGCCATCATGCTCCCCTAGAGACTGTGCAAGTTATGATGATTCCTTCTTTTGAGCTTTGACTCTTTTTCCTGTTAGCCCACCCACCTCTGCACACATCACCATCCCTGCCACCACTTAAAGGAAAAAAAGAGAAATTTTGAAATTTTGAAAGCAGCCTTACCTGCTCAGCCTGCCCTAATTTGTTGATGTTACCAAGGAGGAAGCAAGATATTTGACAGAAGCCTGGCCAAGCAGATCCTTTACATAGCTGTGAATACAATCTGACAAGTAAATCAAGCAGAAGGGGACCATAATTGCAGTGAATGCATTCCTTTATTTGTTAATTCATATATACAATATTATAACAAATGAATATTGTGTAAAAGGCTGCAGAAGAGACACGGCCTGTCAGTTCTGGCAGAGCGCAAGAGACAGAGCTCAAGAGACAGACCTGAAGTGAAGTGTTAGTGCTGCTTTATAAAAAAAACTGCTTTATAAGACCACACCTGGAACACTGCATCCAGTTTTGGTCACCACATTACAAAAAACATGTCGAGACTTTGGAAAAAAAGTGCAGAAAAGAGGAACTAGGATGATTAAAGGCCTGGAGTCTAAAGAATGGTTGCAGGAACTGGATATGGCTAGTCTAGAGAAAAGAAGGACTAGGGCTGACATGATAGCAGTATTTTGAGGGGGCTGCCAAAAAGAAGAAGGGGTCAACTTATTTTCCAAAGCCCCAGAAGACAAGAGAAGAAACAATGGATGGAAACATATCAAGGAGAGAAGCAACCTGGAATTAAGGAGAAACTTCCTAACAGTGAGAACAATTAACCAGTGGAACAGCTTACCTTCAGAAATCGTGGGTGCTCCAACACTGGAAGTTTTTAAGAAGGGACTGGACAGCCACTTGTCTCAAATGGTAGAGTGCATGGGTAGGCAACCTCGGCTCTTTTATGACTCATGGACTTCAACTCCCAGAATTCCTGAGTTAGCTATGCTGACTCAGGAATTCTGGGAGTTGAAGTCCATGAGTCATAAAAGAGCCGAGGTTGCCTACCCCTGGTATAGGGTTTCTAGCTTGAGCAGAGACTACAGCTTTATTCTGATTGATTAAACAACACAACTCTAACTACCTGCTTCTATTTGGCTCTCTTGGTCTGCTTATTGTAGAATTGAAGCAACGTGTCACAAAATCAACATTGGTCAAAGATATTGAGAATGCTCCTTTGGGAAAAGAGGCGCCCCATTTTGAGTCATGCTCTACCTAGCTGTTGGTTCTGAGATCCTAGTTCCATCCATACAATTCTTGATCATGCTTGGGTCTTGTGCTTCTTGACCAAGAATATTTTGGTTCTAAGTAAGACAAGTAAGGGACGTGGTGGCTCAGTGGGTTAGGTCGCTGAGCTTGTCGATCAGAAGGTCGGCAGTTTGGCGGGTCGAATCCCGAGTGCCGCGTAACAGAGTGAGCGCCTGTTACTCGTCCCAGCTTCTGCCAACCTAGCAGTTCGAAAGCACATAAAAATGCAAGTAGAAAAATAGGGACCACTACGGGGGGAAGGTAACAGCGTTCCATGCCCCTTTGGCATCTAGTCATGCCGGCCACATGACCACGGAGACATCCTCGGACAAGTGCTGGCTCTTTGGCTTTGAAACGGAGATAAGCACCGGCCCCTAGAGTTGGAAACGACTAGCACTTATGTGCGGGGGAACCTTTACCTTTACCTTTTAAGACAAGCCATGAAGTTCATCCAGAACTTTCAATGGAGGTAAATTGGAACAGCAAAGAAGGTCACCCGTAAAATGATTCTAACCAATTGCCTTATGAGAAAGCTCAGGATTCTAGTTTTTAGATGAAAACCGGAAAAGATTCATAGCCTAACTAATGGTGTGCATGCCTATTTTAATATGTTTTCACTTATTTCTTGGGCATTAAGGTCGGGAGGCGATGTCTCCTTAAAGAAAGTATAAATATCCCCAGATTTACAAAAGTGGCTCAGATTTGGTTGTAGGAAAAGACAGCAAAAGATATAGTAAGAATCAGAAAATAGAATCAGAAAATAAGTCAGATTCAGCCTGGAGCTCTGCATAAAAAAATTTCATTAAAACCCCCCAACCCTCTAATGTAGCCCTACGGGAACGGAGGCGGAGAAGCTATTCAAAATGTTGTTGACTTCTCTATTCTAAGCCCCTCCCTCTTCCTTCCCAGTCATGTGACCCAGAACAGAGCTATCATTAAGGAGTCAGAAAACTAATTTCACAGCCATGCTCCGCATGCATTCCCTATCTTGATTTTTTTTTGCTTTGTTTTTGGGTTAATTTAACATCATGGGCCTCTTCAATCACGGCAATTGATGGCAGACTATATCCATTGAAATTCAAATCCTTGGAATGAGAGTTGAGAAAGGATGAATGCTCTCGGGCTGATTAATTATTCTCTCTCTTTTTAAAGGTTCTTGCAGCAATATTGCCCCTCGTTGCTTGAAGCTCAAGCTAATACAGCAGTGAGATTCAATGAAATTAACATATTCTTGATGTCTCATTTTTAACTTCCCAGCAACTCAGTGGAAGGATGTGGGTTGGAAACTGGCTAAGCAAAATGGCAATGGAAAAACATGATGAAGACTCAAGAGTTACACGCTGAGGTAAGATGGGTGGCCTATACATTTTATAGACAAACCAATAAAAATAAGACTAGAGATCTACCATCTCTCATTTCTCTTGGCTGTTTGGGCTAATTTTCACCATACTGATATATCTATGGAGATTCTCAGTCATCCAGGTCATAGTTATCCCAAAGGTGCTTTTTTTCACAAGACAACTGGACTTTGTTGTTTTTCCTTGAAGACATTTTGTTTTTCATCTGAGAAGCTTCCTCAGCAGTGAAATATCTTCAAAGAAAAACAAGAAACTCCAGTTGCTTCATGAAAAAGCACCTTTGGGACACCACACTGATCCAACAAGAATATTTTTCTGCTGATCTTCATGGTGGAATATTGGTACCAACAGAAATCAAGGTGTACCTCATCTGGCTACTAGCCCATTTTCTGGATACAATCGTGTTTGATTTAAGGACCTTTCATCTAGTGAGTGTTCAAAGTTACAGTGGCACTGACAAAAGTGACAACAGGCCCAGGTAGTCCTCAACTTATGACCACAATTGAGCCCAACATTTCTGTTGCTAAGTGAGACATTTGTTAAGTGAGTTTTGCCCCATTTTACAACTTTTCTTGCCAGAGTTGTTAAGTGAATCATTGCTGTTGTTAAGTAAATAACACGGTTGTTAAGTGAATCTGACTCCCCCCCTTGACTTTGCTCGTCAGAAGGTCGCAAAAGGTGATCACACGACCCTCGGATGCTACAACCGCCATAAATCTGAACCAGTTGCCAAGCTCTGAATTTTGATCACATGACCATGGGGACGCTGGATTGGTCGTAAGTGTAAAAAACGGTCATAAGTCACTTTTTTCAGTGCCGTTGTAACTTTGAACTGTCCCTAAACAAACTGTTGTAAATCGAGGACTACCTGTATTTGCAGTCATAGCAATATATGCTACCTGTATTCGTGTGGTCACACGTGATCAAAATTCTGGCGTGTAGCAACTGGCAGGTATTTACAAATGGTTGCAGTGTCCCGGGTTCATGTCATTACCATTTGCAACCTTCCCAGCCAGTTTCTGGCTAGCAAGGTCAATGGGAGATTAATGACTGCTTGATTTACTTCACCGGTGCAGTGATTTGCTTAACAACTGCAGCAAAAACGGTCATAAAACTGGATGTGGCTCACTGAACAACGGTGAAGTTGTTGAAATTCTGATCCCAACCCTGGTTGTAAGTCGAGCGCTACCTGTACAAGACAAATTAATTGAAAGGATTAGGCTCTCATGGCAGGCTAACACCAAGCCAAGATTAAAACTAAGCTTAGCATATTGTGTGCATGTAATCATGGGGTTTTTTTAAATTGTCCTGACTATCTGTACTACATGAACCCAATGTTAATTAGCACATCACTGTCTAATAATAATAGCTCTGCAGACAGTTTATGCAGATATTTTGTTAACAGTCAGACGTGTCTGCAGGGTGTGGTCAAAATGTCAAGATGGCAGCTGTGTTGGTGCACTCAAAGCTCCACCCATGCTTTATGTGCTAACTGGTACTTGTACTCTTTCTTCAAAGTCTCCTTTAGAAGATTCAGAATAATGAATTTGGAAGGGACTTTGGAGGCCTTCTAGTCCAACCCCCTGCTCAGGCATTTCAGACAAATGGTTGCCCAATCTCTTCTTAAAATTCATTGCCATGTTAGACAAGATCTACCTTTCTGTCTTCATTTGCAGTAAGGAAATGCAAGCAGGATGAACGAGATATTGCTAACATAAAGTTGGTTTGGTATACAAACGTTTTTCTTCTCCAGACTGTAGTTTATCTGAAACTACAGATAAACTAAGGGTTTTTTCCCCACCTTAAATCATCACAGTTACTAAGATACACAGCTGCAATTCCTTTTTTTCATAGGCTTTGGCGTCACCTTTGCACCTTGTCCAAAATGTGTTTCAATTCCAAAAACGTTGACAGGATAGGGAAATAAGTGGATGCAACAGTAAAAATCTATGGAGATTCTGTCATCCGGTTAAAGGTTGCTGATGATTGAGAGGAAAAGTATTAAGTGGATTTATGGCTTTCCTTGATGCCCTTTACTACAATCAAATTATGACATGATGTCCAATTTGAAAATCAGCACACTGATCAAGCAGCCATGAAGATAATCCTCACTGTCTGAGTTGGGAATGTTCTGTTTTCCCTTTATAATTCAAACAATAGCTTTGAAGGACAGGTGAGGAATCTAACCAGGCTATATATATATTTTTTCTAATATAAAAGTGAATCAATATTGTTAATACTGCAATTTTCATCCAACAACAAGAATCAAATTGGAAAGCCAGTTTGGACTAGAGGTTAAGGGATCGGGCTAAAAAACAGGAGTCTGTGAGTTCAAGTCCCACTTTACCCATGGAAAACCAGTTGGGTGACTTTGGGCCAGTCCCTCTCTAATCAGCCCAAACCACCTCACAGGGTTGTTGTTGTGGAGAAAATAGGAGGAGGAAGATGTGTTTGGATAGGTTTGCCACCTTGGGTCATTTGTGAAAATAATAAAGGCAGGATACAAATAAATAGTTCACTTACCACTTTTCACTGTCTGCATGTAGCGTGGGAATCACTCACACACTTTCCTTGTCAGATCGGGGGCTGGACCATGGTTAGATGTTCTAGGCTCCCTTTTAATTTCTTGAGTGTTGAATGCCTAACAATTTACACCTTGCAGCTTGCTTGGTTCTCCTCCCAACCTCATTTCACCAGGATGTTTCCCTTCAGACGCTGACCGAGCAAAAGCAAACTCAATAATTATATAGCACTGCCAGCAAGGAGTGGATATTATTTTCCCCTCTTCCTTGCCTGAGGGTTACAACACATTTGCACCATAGGGAAGGCTTTCCTCTTTGCACCTCCAAACTGTAATGCAAACTCTTCTTTTATTCATAACAGCTCGGTCTCCAGCTGAGATAGGCACTTTCCTATTACCCCAGATGACAGATTTCTGTGTTCTTTCCAAGCACAAGGGGGTTTAATAAACATATCTGGCAATCTCTCAGTAGCCAGAGGGCTTGGGATGACACCATGTGTGTGCAAACAATGTGTTCTGACTGCTAGGGAAACAAGTTTATTCAATTATTCAATTAATAGATTACAGTCAAGATTTTTGTTATCCTACAAGGAAAGATGGCAGAAGAACGTAGAGAATTAGGCTAGGCCAAGGGATTAGTAGCAGGCAGTGTTGGGAGCCAAGTGAGGGGAGAAAGAACAGAGGCCTCCTTCATTGAAGGAGGGTTATTTCTAAGAAAAGACATTGGATCAAGAGTTAATGAGTCTCAGGAATCAGATGTATTATTTATAGAGCCATTTCTGCACATGTCAAATATGACCAATAGTTTAGATTCCCTATTTTTTTTAATCCCATTTATATCCTGCCCTTCTCCGAAGACTCAGGGTGGCTTACAATCTAAGCACAATCAATGTGCTTAGCAATAGCCTTCATTCTATGTATATGCCTGCTTATTAGGGCTTTCGCCCCCCCCCCCAAAGCAGCATTATTACAAGGTCAGCTTATTGCCCCCAACAATCTGGGTCCTCATTTTACCTACCTCGGAAGGATGGAAGGCTGAGTCAACCTTGAGCCTGGTGGGATGCGAACCTGCACTAATTGTATACCTACAGCAGCAGAAGATAGTAAAATGGACTCAGCCAATTCAAACTGACTTTGTCAGTTTTGAAGGCTCTTCAAGAGTCAAAGCTCTCTACAAATAGAACAGTGTTCTATTTTGCCCTTTCCCTACTCTGCTAACTCTTAACCTATAAGAGGGTTATTTTTTTACCTGTTGTGAGGATTATAATTTGGAATCTCCCATGTTGTCATCTGGAGGAAGGTAATCTATTCTACCCATCAGCAGAGTGGAGAAACCTGCATCCTTCCAAGTTTGATTGGAACAATGGATGGAAACTAATCAAGGAGAGAAGCAACCTAGAACTAAGGAGAAATTTCCTGACAGTGAGAACAATTAACCAGTGGGACAACCTGCCTCCAGAAGTTGTGGGTGTTCCAACACTGGAGGTTTTTAAGAAGAGATTGGACAACCATTTGTCAGAAATGATATAGGGTTTCCTGCTTGAGTAGGGGGATGGATTAGAAGGCAGCCAAGAATTTTGTTAAATTCTCATCAGTTCCAGTCCACTTGACCAATGTCTAGAGTTGATGGAATTGTACTGTAACAATTCTCTACATCTAGAAGATACAAACCTTCTCAACTCTCCATTAATTATAGAGCCTTGGTGGAGCAGTGGGCTAATGCCTCCTTAAGTAACACCAGCTGCCTGCAATTAGTGCAGGTTCGCATCCCACCAGGCTCAAGGTTGACTCAGCCTTCCATCCTTCCGAGGTAGGTAAAATGAGGACCCAGATTGTTGGGGGCAATTAAGCTGACTTTGTAATAATGCTGCTTGGGGTGTGTGTGTGTGTGAAAGCCCTAACAAGCAGGCATATACATAGAATGAAGGCTACTGCTAAGCTTGTAAGCTGCCCTGAGTCTTCGGAGAAGGGCGGGATATAAATGGAATTAAAATTTTAAAAAATAATGGAGGAAAGATTTTATACCTCTCCGGGCCATATTTTCAGAGTGATGGAATAAGAAGAAAAGCCCTACTTCAACATTAGTGCACCTTAAGAAGAGTTAAATGGGTTTTTGCTTATGAGCTGGACTGACTTGAAGGAAATGTTAGAGGGAGAAAGCAGTAAACAAAAAGGCAATTTGGCTCAGTTAGGTGAAATTGGGGGATTTTTGCTTTTACGGCTTTGAACATTGAAACCTCTAGATGTCCAGGGAAAGATTCTCCAAAGCACCGGAAGGCATGACAAGAAGCAATGGATAGAAACTAATTGAAGTGAGAAGCAACCTAGAACTAAGAAGAAACTTCCTGACAGTGAGAACAAATAACAAGTGGAACGACTTGTCTCCAGAAGTTCTGGTACTCCATCACTGGAGGCTTTTAAAGAAGAGACAGAACAACCATTTGTCTGAAATGATATAGGCTTGTGCAGGGGGCTGTACTAGAAGACCTCCAAAGTCCCTTTCAATTCTGTTATTCTGTTATTCATTCTGTTACTGTACTCATGCTATCCAAGAATTCTAGAAGCTACAATTTCAGCACATGCAGAAGACACCCATTAGGAGAAGACTAGCATAGAGGAAAGTTGCATGGTTTCTATTCACAACCAAGCAACCCTTCATACCATATTAGCTAGATTGGATGTCCAACCTCGGCAACTTTTAAGACCTGTGGACTTCAACTCACAGAATTCACCGGCCATCATGGATGGCTGGGGAATTCTGGGGATTGAAGTCCACAAGTATTAAAATTGCCAAGACCGGACACTCCTGATCTAGATACAACACTGCTCTTAAATTATACATTCTAAAGCTAACTATCCATCCAGTTTAGCATGTTGGACTTTTTTCTCTTTTCTATGCAAAATGTTTTCCGTATCTTTTAGATAGCCAGTGGCCATGTATATGTATGTTCAAGAGAATGACCAGTAAGAAGTTATCTGCTCTGTTTATTTTGAACAAGGAAAATTGCCTAAAAGATGGAGATAAATTGCATGGAGAATGCTTTCAGAATTGATGTGCACACCCCACAACTTCTCCCATTAAATCTACACAGTGGGTGGAAGAAGTGGGTTTGCCTGAAGAAAGACAGAAAGACAAAGGGTAAAAAAAGATGAGTTGATCAACTGTCATGGTTCCGATGGATAAGACAAATCAAACAAATTGCAGGCATATTATTTATCTAAAAAGTCTTAGTAATGAGAAACATCAGCACTCATGGAGGGGTGCCAGAATCTGACATCTCCTCCCCCCCCAAACCCATTGTAACACACACACAATCCCCGCCCTTATCTACACGTCACAAATCACTTTATCCAATTAGTTTCACACATGAGGTCTCTCCTCCCATTCTGTACCGGGTTTCTTATCTTCTCAAAATAGATGTTAGAAAAATTCCCTCCCTTCAAGATTCAAACTCAAGCAGTTTAAACAAAAGGCTGTCTCTTACATTGTCAGTGCAAAAACATGTCAATGTTTGCAGCATTGATGTAAAGTCGTGTGCTTCACATAGAGACGGACACAGAGCTGGGGTAAAGATGAATTTATTCTGAACAGAACGAACTGGGGAAACAGGGAAGCCTGGCGTCTATTTGTACCTGCCCAGCTGGATGGCATCCAAGCAGTTCAAACCTGGGCTTCCTGCCAGTGCAGGTGACAATGGGTGTAGATCCTGGCTTCCCACCAGGCTGACCATGCCTGCGGCTGTCAACAGCTTAACTTATTAGGCTTATCCTGAGTGAGAAGTTATCGCCCGGAGCTGTCCAACCCCTCTGCTGATCTGCACCATCAGCCTCCTGCTGTGCTGTCCTTTGTGTATGCTGGGAGGCATACACTGCAATTGACATCAACAATTTGACTGACAATAAGCAAAGCAACAATAAGCAAAGAGATTACAATATTGCCCAGTTATGTTATACTTAATTCTGTTCATTTGTTATCCATTATGGAAAAATTGCTTGATAAGATCAGTTTGGTTGCTATATAGAAAGGATATCCAATCTTGGCAACTTTAAGACTTGTGGACTTCAACTCCCAGAATTCCCTAGTCAGCCATGCTGACTGATAAATTTTAGGCATATTCCACAAGTCTTAAAGTTGCCAGGGTTAGACACCCTCCCCCACCCCTCCCGCTTATATACATTGTCTTCCTGCATGCAGAATTGAGATAATAAGTCATTTTTCATCTTCTGATAATGCAGAAGTGAGGATCTTATATGTCATTTTATTTTGTACCTCATTTCATTATTCCATTTTCTGAAACCAAAGACAGATGATACCAATACTAATATTTCCATATTGGAAACACCAAAGTGCTTCTTCAGTGAAAGGATTTGCTGGTGACATCACCGTTACCCAGGGGATGACCAGTTGGGGGCTCCTTTCGTGTCCCCCTGAAGTTGTCCACCAACATGGTATCCATTTATCTACTCGCAATTGCCTGCTTTTGAATCGCTGGGTCAGTGGGAGCTGGAGCATGTGACAGGATCTCACCCCACCTCACGGTAGGAACAGGTCTCGAACGCGAAGCTGCCAATTGTCAGCCTAGCATTCTAACCTCATGAACCACCGCGTACCTTTCACCACAGTTGATACATTAATATCTAGAACTGTCTAGTATTTTCAGTTCTTGCATTAGTTCCAGGATAAACTGATCCCTGGAACAAGGACATTTATCTCAAACTTTTGGAATTTGAATTGTATAAATGTACTTTCAATCCTCTTCCATCCATGTTTAATTCTGGCAGCTGGCTTAGTCATAAGGTTCCAATCAACAAGCAATGCCAAGACTAAGATTGTTACTAAGATTGTTGGATAAGCAGGCACAAAAGCAGCCAGGGAAGTGATTGAAGCCTGGGAAACAGGCCCCACGTCAGTCATCAGGAGTGCTGATTTACCACCAGCCTATCAAGTACTTAGAAGGCGAGGGCTGGACAGCACAAGCCAAGACAGCCAATGACCTAAAAGCCAGCCACCCCAATCAATATCTAAAAAGCCGCATACGACAGGCATCATATAAATACTACGCACAGAACAGCACACACTCTACTAGAGAGAAGTTCCCAGTAGATGGGCTCCAGCACGAGTTCAAAAGCTTGGAAGGCAAAACCCCTGGTCCCGGTGACCAACCCACATTGTATCCTGCAACATTATCCTGGGACACGTACATTCGCCTTCATTCATAAAGCCAAGAAAGTTATTTTGTAAAAAGTTGACTTCAAAAGATCATGATGATATGCGTAGAGCCAAATGTGAGCCCAAGCAATTTGTGAAAAATCCCTTGAGAGAAAGGCAGTTGCAACCCAATTTTATGTGGCTGTTGAGAAAACTTACATAAACGTTTCTGTTAAATCATCAAATCATGACTGTTTGAAGAAACATTCCTCTTCACACTCCTAGGCACGCATTAAAACCAGACACAAAGTCTTCTTGAAATATCATGAAAACTGGCTAGGGAGGACTCTGGAAAGCTGAATGACAAAGAAGTTAAAGGAAGATAAGGAGATTGCAGAAAAGTTAAATCAATTCTTGGCATTGATTTTCTCTCCATAGGCTGCAGATAAGAAACAAAAGCTTAAATATTGATTCTCGGGATGGATATTGAAAGACATCGTGATGACAAGAGAGGAAGTCAATATTATATTTGCAGGTAGGAAGCAAACCAAGGAAACTTTCAACATCTTTAAATAGTTGAAATATGAAACTGTCAATATTCTAACAAAAATATGTAAAATATCCTAAATACTGATGTCTCTATAAAGAGACTAGAAGCCAGAATGCTTTGAATTGGGTTAGCTTAGCGTCAATTATAAGGCAAATTAGTCAAAAGGATTATCAGAGATTTTAAAAAAATACATATTTAAAGAACAAACCTTGTCAAGAGGCACATCCTTCTGCAAAATCAAATGTCGTTTCAGTAACCTTAAATTGGTTTTTTTTTGAGAATAGAAGTAATCATAGGGAGAGGAATAAAAGCCAAAAGAACTTTGCTACTAGGGCTTTTGTCAGAAGTTCTACTTGCAAAACTATGAGCTAACTCAGCAGTTATGAATAAAAATGACATGTATGAATAATCTGGAATAAAACCTATGAATAACAGAAATCTGAATGCAAATGTGGAATTTTAAGGGATCTATTTGGTCAAAACTTACTAATAGATGAATAAAACTAATACAGTATACGTAGTCCTCAACTTACAACAATTCATTCAGTGACCATTTAAAGTTACAACAGCACTGAAAAAAGTAGAATAGAATAGAGCTGGAGGGGACCTTGGAGGTCTTCTAGTCTAGCCCCATGCTCAAGCAGGGGAACCTATACCGTCTCAGACAAGTGAATGTCTAATCTTGTGGTGGCGAACCTATGGCACGCGTGCCACAGGTGGCATGGAGAGCCCTCTCTGTGGGCACGCACGCTGTCGCCCCAGTCCTAGGCCTTCAGCTGGGTTTTATAAAACCTTTTCACCCACAATTTCTAGAGGCAAGCTGTTACACTGTTTGATTGTCCTCACTGTGAGGAAGTTCCATTACAGCATTCCTATGGTCATGTAATCAAAATTTGGATGCTTGGCAATTGCTTCATATTTATGATGTTTGCAGTGTCCCGGGGTCACGTGATCACCTTTTGCAGTCTTCTGACAAGCAAATTGAATGGAGAAGCCAGATTCACTTAATAACTATGTTACTAATTTAACACCTGCAGGGATTCACTTAACAAGTGTGACAGGAACTTGTTCACTTAACGACTTTTCGCTCAGCAATGGAGATTTTTGGCAGAATTGTAGCCGTAAGTCAAGGACTACCTATACAGTTCTATGAAAGCAAATGTGAAAGTGAAGTACTTTGTGGTTAAAAAAACGGATTTCATTTCAAACATTAGGCCAGGGGTGTCAAACTCACATTTCATTGAGGGCCGCATCAGCATTGCGGTTGCCCTCAGGGGGCCGGGTGGGTGTGGCCAGGGTGGGCGTGGCCTAACTGGGTGGTCGTGGCTAGAGTGCGTATGGCCTACTGGATGGGCGTGGCCAGCTCTACATTGTTCGCGTCAAGGGTGCCTATGGGGGCCTGGGCAGGAGTGGGACAGATCTGGGGGTCTCTGGCAGAAGGAGGGTCTCTGGGCCAGGGCCAAGGCAGTGGGGGCCATTCCCTCACTGTTTCCAGGATGGCTTCACGGGCCACATGAAGCCACTTCGCGGGCCGGATCTGGCCCCCGGGCCTTGTGTTTGACATGTCTGCATTAGGCAATAGGTCTGAGTTAGCAAGGCTACCACTGGGGTTAGACTGAGGGGCAGGGTCAAAAAAATATGGCAGCTCTGATGGTTCCGTTCAGCATCAACTAATTTTTAAGTTCATTGCAGGTAAATTGCCTACTGGTAACAAAAACAGAAACTTCACTTTGGTTCCTCACAAGGATTTAAAATAAAACAGTCAATATCATAGTATAAACTTATAGTAAAGGTAAAGGTTCCCCCGCACATGCGTGCTAGTTGTTTCCGACTCTAGGGGCTGGTGCTCATCTCCGTTTCTTAGCCGAAGAGCCAGCGCTTGTCCGAGGACGTCTCCGTGGTCATGTGGCCGACATGACTAGACACCAAAGGCGCACGGAACGCTGATACCTTCCCACCGCAGTGGTCCCTATTTTTCTACTTGCATTTTTACGTGCTTTCGAACTGCTAGGTTGGCAGAAGCTGGGACGAGTAACAGGCGCTCACTCTGCTACGCGACCCGCCAAACTGCCGACCTTCCGATCGACAAGTTCAGCGTCCTAACCCACTGAGCCACCGCGTCCCTTCTATAAACTTATAGTGCACCCAAATTTTAGCAATATGTTCAATACCCCACAGAGACAACACAAAGCTAAATATTAAAAATCAAGAGAGGGCAACTAAAATGATGAAGGAGCTGTGATGAAAGTTTCTAGCCTTTTGGATTTTTAACTTTAGAGAAAGGAAACATGGAAAAAAAATATGTGCTTATACATGATGTGGAGAAAATGGAGAAGGAGAATTAACTCGTTTATAAAATAATTAATCACTACACATTCTCCACCATAATTAAAATACAGCCAATTGGTTACTCAATGCTTAGTAACCAAAATATTGATTCCAGAGTTTGGTTTGTTCATTTATGTATTGCAAAGATTCTCCCTTCTTGCAGTGAATTAGCAGCAGTATTATTGACCAAGTTGAAAGCTAGTTTAATTTACTGAAGCTGGGGAAGATGAAGAACAGGCACTGATGCAAAAAGAAATTAAAGTCCTTGTTGTAGAGCCATAAAAAGCAATTTAGCCAGTGGGTAACATTTTGCTATTAAACATTATCTTCAAAAAGTTCCTCCAGACTTACGTTAGGGGTTCTTTTTAACAAAAAGAAATGGAACAGGATTACTGGTTTGCAAGCTGCATTTTTCCTTTGGGGTATTTTAAGAAGTGTACACATAAGCACAAGATAAATCAAAGAACACTTGAAGAGGATTCTATCAGCTCCCCCGAGGAACTGATTACATTCACATTAGCTTTTTATTTTTTTTAAGAACTAGAAAGGACCATTAATGATTAACCTCTGACATTCTATGGACATTTTCTCTAGAACCTGCTACATGAAGTTTGAACCTTCTGGCTATCTTCAATTAAAAGAAAATCTATTGGTTTTCATACTTCTGTGAACACACGTTGGCAATTATGTTATGGGAATTATGGCATCTCATCCTGTGCCATAGTATTAGAACAGAACAACAGAGTTGGAAGGGATCTTGGAGGTCATCTATTCCAACCCCCTGCTCAGGCAGGAAACCCTATACCCTTTCAGATAAATGGCTGTCCAGTCTCTTCTTAAAAACTGCCAGTGTTGGAGCATTCACAACTTCTGGAGGCAGGTTGTTCCACTGGTTAGTTGTTCTAACTATCAGGAAATTTCTCCTAATTTCTAGGTTGCTTCTCTCTTTGGTTAGTTTCCATATGTTGCTTCTTGTCCTGCCTTCAGGTGCTTTGGAGAATAGCTTGACTCCCTCTTCTTTGTGGCAGCTCCTGAGATATTGGAAGACTGCTATCGTGTCCCCCCTCGTCCTTCTCTTCATTAAACTAGACATAACCAGCAACTGTTCTTTATATGTTTTAGACTCCAGTCCCCTAATCATCTTTGTTGCTCTTCTCTGCACTCTTTCTAGAGTCTCAACATCTTTTTTACATCATGTTGACCAAAACTGGATGCAGTATTCCAAGTGTGGCCTTACCAAGGCATTGTAAAGTGGTATTTACACTTCACGTGATCTTGATTCTATCCCTCTGTTGATGCAGCCTTGCACTGTGTTGGCTTTTTTGGCAGCTGCAGCACACTGCTGGTTCATATTTATTGATTGTCCACTAGGACTCCAAGATCCCTCTCACAGTTTCTACTACTGCAGAATTCCCATGGTCATGTGATCAAAATTCGGACACTTGGCAATTGGCATATATTTGTGATGGTTGCAGTGTCCTGGGGTCATGTGATCTCCTTTTGAGACCTTCTGACAACCAAAGTCAATGGGGAAGCCAGATTCACTTAACAACCATGTCATTAACTTAACAATTCCACTGATCCTCTCAAAAAAAAACAAAAAAAAAAAACAAAGTGGTAAAATGGGGCAAAACTCACTGTCTTGCTTAGCAACAGAAACATGGGGCTGAACTGTGGTCATAAGCCAAGGACTAACTATATACAACATCATCTTCTTTCTGTATTTGAAGCACCTCACGTTCTCTAATAGTAGAATTAAACTATGTATTGGTCTGGCCTTATACCACAAATGAATTAAGATCTTTCTTTACATAGTCTATAAGAGTATTTAGGGTAGCGAAATGTCAAATAATAGTTGATGGTCATTTTTGCACCTGACTCCAAAACAAAATGATTTTTCCCTCTCCTATAATTCATAAGAACAATAGTCAATTGCTGGAGGTGTCCACTGCCCCCATTCATTTCAGCCACCATGCAAAGTTGGTTGAACAACAGATGCATTCCTTCTGGGTCCTGAACTCACGATTCTAATAAGTTCAGACATTTCCAGACAGTGACCTACCCCATTAACAAACACTATTCCACTCTTTTCCAAGCTCCAGACAAGTGAGACATCTCAAACAAGCTGGTGGCATCAGCTCCTTGTAATTATCAACACACATCACGGCGTGCCCAGTTTGATTGTGTCAATACACTAGCATTTCATTTTATCTTCCTGGAAGATATTCAAGAGTTCCTGCTATTGTGACTTTTGCTTTTCTGGCAAAATTCTGGCAAAGAAAGCTTGAAGGAGAACTTGACTCTCTGTAGCTCTGACTTGGTTTTTGCAATTAGAGGCTCCTCTGAGTAGGCATGCTTTCCTATGGATGTACCTCTAGTAAGCATGTGCCCTTCACATCCCATTGCAACTTTCCAGACATCTGAAATTAAGATTCTGCTGGAATCTGGAGATGGACAACATTGTTTTCCTAAAATAGACAAGGACATGGGAGGTGATCCCTTTTTGTGGCTTTCTGACAAGCAAAGTCAACGGGGAAGCCAGATTCATTTAACAACCATCTTCTAACTTAACAGCTGCAGTGATTCACCTAACACCTGTGGTGAGAAAGGTGGTCAAATGGGGCAAACCCCACTTAACAAATGTCTCGCTTAGCAACAGAAATTCTTGGCTCAGTTGTGGACCTAAGTTAAGGACTACTTGTATTCTAAGTCACTCCCCAACAACTTCTCCCACTGAAATTCATTGACATTATTTTTCTTCTTCTCTGCAGCCTCTGGACAGATCCCGTGTTCAAACTCAATTTTTCCACGGTTGATTTCTTTGAGTCCATTTTTGAAGAATTATCTCATGGCAGAGAGATGCTCCTGTCGATTCCTGAGTTCCTTTGCCCAATTTCTTTCCAGCATTTGGTTGAGTTGGCAAGAATAAAAATATACCATTTTTTTCATTATGCATTCGTTAAAGAATGAATGTTACAAATGGTAAAAGAGCAAAATGGATGCACACGCATGCAGACGTGTGCTCTATGAACAGTTGCAGCATTCATAAAACATTGGAGGACACTTGTGCCTGATAGGACAGAATTATGAAGATGAGTTCAGAACAGATGTTTACAGCCATAAGCTCTAATTAATTGACCATGCCCATTACTGGTTTAAGAAGAAAGGCTGAATCAAGGCATCAACTTGTCCCCGTCCACCAACTGCAGATCAATGCTTTAAAACCCGATAATGACAGTCACCTCCTGAGTGAGTCTAAACATACTCCTAATTGAACTAGATGACCATCCATCTGCTTACCAGTCAGAAAATTGCACAAAATACTACTTGCCGTTATTGCTAACTTCTTTAGAAGCATCCACGCTCAGGTTTTGGAGACAGAAGATTCTGGATTTAATTCCTGACATCCACAGTTAAATGATTAGATGATAGCACCACGGGGGAAAACTACAGTCAGAAGAGAATCTTTGAGTAATGTAAGATCTGTTTCATGGCCCAGCGCAAAGTAGAATCATCTCGATGCTTGCCATTTTAATCCATGTTGTTGTTATTAGTTGTGAAGTCATGTCTGACCCATCGCGACCCCATGGACAATGTTCCTCCAGGCCTTCCTGTCCTTTACCATCTTCTGGAGTCCATTTAAGCTCACGCCTACTGCTTCAGTGACTCCATCCAGCCACCTCATTCTCTGTCGTCCCCTTCTTCTCTTGCCCTCAACCTTTCCCAGCATTAGGCTCTTCCCCAGTGAGTCCTTCCTTCTCATTAGGTGGCCAAAGTATTTGAGTTTCAACTTCAGGATCTGGCCTTCTAAAGAGCAGTCAGGGTTGATCTCCTCTAGGACTGACCGGTTTGATCGCCTTGCAGTCCAAGGGACTCGCAGGAGTCTTCTCCAGCACCGTAGTTCAAAGGCCTCAATTCTTTGGCGCTCAGCCTTTCTTATGGTCCAACTTTAATCCATAGTCCTGAATAAGAAATGAAATGACATTCAAGATGGAAGTCACGATGGGGGCTCTCTTTTTCTATACTAATAATTGTCTTCCAGGAGAAATTGCTTAGTTATGTGTACGTCCCCTCTTCTTTTTCACTTAAGCGGGGGTGAAAAAAAGAAGGCACAGGTAGTCCTTGATGAACGACCAAAATTGAGCCCAAAATTTATGTTGCTAAGTGAGAAATTTGTTAAGTGAGTTTTGCCCCATTTTACGACTTTTCTTGCCGCATTTGTTAAGCGAATCACAACGGTTGTTAAATGAATCTGGTTTTCCCCCTTGTCTTTGTTTGTCAGAAGGTTGCAAAAGGGGATCCCGTGTGTTATGATGGGACACTGCAACCGACATAAAATGAATATGAACCAGAGGTCAAGCATCCAAATGTAAATCACGTGACCACGGGGAGGCCACAATGGTCATAAATGTGAGAACTGGTCACGAGTCACTTTTTCAGTGCCGTTGTAACTTGGGTCACTGTTGTTAAGTCAAGGACTACCTGTATTGCCTGAACAACATCTGCTGCCTGTATCAGATGCAACTTGTACATATCCACCCTCATAACTAATGAAGGAGAATATTTGCAGATCAGGGTTGAAATGAGGGGTCTGTGGTACTCTCTGAGCCTGCTTGTTTTCTTCCAGATGTTTCATTACCAAACTAGGTAACATTATCAGTGCTAATAGTAGTAGTAGTAGTAGTATAATGCCAGAAAAGACTAACAAACAAAGCCTATATTTGATTTTGCACATCACAACAGCGGCAAGAATCTTATTTGCGCAATAGTGGAAAAAATGAAGGAATATTGTCAGATGAAGAAATAATCAAAAAATTACTAGAATGCGCAGAGATGGACAGATTGACTATGAGACTGAAATTAAAAGAAGAAACAGAATATTACCAAACTTGGGACTTCTTTTATCGATGCCTAGAGGAAAGAATAAATGATTGGGAATTCAATAGGTATTAGAGAATGTAAACTCAGACAGCACATTGGTTGAAAAATTATTACTGTATGTATGGGGAAAAAATTAATAAAAACTTTAATAAAAAGAAATAATAATAATAATAATAATAATAATAATAATAATAATAATAATAATAATAATAATAATAATAATACAACAACTAATTATATTAGTTTAATTCTAGGTAATTAAATTATTATTATTATTATTATTATTATTATTATTATTATTATTATTATTATTATTATTATTATTATTATTATTTAATTTCTATACCGCCCTTCTCCCGAAGGACTCAGGGCAGTGTACAGGGCAATACAATAAAATACAAAATACAAAAATTAAAAAATATTAAATATTACAGCCCAATTCAATACAAGCAAGCTCAGAGAACATCAAGAACTCCCACAACTTGACAGATGGGTGGGGGTCTCCCATTCACTGCTGCCAGCAGATGAAAAGGGCTGTTGTTTGGGGCTGTGTGTGTGTCGATTTACAAGGCAAAACCATCACCCGCTTCCATTGATGATTATATAGTTCTATCCATCTGTCTGCCACTGAAGGTTGGAGGAATAAGATACAGCTCACACCGTCTTCATAAATAAAAGTGGATTGTACTGTCAATTCATTAGACACACCAACTAATTGGAGCTGTCGACTGACACAATATTCTGCATCAACAGCTCTGGGAACAATTTGAGAAAGCAATGATATGTTGGGCAATGGTGAAGTTGACACATATGTCGTTAATAGCTTGGGAGGAAATCCGACATAGCCAGAAAGGAATGATTCAGAAGTGGTTGCCAGCTTCCAATCTTGCCGATTAAGATTTTGTTGCTTTCTCTGGGACTTGGGGAAGGACTAAGAAATGAGGGATGCTGGAAGAAAAGAGGGTCCATAGACCATGTTGTTACAGCACACATTGTTCTTTTGCTTTGACAGTTTCATTTTGTATTCCTTGTGCTTCAACTTTAATTCGAAGCTTAATTTGCAGCAATTCCACTCTTCCAGAGCACTAATAAAGAGGAAAGAAACAATGATTGCTTGTCTGCTGGTTGGCACATCATTATCATCACATCCTAGTCACATGATCAAAATTCAGACACTTGGCAATTGTCATGTATTTATGACCTTTGCTGTGTCCTGGGGTCAGGTGATCCCCTTTTGCGACCTTCTGACAAGCAAAGTCAATGTGGAAGTCAGATTCACTTAACAACCAGGTTACTAACTGAACAACTGGAGTTATTCACTTGACAGTTGTGGCAAGAAAGGTTGTAAAATGGGGCACAACTCGCTGAACAACAGTCTTGCTTAGTAATGGAAATTTGGGGCTCAACTGTGGTCATAAGTCAAGGACTACCTGTCACAGAATGAGGTCCAAAGGGCTGGAGTGGGTTTATGCAAGCCTGATTTGCTACTGAATGCATATAGTACCAGTTCCTGACACTGTTGTCATCCTATCCCTTGTTGAAAACACTGGAAAATCTGGTGGACTAATTCAGAAATATGTTAACTCGCCTCCTCAATGAAGCTGATCTTCCAGATATTGCAAGCAGCCAAGATGCCTCATCTTTTCTTCAGCAGAAATAAATCAGAGAAGCCTCAGAGATAATTAGATGCAGGAATTGGTCTTAATTTCTTACGAAAGGTGTCAGAGAACAGGGGACATGTCTGAATAATGAGCAAAAGCACCCCACAGAATCACATCTGGAAATTACCTAGAATTAAATTAATATAATTAGAGGCAAGGCAATTGCTTTGGACCAGTGGTGACATTTCACATTCTGAAGGGTGGTTACAGCCATTATCTCAAAATGGCTACCACAGGGAGCTTACTTATTTAAAGCCTACGTAGCGTGTTATGAAACACTTGTTTTTTAGAAGGCAAATAAGGTGAAATGGTTCCTTATTATCCTTTTCTGTCTCCACAGAATCAGCTTTATCACCTCAACTTAGTCGTCTTTGGGGACGGACAGGTCAGGATACATCTGAAAAATATACCATGTCTATTTATTAATAATGTCTATTGGCATTCTAGTTATTTATTTTTAATTAAAGGTATACTGAAAAATAATAAGTAAAAGTAATCAAGATATTAAAGGTCTCTTTGCACACAGAGTTCCCAGGCCTGGAATTCTAAGACCCATAATCAAGGATGATTATATATATTAATGTTGCAAAGCAATGTGTCAATGCAAAAACATCCGATGTTAGCTAACTGGCCCACAAAGTTTGATTCAGGCCATAAAAATGCCATTTCCAAAAATGGTCCTGACAGCAAACTAAATCCGCTTGTCTTGAAATTCTGTGTTGAGTTATGAGAAAGACTGAATTGGTGGGAAATGGGTAAGTAGACCATTAAACGTGAAAATATGTGTAACCAGGTCAGTGAAAGAGCTAGCAGACATATTGAATAATGTGCTTAGTTTTAGCATAGCAATAGTATTTTGACTTATATACCACCCCAGCATTATTTCCATATTGCCTCCAACAATCTGGGTCCTCATTTTATCGACCTCAGAAGGATGGAAGGCTCCATCAACCTTGAGCCCTCTCAGGATCAAACTCCAGGCTGTGGACAGAGTTAGCCTGCAATACTTCACTGTGCCACCAGGGCTCTCTTTTGATAGCATTTTGCTTTATTTGGGCTTACATTGTGCAAATATAGGACACTGATGTGTTTATGATACTATCTTTTCATGCAAATTTCATGCTTCAGCTGGTGCAGAATGCGGCCGCGCGAGTTGTGATGGGAGTCTCCCAATACTCCTGTGTAACACCTCTTCTCTGCGAGCTGCATTGGCTTCCAGTTGCCCTCCGGGTGAGATTCAAGGTGCTGGTGATGACCTATTAAGCCCTAAATGGCTTGGGTACGGACTATCTAAGGGAACACCTGCTGCCGGCATCAACTTCCCATCGTCCTGTGTGCTCCCATAGGGAGGGCCTCCTTAGGGTGCCGCCGGTCAGGGAATGCCGGCGGGTGATCCCCAGAGGGAGGGCATACTCTGTGGGTGCGCCTGCCCTTTGGAATGATTTACCTGTGGAACTCCGGACTGCCCCCGACCTGCGCTCGTTTCGCCGGGACCTGAAAACCTGGCTTTTCGATCTATCTGGCCTGGACTGAGGGGGTTTTTAGTTTTAAGTTTTAACATTGTTTTATTGTTGGGCTATTATTAATTTAATCCTTTTTAGTTCTATTTTTATCTTAATTTATATTGTCTTTTAAATATTGCCCTGTAAACTGCCCTGAGTCCTTCGGGAATAGGGCGGTATAGAAAACCAATTAATTAATTAAATAAATAAATAAATTCAGAATGTTGCTGGATTCAAAATGAAGTTAAAAGTATTATAAAGAAAGGAACCAGAACCAAATCTGACAAATGAAATTGTCAGATTCTGCTTGGTTTTAAATCTGCCTAATTTAAGATAAACCATTTCTGTCACATTCATGCCTAGTGGCTGCATTAATAGAGAGAAGAATCAACATCATGTGCAGTGTTAATGCTGAATTCTAATGCCTTGGTTATACCACACTTGGAGTGTTGCACCCAGTTTTGGTTGCCACAATATAAAAAAGATGTTGAGACTCTAGAAAGAGTACAGAGAAGACCAACAAGGATGATTAGGGGACTGGAGGCTAAAACATATGAAGAACAGTTGCAGGAATTGGGAATGTCTTGCTTAATGAAAAGAAGGACTAATGGTGACACAATAGCAGTGTTCCAATATTTGAGGGGCTAAAGGCAGGACAAGAAGCAATGGATGGAAACTAATCAAGGGGAGAAGCAACCTAGAACTAAGGAGAAACTTCCTGACAGAACAATTAATCAGTGGAACAGCTTGTGTCCAGATGTTATGGGTGCTCCAACACTGGAGGTTTTAAAGAAGAGACTGGACAGCATTTGTCTGAAATTCTATTGGATTTTCTGCCTGAGCAGGGGTTTAAACTAGAAGACCTCCAAGGTCCCCTCCAATTCTGTTATTCTGACATGATAGCAGTGTTCCAATATCTCAGGGGCTGCCACCAAGAAGAGGGAGTCAAGCTATTTTCCAAAGCACCTGAAAGCAGGACAAGAAGCAACGGATGGAAACTAGTCAAGGAGAGAAGCAACCTAGAACTAAGGAGAAACTTCCTGACAGTTAGAACAATTAACCAGTGGAACAACCTGCCTCCAGAGGTGGTGAATGCTCCAACAATGGAAGTTTTTAAGAGGAAACTGGACAGCCATTTGCCTGAAATGGCATAGAGTTTCCTGCCTGAGCAGGGGGTTGGACTAGATGACCTCCAAGGTCCCTTCCAACTTCTTCTTCTTCTTCTTCTTCTTCTTCTTCTTCTTCTTCTTCTTCTTCTTCTTCTTCTTCTTCTTCTTCTTCTTCTTATTATTATTATTATTATTATTATTATTATTATTATTATTATTATTAATATTATTATTATTATTATTATTATTATTATTATTATTATTATTATTATTATTATTATTATTATTATTTATTCCATAAATCAAGTTGAAAGTATTGTATGGAAAGGAGCCAGAACTAAATCTGTATAATAATAGTCAGAGCAAATGAAATTGCCAGATTCAGCTATTCCAAAGGCTAAGGGACAGTTATTTTTAATCTGCCTTTTTAAAGCTAAACCTTTGCTACCGCTTCCATGCATAGCTACACATTCACCCTTTGGTTTTTTAAACTTCTCATCTTTCTCTTTTTGAGGTTCTCACCAACTCCATCCAATCCCAACTTTTACCATGTACTCTTTCTCTTCAACTCATTCACTAATGCTCTTTGGAAAGGTATAATTTCTCCCCCCCCCTTTGGCATTCCCCCTGAATAAACTAGAATACCTTGATATAAGTGACAGGGGACTGCTGGAGTCACCTTTACCTTATCCTCCACTTTCAAGAAGTCAGGAGGGTATATGTACACACTTACCCTGGGGTAGCTGTTAAAAGGAGCTACTGTGGTCACACAGGAATTTAATGAGCAATCCACTTGCACAGTCTGCTTTCCCAGAGCCTAAGAAGGTTATCATTAGCTCGGCACCAAAGGAATGTGTTAAAAATAATAATAATTGCTTTTTTAAAAAAGAATGTGTGGAAGTGCCATTAATCACAGTTGCCAAGTGCATGAAGGTGGGGGAGGGGACTGTCAAAAGGGATTTAGGGGGGAAGAAAATAAATGTAAAATGCTCTTTGGAAAAGAATGCAGCCAGATAATCTGTTCTCTCTTCTCCATACAGCCTGCTAAGGAATAAGTTATTAAATACACTCACCAGAGATGTGCATATAAATAGCCTGATGGCCATTTTCTCCAATTTTGAGATGAAAGCATGAATCACTGGTAGGAAATTCTAAAGGTTGTTGAACATCAGAAAACTGCCATGGTAAATAAAACTGTTGCTTGGGGCAATTGCTGCACTACCACAAATTTTGGAAGAGTGAAGTTTGCAAGGATAGGCCACCACCATCTCTCTTTGGTGGCGGCCTATTCTTGCAAACTTCAGCCTTCCCAAAAACTTTGGAAAATTATTGGAGAGGATGATTTTACGGACCTGGTTCTCACACAGCATTAAGCCATGCCTTTCTTAGAAGCTGGATTTTAGCTTGGTTAGTTGTGGTTTTCTTGAAGAAAACCTTCTCTGGGTGAAGTATCACTCACCCTGATGAGTCCCTCCAAGCATTGTTTCATTGAGCAGGGGGCTGGACTAGAAGACCTCCAAGGTCCCTTCCAGCTTCTATTCTATTCTATTCTATTCTATTCTATTCTATTCTATTCTATTCTATTCTATTCTATTCTATTCTATTCTATTCTATTCTATTCTATTCTATTCTATTCTATTCTATTCTATTCTAATTTTCTATTCTACTCTACTCTACTCTACTCTACTCTACTCTACTCTTACTCTACTCTACTCTACTCTACTCTACTCTACTCTACTCTACTCTACTCTACTCTATTCCATTCTATTCTATTCTATTCTATTCTATTCTATTCTATTCTATTCTATTCTATTCTATTCTATTCTATTCTATTCTATTCTATTCTATTCTATTCTATTCTATTCTATTCTATTCTATTCTATTCTATTCTTAACAACCTGGTGGTGCCCCACAACTGCTGAAGTGTCCCAACCACTTGGAACAAAAAAGGTAAAAGTAAAATAACAAAAAGTCTATGGCTGTGAAGTTTCATGAAACGGCTTCAAAGGAGCCTTTATCTGAAGCCTTGTTGGAGCTAAGTACACCTTTGAAACTTTGCTGCATTTTAACAAGAAACAAGACAGAATGCGCTTCCCCCCCTCATTCACTTTATCTTCATGGGAATTAAGAAGGGGTTTGTCTGGCATGTTTTCCCTTATTTTCTTGGCCTGGGCTCAAGCCCCTCTTATCTGACCATTGCCTTAGTAGCAGCTCTTCTTCCTGTCCTTCCAGGTCAGTCCCTCTGGCCTCGACATTCAATAATCTGGTTAAGTGTGTTGAATGAATCATCCTGTCCCAATTACATCAACCTGTCCCACCCAGTCAGGCAAGAAGGGAATGTTGAAGATCCCATTGGTTAAAGAATTTTGACTGGCAGGATCCAGGAAGAGACCCTTCTCTGCCGTTGTTCCCACCAGTGCTTTTTTTCTAAAAAAAAAAAAAAAAAGTGCCGGAACTCAGAGGTGCTGTCACTGGGAGTAATGCCGGTGTCTTGCTATGGTGTCGCCGCCCATCCTTTGCACCCCTGCCCCTGCGGTTCGGAGCCACATGCCGTGGGGATTCCCCTCCCCACAGCCGCCGTGGGGATTCCCCTCCCTGCAGTTGCCATGCCATGGCCTGTGCTGAGCCCCCACCTGTAGCTGCTCCAAACCCCAACCCAGAGCTGTGTTCCTCGTGGCAGTGGTCTCCGGTGCCAAACAGCCTCTTTCCAACCACATCCAGAAAAATTTGTAACAAACATTTGAATTCTCAAGGCCATGTTTGGTATTTCCCAGCAATCTGTTACTGGAAGGAAAAAGCAATCCCTGCTGCGTTACTGTTCCCAGAGAAGCATTTGCATGTATGCAGGTATCCTTAGGGTGCCATAGTTATGGATTGGAAATATTGGTTGCAAAGTTGGCATTTCTGGATGTAATAGAGATATTTTGGACTTATTTTTGTTTCTTTGCATGTTTGATATTTTTAAAAAGGCATATGCTATTGACTACACTTATGCACATATGTAATATCTTTTGAAAGATTGTGACTAAACAAAATTTTAATGTACAGATAATACCACCAGAAATTATTTTAGCCTTTTCAATAAATGTTGTTATTGATGTTAAGCTCACCATGGAAAACATCATATATTGTTATGTATATACTAGGTCAATTATTTAAAGACTGAAGTGCAACTTAACTAGATTCTAAATAATCTATTTTTCAAAACACACAGAAGTCCAAACAGTAAGAGTAAAGTCCAAATCAAGAATATTTCATTCTTAAGAATTGTTTAATTTAAAGTAGTTTAGTTGTAATAGATGGTTATATTTTGAAAACTATTCAAAATAGTTTTCAGGAGTGTACAAAAGATACTATTTTTTCTAGCATCAGCTAAATTAGACATATTACATTGAGAAAAATGTTTCTCATTTCTTTCCTGTTACCTTTATTGATTTCATTGCAGAGATGTTAACATAGGAAATAGATTATTTTGTTTTCTAATTTTACCTTCCAAAAGACAGAAGCAGATGAAAAATGTGAGGTTCTTTCCTGCTGACTTTTTTGAATTAGCTGTTTTAAATTCTAAAAGTTTAGTTCCTAAAGAAGTAACCTTATAAATAATTTTAATGTCCTCCTCTAGTGCAGGGTAGGCAACCTTGGCTCTTTTATGACTCAAGGACTTCAACTCCCAGAATTCCTGAGCCAGCATGGCTCAGCTTGAAAACTTCACTTTCCCCTCAGCATGGCTGGCTCAGGATTTCTGGGAGTTGAAGTCCATGAGTCATAAAAAAGAGCCAAGACTGCCTACTCCTAAAGCCAATAGGGGAGGGGGTTTTTTTTGGTTTGGCCTCAACTTTCCTGGCTTCTGGAAGAGTGTCAAATAGCAATAGCAATAGCACTTAGACTAGTGGTGGCGAACCTAGGGCACACGTGCTAGAGGCAGCACTCAGAGCCCTCTCTGTGGGCATGCGTGCTGTTGCCCCAGCCCCACCTCCCCCCATGGTCCCCTCCTCACCAGCAGCACCCTGGGGGAGAGCCGCCCCCGGGTGTGTCCCGTGTGGAGCAGCACAGTCAGGGACATGGCAGCTGGGCAGCAGGGACAAGACTCCGCCCTTGCACCCCATCGCATGCAGATGACATTGTGGGTGCGGGTGGAGGGCTTGGTTGCCATGGTGCTGCTGGGCCACCTGAGCAATCTGCTGCAGCGAGCCTTGGAGGTGGTGGATGGCCCTGTGGGCAGGGTGGGGGTGGAGCGGGGGTGGAGCGGGCCATGGGGGGTTGGGGCGGGTTTGGGGCATTCAGTCTCTAAAAGGTTCATCATCACTGACTTAGACTTATATACCACTGCATAGTGCTTTACAACCCTCTCTAACAGTTTACAGAGTAAGCATATTTACCCCCATCAATCTGGGTCCTCAGTTTACCAACCTCAGAAGGATGGAAGGCTGAGTCTGTTATGTACTGGGCTCATTAGTAATACCACGTGGGTTGCTGGAGCAGCTAACGGCTCTCCAGCAACCCAGACTACAAGTCTCCAGTGCTATAATTGGCTATCCCTAGGTGTCAATGGTTGCTTCAAATCTATTGGCTGCCACCTAGGGCTAGACTATATATTGCGGCTAGTTGCAGCCATTCACCAGTACAGTTTCTACACAAAATAAACTATGAGTTTCTCTGTACTCAGTTACCTCATCTTCATTCCTGCGCCAAAGAACCCGTGACTTAAAAGAGTCAACCTTGAGCCAGTCAGGATTGAACTCCTGGCAGTGAGCAGTGAGTTAGCCTGTTAACCACTGTCCACCATGTTGACACATGGCTTTGCAAAGCAAGGGGTCTAAGAGTGAAATGCAACCCTGGGGGGCGGTTGGTGGCTTGGGGGCACTCCCTCCACCCCTTCTAGCTTTTTAACATCTTCATTTTAACCTTGTTTTAATTCTGTTGGACTCTCTATTTTTTAACTATGTTTTTATACTACTGTATGTTTTTTATTGTAAACTACCAAGAACCCACTTAGGTGAGCTGTGTGGTGTAGAAGTTTGATAAGTAAAATAATAAATGAAATGAAATAATAAATAAAATAAAATAAAACAATAACATAAAATAAAATAATAAAAAAATGGAATGCACATTGAATGTGCATGTGTCAGAAAAGTCAACATGGCAGCTGTGGCCATGAAATTAAAGCCCCGCTACTTTTTAAAATGTGTTACATGCGTAATGTATGTTAAAAGGGAGGCTGGAGCTTTGATCATACTGTACATATTTTTGGCCTCCCCCCTCCCCAATGCCTCTTGTGATACGTTAAAGGCAAGTTCCTCCTTCTGCAATTAAATTCTTAATCAAACAGTATTCTGTAATCTGACCAATTTCCTTACATAGAAAAAATATATCTTCAGACCCACCGATACACGGAGACACATCACTGCAGGATAAACTTCTAAAAAGTTGTTTTAACAGTGATGAAATACAGGTCAAGGGTTTGTATATATATAGCTCTGAATCTAGGTTCCTCAGTCTGGTGGCCCACAGGTATTTAGAAAGACCACAGCTCCCAAAATTGCTAACTCAAGTTGATACTAAGACTGAGAGATGACGTTTTAATCCATCTAAGAGCCAACAGATTGAAGATGATTTAAATGCTGGGTGCTAACTTACAGCAAAACTATACCAAGAGAGGGGGTGAAAGCAAGAGACAGAATGTTCAACACTTTTTGGAACGTTCTGATTATTCGTCTTATAATTGTTGTACACACACACACACACACACACACACACACACACACACACAGAGTAATTAATCCCAGCACCGGTCCTTCAACTGATGCTTTTTAAAGCACTGGAGTTTAACTCCCTTGTAATGGTGGCACTTAATAATTATGCTAGCTGTCCTCAAACTACTCTGCCTGTATCTTGTGTGGCACACCACATGATTCTCCAGGTACAAATTGCTAAACAATTACCGAGCAGAGAAAGGTCATAATAATAGGTTGCAACAACCTTTGCTGACTGCCTTTACTCCACCAACGTTTAGAAAAGAGCCATTTCATCCCATTGTTATAATGACGAGGAGGAAGTAGTTGAAAGTAATTAAAGACAAGCAAACAAAAGGCAGGAGTGCAACGCTCAGTAACAGCTACTTTCACTTCCTGCCTACTCCATTACGTTGGGCTCTATGGGGGAAAAAAATGACATGATTGGAATGACCCACAGGGTATACCGGCAGCCCAGGTTTACAAATGCTGTTGGCTAAACCTTTCTGAAAGTGGAAAAGTGATGACAAAATTGCTGCCAGGATGTCACTGAACAGCATCAAGATGTCCTGTTTCTTACTAGGCTCTTGAAAACCTTTTTTCATGGCTTTTGTTGCTTTTACTATTGAGGTAGGAAAGAAACTGTCAGATGCAAAAGTTCCAGTCCACACGTGAAGATCCAATTAAATTGATTTAAGGCTAACCATACCTATGCACAGGAATCCTTCAACTAACAGTAAACACCTGCTTAGAGTTAGATAAAGAATTCAAGAGGCGTTAGACTTAGCTCACTTACGGCTATGTAAGGATTCTAGGGTGATTCCTCTTTTAACTCTGTCCCCAGGCTCTGCCACCCCCTCTCCTACAAGAACAAAAATTATTAATATCAGGAGTGGGTCCTTTAAAAATGAGAAGTGGGGGGGACCCTATATCACATTTTAAGGGGCAACATGGAAATTCAAAGAATGGTTTCAGATAATAGGTTATTTGTTCTAGTGTATTTAAGAGTCTCATACAATTGACACAAATGGAAGCTGCTTTGGCAGCAATGCAACAGATAAAGCTTTAGACGGGGGGAGATGAAGGCTTACAATTTTATTCCAACCCATAGAATTATCTGTTTAGATTTTGCTGAGTACAGTAGGCAAACCCAGCCACAGTGGTTTAATATACTGTGGTTGACCTGAGTATAAAAAACTTCTAAGGCCATAGATAACTACCAAATTCTCTTCTCACAGTCCCCTTTCAAATTTTACTATTCAATGTAAGGGCCTTGTCATTTGCAACAGGAAAATGCAGATAAGCCTAAAACAGGCTTAACACAAATAAAAAAAACCCCACTACTTCCCTCTAAGGTAAAGGTAAAGGTTCCCCCACACATGCGTGCTAGTCGTTTCCGACTCTAGGGGCCGGTGCTCATCTCCGTTTCAAAGCCGAAGAGCCAGCGCTTGTCCGAGGACGTCTCTGTGGTCATGTGGCCGGCATGACTAGATGCCAAAGGCGCATGGAACACTGTTCCCTTCCCACCGTAGTGGTCCCTATTTTTCTACTTGCATTTTTACGTGCTTTCGAACTGCTAGGTTGGCAGAAGCTGGGACGAGTAACAGGCGCTCACTCTGTTATGCGGCACTCGGGATTCGACCCGCCAAACTGCCGACCTTCTGATCGACAAGCTCAGCGTCCTAACCCACTACCCCTCTCTTTACCCCAAAACTGAGCACAGCTTTTATCAAAATGCCTTGATCTCTTGGCTCTAGGTTTAGATCCTCTCAGATAGAAGTAAATGGGTCAGGTTTATCTCCAAATTTCAAATTCGGTTCAGGGTTCATCCCTGCATTAGAAAATGCACCAAGTAGGCTGAATACATAGAAAAAGCAAGAAAAGGAATATCCAAAGACATACCGAGTCTAATTTCCAGGAAGATAACATTTAGGAGTTCAGAATAAAAAGCTATGAGGCCTTCATAGGTTGGTGTTGTTCCATCATGCTGCCCATAATTCAGGATGAAGCAAATGCCTATCCTTAAAATACAGAGAGCAAAGATCACTCCTCACTCCTCCAGCATTAACACTTTGGAAGGTGTGTGTGGGGGTGGGGTGCGCTTCCCAGAGACTGGGCTGTTTTATCTTGGAGATAGTTCAACTATAATCTTGTTTGGAAGCCACTGCTGATGAAGACAAAGTGGGACAACCATTGGTTGTTGTCATAGCACCTTAAATGTGTTTTGCACATCCAATGATGGTGTGGTTTGCTCTTGGTTTTTCCTGCACCCCTTAGTTTGCTTAATGATGGCCTGAATGAGATGCTGCTGTGTGCCAAGATACTCAATACTTTTATTTATTTATTTATTTTATTTCCATTTATATCCCGCCCTTCTCCGAAGACTCAGGGCGGCTTACAAGCTTAGCAGTAGCCTTCATTCTATGTAGAAATACATCTTTCTATCTCTCTATCTCTATCTCTCTCCCTCTCTATCTCTTTCATCTATTATCTCTCATCTATCCATGTCTGTCTGTCTGTCTGTCTGTCTGTCTGTCTGTCTGTCTATCTATCTATCTATCTATCTATCTATCTATCTATCTATCTATCTATCTATCTATCTATCTATTTCAACATTCTCATCAATGATTTGGATGAGGGGATAGATGGGGAACTCATCAAATTTGCAGACAACACCAAGCTGGCAGGAATAGCCAACACTCCAGAAGACAGGCTTAAGATACAGGAGGATCTGGACAGACTTGAACACTGGGCGCTATCTAACACAATGAAATTCAATGGTGAAAAAAGTAAGGTTCTACATTTAGGCAAGAAAAACCAAATGCACAGGTATAGTATAGGTGGTACCTTGCTCAATAGTAGCAACTGTGAGAGGGATCTTGGAGTCCTAGTGGACAATCACTTAAATATGAGCCAGCCATGTGCTGCAGCTGTCAAAAAAGCCAACACAGTGCTAGGCTGCATTAACAGAGGGATAGAATCAAGATCACGTGAAGTTTTAATACCACTTTACAATGACTTGGTAAGGCCACACTTGGAATACTGCATCCAGTTTTGGCCACCATGATGTAAAAAAGATGTTGAGACTCTAGAAAGAATACAGAGAAGAGCAACAAAGATGATAAGGAACGGTTGCTGGAATTGGATATGTCTAGTTTAATGAAGAGAAGGAATAGGGGGGACATGATAGCAGTCTTCCAATATCTCAGGGGCTGCCACAAAGAAGAGGGAGTCAAGCTATTTTCCAAAGCACCTGAAGGCAGGACAAGAAGCAACCGATGGAAACTAACCAAAGAGAGAAGCAACCTAGAACTAAGAATAAATTTACTGACAATTAGAACAATTAATCAGTGGAACAACCTGCCTCCAGAAACTGTGAAGACTGGACAGCCATTTGTTTGAAATGTTATAGGGTTTCCTGCCTCAGCAGGGGGTTGGACTAGATGACTTCCAAGGCATTTTCCAACTTTTATTATTATAAAACATAAAACTCAGTCAACTGAACACTCAAATTGACTGGCACTAATGGTTGACATGGATTGCTGCCAACATCCTAGGTATCAACCAGGTATCTCCTTAAAATGTAAGATGTTCCGAGTAGCGCAGTTTTTTTGTAGCTTTGCTGGAGTTCTTGCAGGAAGTTGCAATTTCTTGATGTATTTTACAAAAATTTGGACATAGTTCCCAGTGCCCCGATGACAGTGGGTATCACTGTTACACGTTTCATCCATAATCACGCAGTTTCGATGGCCAGGCCGCAGTATTTTGTAATTTTTCCTAGTTCTTTTTCTTCGACTCTGCATCTCCTGGTACAGTGATATCAATCAACTGTACGCTTAGGTTCTCTACGACTGCGATGTCTGGCGTGTTGTGTTCCAAATGGCGATCTGTCTATATCCAGAGGTCCTACAAGATCTTCACCCTCTCATTCTCAACAACATTTTCCACCCTATGTTCCCACGACGTTTTGGACACAGGCAAGTCGTATTTTTTACACAATGCCCAGTGGATTAGTTTAGTAACTCGGTCATGTCTAGCTTTGTAATCAGTTTGCATGATTTTGCTGCGATTTTGACTAGATGACTTCCAAGGCATTTTCCAACTTTTATTATTATTATTATTATTATTATTATTATTATTATTATTATTATTATTATTATTGTTGTTGTTGTTGTTGTTGTTGTTGTTGTTGTTCTTCTTCTTCTTCTTCTTCTTCTTCTTCTTCTTCTACTACTACTTCTTCTACTTCTTCTTCTTCTTCTTCTTCTTATTATTATTATTATTATTATTATTATTATTATTATTATTATTATTATTATCACCTCTATCTTTATCTCTTTTCTATATCTCTCATCTCCTCCCCCCCGGGTGTGTGTTTGTGTGTTTCTCTTTTTTAAAAGGTCAACCAAAAGTAGAAATGTTGTATATTGCATGATTTGCATTATGCAGTTATAACTAGACTCTTTTGGATTGTTATTTGTCAAACATATTATTTATTTATTATTAATACCTCAACACCCACGAACACATTAAAATCTGTAATATAGATGCAAGGACAGTTTTTACATTTGATTTTTTCTTTTTTACCTTGAAGATGAAAATCTTTAGAATGGATGGGAATTAAGTGAAGTTGCTCAGTTTTTCCTAGTAAAACATGCACTTTTTAAGGTAATATTGGAAGTAAAATATAAATGTAGAAACTGGAGTGACCTGTCAAGTCTATATTTTTTCCAAAATAATACGCAGCTCCCTCCCTGATGAACAGAACAGGAAGGATTACATTTGTCAATAGAAACTGGCAGTGTTTGAAAATTCTCCATAGTAATATTTCTGCTGAAAGTACCTGTGGAGCAATACTTTTTCTGCTTTATGCTATTTCACATGGCAGGCAGAGAATCATCACACAGACTCACACACATCTTATCTTGCGTATTGTGAAGGTGTATTTTTGTGTGTCCATTCAATCCATGCTTTGTCTTCTTCCCTGCATAACAGAATAACAGAATAAGGGAGATTGGAGGTCTTCTAGTCTGACCCCCTGCTGAAGCTATTTGGAATAGAATAGAATAGAATAGAATAGAATAGAATAGAATAGAATAGAATAGAATAGAATAGAATAGAATAGAATAGAATAGAATTATTGTCATTGTGTATCTCACAATGAAATTTCAGACAAATGGTTGCCCAATCTTTTCTTAAAAACTTCCAGTGATGGAGCACCCACAACTTCTGGAGGCAACCCATTCCACTGATTAATTGTTGTAACTGTCAGAAAATGTCTCCTTAGTTCCAGGTTGCTTCTCTCCTTCATTAGTTTCCATCCGTTGCTTCTTGTCCTGCCTTCAGGTGCTTTGGAGAATAGCTTGACTCCCTCTTCTTTGTGACAACCCCTGAGATATTTGGTGTCAACAAAAGTGCGTATAGTCAAGGCTATGGTCTTCCCAGTTGCAATGTATGGCAGTGAAAGTTGGACCATAAGAAAGGCTGAGCGCCAAAGAATTGAGGCCTTTGAGCTATGGTGCTGGAGAAGACTCCTGCAAGTCCCTTGGACTGCAAAGCAATCAAACCAGTCAGTCCTAGAGGAGATCAACCCTGACTGTTCCTTAGAAGGCCAGATCCTGAAGCTAAAACTCAAATACTTTGGCCACCTAATGAGAAGGAAGGACTCACTGGAGAAGAGCCTCATGCTGGGAAAGATTGAGGGCAAGAGAAGAGAATGAGGTGGCTGGATGGAGTGACTGAAGCAGTAAGCGTGAGCCTAAATGGACTCCAGAAGATGGTAGAGGACAGGAAGGCCTGGAGGAACATTGTCCATGGGGTCGCGATGGGTCGGACACGACTTCACAGCTAACAACAACAACAATCACACACCATCAAGTCCTGAATAAGTAGTCCACAACATATTTGCTAAAGTAACTCATTTCCTAAATGTGTTCTGTACATTAATCCATCAAATAACAAAGGAGACTGGAGCTATGCAGGATGCTAACGAAGAGAAGACTGACAGTAGACCAGGGGTGTCAAACTTGCAACGTCACGTGACGTGTTGCGACGTATCATGACTTTTTTTCCATTGCTGGCAATGGGGTGGGAGCAGTTTCGCCATGACGCAGCCGGCGGGCAGGCAGTTTGACACCCCTGCAGTAGACTGTTCAAGACGGATAGTCACAAACTCTAGTCGATTGTGCAAATGATTCTCTTTTCATACCTCGGCATGTGTTTTCTATGATCACAATTTCACACTAGAAATGACTATCAGAACCTGTGAAGAAAACTTTATTTCATTGTTCTGCCATAAGAAGCTTTTGAGCATCAAGTATCAAACATTTCTTGAACAAGCATGTTTGACATACTCTTTATATAGCCACTTCTGAATGCGTGGTTTACTCAGCAGAAAAGTCCTGGTATACAGACAGGTTGAATTGCCTCCAATGGGTAAGATCTCATATTAGCCTACTGAAAAGCAAGTCCTTTTGAAATGTGAGGATATGCTTAGAACTCCCAGGTAGTTCAGCAAATTTCAGTGAAAGTTGTATCTAATCAAAGATTCAAATGACCTCAGCCTCTCTCAGAGTTCACTCTTAAATAAATATGGTACTTGAGAATATATGTGAATGTCTGTCTGTCTGTCTGTCTGTCTGTCTGTCTGTCTGTCTGTCTCTCTCTCTCTCTCTCTCTCTCTCTCTCTCTTTATACACACACACACACACACACAAATACACACACACACACAAATACACACACAGAGGGAGGGAGAGAGGGAGATGTCTAATCACACAGACTTAATCAAAGTAGCTAACGTTCAGGTCTGCTGCAATCAGATTGAAATTACATGTAATGCTACTAAAAAAGATACAGCTAGGAAAGGGGGTGGTCAAAAATATTTTTAAAAAAGATGTCTGTAAAATGGGGGTTTCCCCCCCTCTATTTTTCTTTAAAAAACTATTTGTTGGACTAAGTTTGCATGCCAATTTTATCCATCCCTTCCCTCTCTCCATATCTCAGCTTTATTACACAGATGTCTCTTCCAAGGCATGAGGGTGCCCGTTTAGAATATTCAAAATAACCGAGGCTGCATCGTATTAACGTGAAACCACAAACACTATAATTAGTGTTCTGAGGGAAGAAGACCATAATCTTCTTGATAATGCTGCACTTAATAATGTCCTGCATGAAGGATAGTGGCCTCGGTGCTTTAAAAAAATAGTTTCTTTGTGCATTATTTTTAAATGAAAAAGATTATCTGGAAATGGAATCAATTCCAATTCCTGGATCTTTCTATTCTTTCTTCCCCTTCTTCGAAATAGACCTTGCTTATTTGTTATATTTGAAAGCCACACTTTCTCCCCAAAACACAGGGTGGTACTGGTGAAGCTCCACGTGGTTCATTAAAATCCTATAACAACAGTTGAAGTCATAGAAATAATTTTCTGATAGAGCAGAACTCGGAAACTTCTGCCCCATTTCCCCTGTCAGTTACCTTCTAATTTGCATCCAAGAAAACATGAGCAGCATTTTGCCAGACCGATCAGAAATAAAAGCTAAATACATTTTGATTTAATCTATAGAGCAGGGGTCTCCAAACTTGGCAACTTCATGACTTCTGGACTTCAACGCTCAGAATTCCTCCAGCCAGCCATGGCAAGTCTTAAAGTTGCCAAGTTTGGAAACCCCTGCTATAAAGTCTTTGTTTCTCAAACTTGGCAACTTTCAAAGGTATAGACTTCAACTCCCAGAATTCCCCATCCAGGCAGCTAGTGTACTTCTGTCTCTGCAGCTTCGGGGTTTTTTCTTCCCTGCAAGGCAACCTCAGCAACAAGATATAGGGAAGGCTTTAATCCAGCTGCATCATAAAGACCGTTATTATTCCAAATAGATCTATAGCTCTTCCACAGTGACACGTTGAATGCCATCCGGCCTGAGGGGCTATTCATCTGGTACTCCACCATCAATCATTTTATAAGGATAAGAAGGACGAGGGGTGACATGATAGCAGTCTTTCAATATCTCAGGGGCTGCCCCAAAGAAGAGGGAGTCAAGCTATTCTTCAAAGTGCCCAAAGGCAGGACAAGAAGCAATGGATGGAAACTAACCAAAGAGAGAAGCAACCTAGAACTGAGGAGAAACTTCCTGGCAGTCAGTGTTATGTATTAGGCTTAAAGGAACACCTAAAGCATTTGTATAAGAGTCACCACCAGGAGGCGTTGAACTGTAACTGTTTTGGCGGGAAGCAGTTTCGGTGGGAAACAGAGGTTCAATCCGATTGGTTGGCTCTGTACCTGGCCAGGTACTGGCCAGGTATATAAAGAGTGCAGGTAACCCCTATTCCCCAGTACGGTCACTTCCACCTAATAAAGAGTTGTTATGCTGTACTCATCGGCCTGGCGTCCTTCCTAGTCTCCAGAACCCACTGCACAACAGTCAGAACAATTAATCAGTGGAATGGGTTGCCTCCAGAAGCTGTGAATGCTCCAACACTGGAAGTTTTTAAGAAGAGACTGGACAGTCATTTGTCTGAAATGGTATAGGTTTCCTGCCTGAGCAAGGGGGTTGGACTAGATGGCCTCCAAGGTCCCTTCCATCATCATCATCATCATCATCATCATTATTATTTATTTATTTATTTATTTATTTATTATTATTATTATTTTCTATCCGTGTGGTTTCCTTGGAAAAAATATAGGAATGGTTGACCATTTGCCTTTTCTCATCCAGTATGAAATGGCATTTTGTCATTGTCATTAAAGTGAGAATCCAGCTGTGGTATCCTCTATCACTGCTTCCCGCTATAGGAGCCTGCTTGCTTTAGAGGCAGCCAGGATGGCTCTTACAACCTGGGTGATCTGACGGAAAGTATTGGAAATGTTTATTTATTTATGAAATTTGTTTGCCATCCATTTCACCAGGAGGTAATACATTTCCTAATCTCGGTTTACACTTCCAGGGTACTTCATTTGTTCCTTGCTATATGATGAGGTTGCCCAACGTGACTTTGAACCGAAGGGAGTGACAGTACTACAGATAGTCTTCAATTTGCTACCATAACTGAGCCCTGAATTATGGACAGAGGTCATGCCTGTCATTAAGTGGGGTAAGAACTGTGGTGGCGCAGTGGTGAGAATGCAGTACTGCAGGCTAATTCTGCTGACTGCCAACTGCCAGCAGTTTGGCAGCTCAGTCCCCACCAGCTCAAGGTTGACTCAGCCTTCCATCCTTCCAGCTCTGTAAAGCGCTTAGAGAAGGCCACAAGCACTATGAAGTGGTCTATAAATCTAAGTGCTATTGCTATTGCTATCATGTGACCATACCTGATTGTATTAGCTTTTCTGCTATGGTTGTTAAGCAAATACTCTGGTTGTGAAGAAAAACAAGGCAGTCATTAAACGATTACTGTGATCATTAAATGGATCCATTGTCTGCCATGGGTGTTTCTTTGCCAGAAACCAGAAGTTAATGCTTGTTTCCCAGAAAAAATAAAGTTGTCAATCACAGTCATGTGGCCACATGAATGCAGGCCAGGTGCCCGAAATGCATGATTACTGGGTGGAAGGGGGGGGGAGAGACAGCTGTTGGAACTTTGCATTTGGATTGTAAGTACCTTTGGGGAGAACTCCATCTTAATTTTGAATGGTTACTAAGTGAGCAGTTGTAAATTGAGGACTTTTGGAGCCTGTAGATGTTTGGATGGAGTTGTTCTCTATAATCTTCAGCTACAAGACAGGACTGGAGCAAATACATCATGGCATGATGATGTGTTCAAATGTATGCTTTTCTAAATCCTAGCAGTTTCACTTGTGAGGTAAGTAAACACTGTTATTGAAATCAGTGAAACTAATCTGTGTTGAAGATTAGCTGAATTGAACCAAAGACCTGTAACCAAATCACAGAGTTGGAAGGGATCTTGGAGGTCTTCTAGTCCAACCCCCTGCTCAAGCAGAAAACCCTATATACCATTTCAGACAGTCCAGTTTCTTCTTAAAAACTTCCAGTGTTGGAGCATTCACAGCTTCTGGAGGCAGGATGTTCCACTGGTTAACTCTTCAAATTGTGAGGAAATTCCTCCTTAGTTCTAGGTTGCTTCTCTCCTTGATCAGTTTCCATCCATTGCTTCTTGTCCTGCCTTCAGGTGCTTTGGAGAATAGCTTGACTCCCTCTTCTTTGGGGCAGCCCCTGAGATATTGGAACACTGCTATCATGACCCCCCTAGTCCTTCGGAGTTTTACCAAGGCATTATAAAGTGGTACTAACACTTCCCATGGTCCTATTAATATTAGGCCTTCTTTTGGAGAAGGGACGATAGTCTTTCTGGATGGTTCTTGTTTTATTCTAAGAAAAGTGTAAGGAATTAAACTTTTAACCTTTGGTATATGCACAATTCCTGCTCCCTCCCTCTTTTTAATCACTTTGAAATCAAAACCACGCAGTTGGGCTTAGCTCTTGTTCCAAACATGTCCAAGTGGTGGATTAACAGGTAAAATGAGAAATGTCCTGCTCTCTGAGCAAGGAACATGTGCAAACAGGTGGATGCATTCCCAGGACTTTGAACGATGGAGCCTTTATCACTTCCTTTTCCCATGTAATTTCATATTTTTAAACATGGGGATGGTTGTGGTGGTGGAATCCAATGATGGTGCCAGGGATCCGTTTTTAGGGAATTCACATTTTGATTTCCAGAGCTCAGCCTAGGCTCAAATCATATCAAGCTGTGACTTACAAACTGTAAGCAAGAGGAAAAAAATCTGTCTCGATTCTTTTCTGAATCTTCAGCGCCATAGTTACATTTCAGGCGGTGTTCCTTTTTTTAGCTATTAATTATATTTGCAGAAATTATGAAAAGCATATTTGAGATATATTTTTCTGCTAGTTATTTTCTCTCGGTCTTTAGTCATTTTCAATAAACTCTTACTTCGACTGAAAGGGGAAAAATATCCTGCACATATAAGACATTTAATAACTAAAACAAATATTGATATATTTCAGGAAGCAAATTTTGGCTTTGCTAGGTAAGATTTAAATTCAGGGCTTTTCCAATATATGAACACTGTAATTTTAGGGATGGGCTCATATTATTTGTTCATCCCAACCCCTACTTCAGCAATCAAGATCTTCAAAAAAAAGAGAACACAGTTTTACCTAAATATTTGCATATGCTATTTTAAATAAATGTATTTTAAAAATAAATAAATAAATAAATTTGGTATATTACCCATTTTTTTTGTTTGTCTGTTTGAATGATATCAAACTTTTCTATCCAAAAAATCTTATTAAGATCATCCTGACCACCACAACAAAGTTTATTAAAATAAAAAAATATATAATTAAACTGAACATTTATATATAAAATAAATTTGCTTGAACATTGTAAAAAGTTTGTTTGGAAAGACGCCATTTTTTTTCCAAAGGAGAAATAAGAGGAACCTTATTAACATACCTTAATTAACCTTATTATACTGTTCCTGTGAATCCAACTCTTAATGACAGTTATATTTTTTTTAAAAAAAATCAGAATATGTTAACAATATATTGGTTTGCGTGAGCTTAAGTGGACTCCAGAAGATGGTAGAGGACAGGAAGGCCTGGTGGAACATTGTCCATAGGGTCGTGATGGGTCGGACACGACTTCGCAGCTAACAACAACAACAACAACATATTGGTTTGCAGCAAACAGATATAAAGTATGCTGGTTTTCAAGCATAGTTTAGTCATTAGAATGTTGGACTAGAAACAAGGAAACAGATCCGAACCTCTAAATGCAAATCTAACTGCGTGACTTTAACCTTTCTTTTTTCACAGCACAACATACTTCACAAGATTTCTATGAGGTTAAAAATGAGAGTTGGCCCCACACACACCATCTTCGGTTTCTTAGAGAAAACACAGGACATGCATGTAATAAATAATCAGGTGAATAAATACCTTCTCCCCTTTAAATTCTATCCAAAAAATAATGACAACTGCAGATCTTTCAATATGTGGGCATTTTATCTGAGATGGACCTATAATTTTCTGAACTCTTGCCTGGCCAAGCAACCAACAGGACAAATGGTAGGTTAATGCAAATTTGAAGATGGAGGAGCATTGTATGATTTGAGGAATATGATTAGGGGAGTGGAGGCTAAAAGATATGAAGAACAGTTGCAAGAATTGGGTATAACCTAGTTTAATGAAAAGACGGACTAGTGGGTGACACGATAGCAGTGCTTCAATATCTGAGGGATATTGGAATAGAGGTTAACCTATTCTGCAAAGCATCTGAAGGCAGGACAAGAAGTAATGGATGGAACCTAATCAAGGAGAGGACCAACCTAGAACTAAGGAGACATTTCCTGACAGTGGGAAGAATTAATCAGTAGAACGCCTTGCTTCCAGAAGTTGTGGGTACTCCAATACCTGATGTTTTTAAGAATAGAATATAGAATAGAATAGAGTTGGAAGGGACCTTGGAGGTCTTCTAGTCCAGCCCCTTGCTCAAGCAGGAGAACCTATACCATCTCAGACAAGTGACTGTCTAGTCTCTTCTTAAAAATGTCCAGTGATGGAGCACCCACGATTTCTGAAGGCAAGCTGTTCCACTGGTCAATTGTCCTCACTGTTAGGAAGTTTCTTCTTAATTCTCTCTTTGGTCAGTTTCCAACCATTGTTTCTTGTCCTGCCCTCTGGTGCTTTGGAGAGTAATTTGACCCCCCCCCTTCTTTGTGGCAACCCCTCAAATACTAGAGCACTTCTATCATGTCACCCCTGTTTCTGCTTTTCTTTAGACTAGGCAAACCCAAGTCCTGCAGCCGTTCTTCGTATGTTTTAATCTCCAGGCCTAGTATGGTGACCAAAATTGGTTGCAGTATTCCAGGTGTGGTCTTACTAGGGTTTCATAAAGCGGTAGTAACACTTTGTGTGATTTTGATTCTAGGCCTCTGTTTGTACAGCCCTGAATTGTATTAGGTTTTTTTGGCTGCTGCTGCACACACTGCTGGCTCAAGAAGAGATTAGACAACTTTTTGTCTGAACTGGTATAGGGTTCCCTGCTTGAGTAGAGATTTGAGTCGATTAGAATATTCCCAAGGTCCTCTGTTATTCTGCTATATCCATTCTCTGTCAGTATTACATTGCCTATTGATATTCTCTTTCTTAACATTTGATTTCTCCCATCTAGCCATGATTTTCCCAGTCTTCCCTTTCTTCTTAAACACCCCTTCACTCCTCCATCATATATTTATTTCCACTTCAATCTTCATTTTTTTTCCTGTACATTGATTGCATTCATTATATTTATTCTAAAGTCTTCTCTCACCATGTTCTACCACGCACACTTCTCAATACTCCATAGTTGAGGCCATCTTTGCTGCTGGTAGACTATGAATAATTTTCAGCAAATCTTCTCACTGCACTAAACTTATTTTTGTTACTACCAATTTACCCAGCTTTCTCTTCCTTAGAACAAAGAAGGCAGAAGCACGCTTTTATAAAAAGCCATTTTAGTTTCTTATCGCAAACATTCATTCCTTGCAACAGATCGTGTATTGCATTTTCATCAATGTTCAGTCCTCTTTAACGTTTCTCCATCTGTTGTTCCATTTTTTAAATAAATATTCTGCTGCAGGGTACACAAATTATTCTATTTAGATTTCACCATTTATTTATAAGCCACTGCATTTTCTCTGTCAAAACTATCTTGGTGTTTCATACACTAATTTTCAGGTCCATAATACACAATGCATCATACAATGTATTTAACATTAGCCGCAAATTATTCAGCCAACAAAAATCTCACCTGCCCTCAAAAATATGCATACTTTGATACCCCCATCAATACACCACTAATGTCATCACAAGCATTCCTTATATAATTATAAATATTATTCTGCCAAGGTGTCTATGGAGATTCTCTGTCACCCAGGTCATGGTTGTCCCAAAGGTGGTTTTTCAAAAGACAAATGGACTTTCTTTGTTTTCCCTCGAAGACGTTTCACTCCTCATCCAAGAAGCTTCTTCAGTTCTGACTGAATGGTGGAGAATGGAAGGTTTTTGCACCTGAATAGTGCAAAGTCCACATTCTGGAGAGAGAGAGGACTGTTGGTTTGAAAGAGGGCTCAAAGAGGCCATCTATATTAAAATTGAGCAGCCCTCTCTTAACAGACGGGGAATATTTTGGGGTATTCCATCAAGGATTATTTTTCATACTTTCCATAGCATAACTCAGCACATTCTATGACATAATTCTTTATCTTCTATCCAAAATGGCTGCCTTATTATCTTTCCTTTCATTTACTTCCCATTAAATATTTATTTATTATTTAATATTCAGGGACATTATTCCATTCTCTAATAGTTCTACTTTTTCATCCAAGTGTGGCATTTTCTAACTTTCACTCCTGTTTATTTGACTTCTTTCTTTTTCTAGCATGGCACAGATATTCTCTTGAGGTTACCAAATAATGATCTATTCCACATTCAGAACACCCTCATTACCCTCCAGTGGAACAGCTTGCCTTGAGAAATTGTGGGTGCTTCATCACTGGAGGTTTTTAAGAAGAGTTTGGACAGCCTCTTGTCTGAAATGGTATAGGGTCTCCTGCTTAGCAGGGGGTTGGACTAGAAGACCTCCAAGGTCCCTTCTAATTCTATTCTGATTGATTGGTTGGTTGATAGATTGATTGAAAACTGACTACAACATTTATAGCTTTATGCCAGGCAGGTATCTGGATCTGATTCCATAAAGTAAAATACAAGCTTGTAAAATGTAATCTAGAAATCTCAACATTTCTTTCCTAAATATGTACACAGTTATGAATCTTTTATCTACAAGAAAGGTGAGGCCTTAAGTTTCTGCCATTCATCTGAATAATTCCTTTATTAATGAAAATTTAATCTGTGATACAGAAATGCAGCAATTTATTTATTTATATTGCATTTGTTTGCTGCCCATCTCATCACTGGGTGTCTCTGGGCAGCTCACAGCATTAAATGCAAAGGCCCATGAAAATTGCTGCTGAATTTTCCAGCTCCATATTAAAGCTGTACTTTGATGCAGGGCAGGAGAACAATTAAATTTTTAAGCTCATTGAATTTTATTTCTTCTGAGTGCAAAAGATGACCGAGGCGCCCAGTTTTCTCAATGCAAGTTTTATGTAACTTTCATGAATCCACACGATTCACTTCCAGACTATTGTTGACATCCACAAAGACACCCATAAACTTGGGATGATGTTCTTAGGATTTTTAGATCCTGATATGCAGTTGCTCAAATAAATATAAATACATACCAAATATCAGTGGTGGGATTCAGCCGGTTTGCACCAAGTCAGCAGATAGCTATTTTTGTGTTGTTGCCCAGGCCCAGAATGGACTTCCGGAAGTGGCATCCACACAGAGAACCAGTTGTTCACCTATTTGAATCCCACCACTGCCAAATATCCATCTGAAAAGGCCAGGTATCTCCCATCCTCTTTTTGTTTCACGCTGTACAGAGTTTCTTTCACATAAATGTTGTTTGAAAAGTTTCCTCTGTGGATTGATTTTGCCAAATACAAGGAAAAATAAAAATAAAAAAGCTTCTGCCCGCTTAACCCTCGGCCTTCAAGTTGTTAATGTTTTGCGTTTTGCTCTGATACACAGCAAAATTGATTCTTTTAAGAGGTGGATTCCCCCTCCTCCTCTGTATTTCTGTCCTCTTTTTCATGGTGCTAGAGCTACTCTCTGTCGCCTGGCTATTTCTTCCAACAGAAGGTTCATTTAAGTGATCTGTATTGTGTTATTATCTATCTCTGATGCTGTGGTTTTAGTGCAAAGGCAGTTTATCTTATTAAAGTTATACCCTTTGGGAGAAATTCATTTAAGTGTGACCTGCTGCATTACTTCCGAGCCCTTTTGCGTGCTGTATTGGACGCTGGAGAGTTGTCGATGCCTGTACTGCATTTAAGCAAGGGCCCTTTCAAAAGCTATTTTGATAATTTTCATTCAGTTTAAAGAGCTCTTCTGTGCCTCCAGAATTGCTTGGAGGCACTTTGGCCTTCTAAGGACTACAAATATTTGAACAACATTTTCAAAATACATCCATGTGAATGTTCAGGTCCATGTACATAGAGAGGGAGACAAAAAAGAAGGAAGGAAGGAAGGAAGGAAGGAAGGAAGGAAGGAAGGAAGGAAGGAAGGAAGGAAGGAAGGGAGGGAGGGAGGGAGGGAGGGAGGGAAGGAGGGAGGAAAATGTGGGAGGAAGGAAGGAAGGAAGGAAGGAAGGAAGGAAGGAAGGAAGGCAGAGAGGAAGGAAAATATGGGAGGGAGGGAGATGAGGAAGGAAGGAAGGAAGGAAGGAAGGAAGGAAGGAAGGAAGGAAGGAAGGAAGGAAGGAAGGAAGGAAGGAAGGAAGGAAGGAAGGAAGGAAAGAAGATGAGGAAGGCAGAGAGGAAGGAAAATGCGGGAGGGAGGGAGATGAGGAAGAAGGAAGGGAGGGAGGGGGAATATGAGTGGAAGAAGGGAAGGAGATGAGGAGGAAGAGGAGGGAGGGAGGGAGGATAACTGTCAAATTGCTAAACAAAATTCCCTGTTTCTCCAAGAACTATATGGCAGTATTTGCATATAAAATAAAGCTTCTGCTTGAGATTATTCACAAGTGGTTCTAGTTGCTTCTGGCTGACACTGCAGAGCAGCCTCTGTGTTGATTCCTCATTGATAAACTCAAATCTCCCTGAACGTGCAGCTCTTCAGTTGCCTGAGACTCCCTAGTCCCTTCTTTTCACCCTTTTTCCAACTTTTACTCCACTTTCTTAATCTGCACGCATGTGACTCTCTATATGCAAAGCCTGTTATTTATTTTTTTCAGATATTTCTTAGACTCCAATTATCCCCAAGTATGGTTTGCATGTCTGGGAGGCCATGTCCCAGGATGGGAGACAGTGTCTCCTTCTCCATTTTGTCACGGCTGCACTGCAAAATATTAATTTCACTTTGCTCTATTTTTCGCATCAGCATATGTTGTGGCAATCAAGTTTTTGTGTCTGGGAAAACTTTGCTTCCACTGACAATGCTTCCAAGCATGCATTATTCATAGCTACCTCTGCAGCATATGCAGTCTATTACTTCTATTCTTCATTTATCACCATGGATGTATAAAATGTAGATAAATAGGACTTGGTCTGAGGGACTTGCTGTGGAAGGAGCTAAGAAAGGGCAAAGTAGATGGGACAACTTCTTAGTAGCTAAATGTCTTTGGACATTGTCAATCATCCAGGTTGTCCCCTAAGGGGCTGTTTTTCAAAAGGCAACTGGACTTTCTTATCTTCAAGAACTGAAGAAGCTTCTTGGATAAGAAATGAAACATTTTCAAAGGAAAATACTGAGAAAGTCAAGCTGCCTTTTGGAGAAAGCACCTTTGGGACAACCATGACTTGGATCCATAAAGGTAGATCTTTCCTAAATTTCTTTTACCATAAGCTCCTCCCTCTCTTCTCTGATGGTTTCCTAGGCAGTGTCTCCTCACCCACTTTCCTCAAAGTTATCCATTACAACGAATCCAAATTAAGCAAATGTGACCCCCTGTGGATTTATTTGCATCATTGCTGAGTTCTTTATGTGACAGCAGGTGGCAATTGCGAATTTCCCCAGCATTAGCATGAACCCACTGACTGTACTATATGTATCAGTAGTAATGACAAAAATATTCTTGTGTCATATGTTTAATGACAAAAATGCAATGGATTCTGAATTATAACAGACTAAGTATTCGCATGTCTAGCCAGAATGAGAATACAAGTAGTCCTCATTTTGTGACTGTCTCATTTAGCAGTGGTTCACAGTTACAAGGATGATCAAAAAGTAAGTTTGGTACCAATCCTCACAACTATGACCTTTGAGGTCTGTAAAGCAATCAATCAATTTTTACTATGCTTACAGACCAGCACTGAGGTTTGTAAAGCAAAAGAAAAGCTGAAGTATAATCAGAGACAAGGCTGCACGTTCATTTTGTGATAGCTTTGCTTAACAACCTAGTTGCTGATCCCAATTATAGCTGATAAAAGAGGGCTCCTGTTCTGAGAACCTAAAGAATTAAGCAACCTGCTCAAGAAAACTTCAATATTTGCACAAGCTTAATATATAAGAAGTGTGGAAATACTGAATCATTGGCCCCTTCTCTATTGATATACATGCATAGAGTTTTTAATAACCATTTTGGATGTCGACATGACTTTTGTGTAAAATTCCTTCCAGCAGATAAGGACCCCAGAATAACACAAGCTATTCTAGAGTTTGCATTTGCAGCCTGCAGAATCTGCAAGTTGCTAATGGCAAATTAATTCTGGGCCCTGGACAGTCAGTTTGGTATATTGGTTAAAGCAGGGGTCTTCAAACTTGGCCCTTTTATTACTTGTGGACTTCAATTCCCAGAATTCCTCAGCCAACATGGGGGAACTATGGCCCCTTCATGACTTGTGGACTTCAACTCCTAGAATTCCTCAGCTAGCGTACCTGGCTGAGGAATTCTGGGAATTGAAGTCCACAAGTCATAAAAGGGCCAGGTTTGAAGACCCCTGGGTGAAAGTACCAGGCTGAAAAACAGGAGATTGTGAGTTCCTGCCTTAGGCACACAAAACCAGCTGGGTGACTTTGGGCCAGTCGCTCTACCTCAGTTTTATGAAGAAGGAACTTGAGAGCCAAGAAAATCTTGCCAAGAAAAGTGCAGCGACTAATCCAGGCAGTCGCCAGGAGTCAAGAATGTCAAACACTCACAAACACACACAAAATGTGGGCCTGAGCTTTTGAACATATTGTGTAGAGCCGTGTTCTGCATAAAGCACTAGAGTGTTGTATCATTTTTATCTTATTTAATTATGTACTGGCCTTGCTTCTTTTTCTTTTCTCTTTTCTCTCTTTATTTAATATTTATTGTATCTAATTGAATTGTCCTGATGTCTGTGTGGGGGCTGTGACTTAGAATTGAGTAATTGTGTTGAATACGTGAGAAAGGAATTTAAAGCCAATGGATTTCTTGTAAGATAGAAAAGTGTGAAGATGCAGACCACACTTCCCCCCCTCCCAAATTTAAGCTGCAAAACTAAAATTTGTGAACTGTGTTTGACAATAGCTGGTAAGCTGAAAAAAATATAAATTGCTTTTGCTGCTTCTGAAATGTTGGGAAGATAAGAAAAAGCTTTCTAAAATTTAAGCATTGACCTCCTTCTTGTATCACTTTTCCCCCTACGACTCAGACTTCTATCAGCCTCTAAAAGAGGTTTTCAAACAGGTTGTCTCTTACTCTTTCTCTGTAATAAATATGTAATCAATATAAAAAATAGATGAGAATTTGTGTCTCACCCTCTAAATGTTGGCTTAATGAAATCTCTCTACTTTCTACAAATCTTTCTACTGAAAGAGGAGCAAAAGCTGATATGACTCTGAGGAAACAGTTTTAATTCAGTGTTCAAACGCTGAATTCTAATAATGCAGTAGAAGACAGTTATACAATTTCAATAGCCAGATTTTTTTTGTTTCTTTTAAGTTTAAAATATAGGTATATTCACATGTCTGTTTATTTAGTTGTCAAGTTGTTATTTAGGTTTTATTGTAGCTTTTTCTTTTCTTTCTGTTCTCTTGGGATTTCAAAAAAAAACCATTTTATCCCTTTTCTCTCTTTATTTTCTCCTCCTGTTTCACATAATGAATATTTTAAAAATTTAGATAGATAGATAAATAGATAGGTAGATAGATATAAACAGACAGTATAACAGGTTAGTTTTTCCTTTAAAATATAGTATTTTATAGAATTGTAGTATCATCATATACTTATGTAGCTACTTAGTTTTAAACAGTATTACAAATTAACATCCAATGTTTTTCAAGAAAGGTTAACTGTAACATATACTGTTAAATAAATATTTATAAAAGCCAAAAGAAACACACAAGACTACAAGAAAAGCTCATGTATCTTTTTCCAAAATGCCAAAAGATTGGAAATCCTTTGAGGGGGAAAAAATGGAAAATGTGTGGATAAGTAGTCGGATGAAATGTTTTGTGGCAGAAACCTTGAATGTTAGCACAGAATTGTTTATCTCCAAGTCACGCCTATGTATCTCTGCTGTCTGTTTTATGTGCGTCTATCCTATTGAGCTACTTATTCATATTATATCTATAAACAACTTTTAATTGCATCAGTTATGTGAACTTGAGACCCAGTGATACATGTGGTTCCAAAAAAACCTGATTGTGCCTGGCAGTCACTGACGTCACTACAACATTGTTGTAACACTAATAATAATTTCCAATGGACTTACAAAGAACAATAATAATATATGGGGAGTAGTTAATTTTAATTGAAAAAAAAATCAATCTGAGTTTCTGTCCAAGCTTCATCCCTTTATTTACAATGTTTGCAGTGGTATTTCCCAATACAAAGCTTTAGTTGTATGTTAGGGTGATTAACAACAAAAGCTGGTGCTGCAAAAATGAGAAAGAAATATGCAATCTAGGAATAAGTTTTATTGTTTGTTTGTTTTAACATAACAGATCATGACTTGATCTGGACACAATACCGTGGTTGATGTGGCTGACATGCAAAGTTCCCAAGTGTGAAATGCTTTAATCTCTGCCCGGCATACATTGGCTAACCCTGGAGGGATACAGGTAATCTTTGACTTGTTTAGTCACCATTTGAAGTTACAATGGCTCTGAAAAAAGGGACTTATGACCATTTTCACACCTACAACCGTTGCAGCATCCCCATGGTCACGCGATCAAAATTCAGATGCTTGGCACCTGACTCGTAGTTATGACGGTTGCAGTGTCCCAGGATCATGTGATCACCTTTTGGGACCTTCTGACAAGCAATGTCAATGGGGAAGCCAGATTCACTTAACAACACTGTTACTTACTTAACAACTGCAGTGACTCACTTAACAAATGTGGCAAGAAAAGTTGTAAAATGAGGCAAAAGTCACTTAACAAATGCCTTGCTTGGCAACAGAAATTTTGGGCACAAATGCGATCGTAAGTGGAGAACTATGGGTATTCTGGCTCTTAGTCACAGCTTAAATGAGGAAGCTACCTTTTGCATTAATCCGTATTGTTGATGTTTGCTACCAACATTTTCTCCCCTACAAGCTGGGGCTTGCCTCTCAGATTTCGTTGTGTCTGTTTCTAATTTGCCTCCCGCTTCAGCTACCTTGTGCTCAGTTGAACTAAAAAAATCTGAAGGTGTATTGACTTAGCTCCGTACTTCCTTTATATTTCCTGCGCCAACCATGCCAGCTATTGATTGATTGATTATATGCAATCAAGCCAGTGTCAGCTCTCAGTGACCACATAGATTTTTCTCTAGCATGAAGGTCAAACTGTATGAGATAACTACTATTGAGGAGCTGAAGACTTCTCATAATTTCTGCCCACATTGGTCCTATGGGACTAGTTTTGCACTTATCACTGTTATAGCAACCCCACGGTCCCATGATCAGAATTTGGGCCCTTGGCAACCGGTATGCGCTTATGACATTGACTGCCCCTTGCAACCTTATCCGCCACTGTTCGAAGAGCAAAGTCCATGGGAGAAGTCAGATTTGCTTAATGTCCGCACGATTCACTTAACAATGGCAGAGATTCACCTAACAACCATGACAAAAAAAGCCTTGCTTAGCCATGAAAATTCGGGTCTTCATTGTGGTTGTAAGTCAAGGACCACCTATATTTGGAGACATTTCTTCTATCTGAAGAGTTGCCGATCAAAAGCATCTGCAGAAGGGGTTAAAAAAGTCAAGACCATAAAATTGAAGCCTTGACCTTTTTTTTTTTAAAAAAAAATGCACTGCATCTCCAACACACCTAAAAAAGCAGTAGCTAAAATAGTTTTCTTTCATAAAATTGCATAAAATTAGGAAAAACAGATTTTATGTAAATAATATCCACTTTCTCTCCCCCCCCCTTTTTTTTTTTGCAAATGAATATCCACTTTGTCGCTTAATTTCCCATTCAGTGAACAGAGGCTGGAGGAGAAAAGGATCAAGCTCAAACAATGTTGTGCTAGAGGAACATCTGAAACCATCTAAGGTTACAGTCCTTCAGCAATGGGATTTCCAGAATAGTTAGAGGGATAACTGCAGGATGCATATTTTATTTATACAAAAGGAAGAGGACCCTGCATTTATACTTAAGATGAGCCACCAAAGAGAAAACTCATAAAATTCCTCTGCCTTCATTACCACATTTTCAGTGATAATAAGACATTGCTTCTACTGCAAATGTAAATTATTTAGAAGACAAAAATAGTATCTCTTTCACAAGCTACTTGGAACTTCTGGAAAACTTAATTTAAAAAAAAACCTTTAAACTGGTGCATTGAGCAAACATCTCTCCAATGATAGATATTACATATAATACAGAACTATAGTGCCATTTGTTTGATTTTGATTCAGCGTGTTCTGGTTTATAAACAGCCAATGTTCTTAATTCTGATCCCCAGATACAAATATAAAATCTCATTTATTGGGTAGTATTTATCCCTAGCAAACTTTGTTTTTTTTAAAAATATCTAGAGTAGTTATTCTGTTTTCAGGTTAAAAGAGCCCTGGTGGCACAGAGGTTAGAATGCAGAATTGAAAGAATTGCAGGCAAATTCTGCCCACAGCCTGGAGTTCAATCCTGGCAGGGCTCAAGGTTGCCTCAGCCTTCCATCATTCCAAGGTTGGTAAAATGAGGACCCGGCTTGTTGGGGGCAAATATGCTGACATTGGAAACCATCCAGAGAGTGCTGTAAAGCACTATGGGGTGGTATATAAGTCTAAGTGCTATTGCTGTACTAGGGGAGGAGTTGAAATGTGGATTCTGTCAATCAACAGCAATTGTTCATTGCTTAAGATGAGAACATACGGGTAGTAACCGTGCAAAAAGTGATAGCAACAAGAAGCCGTGATCTAGCTATGGTAAACAGTTGCTGATTCCTGGGAAGCATATCCTTGTAATGAAAGATCTCGGGTCATCCAATCTGTGCAGCACATTTTGGGGTCAGTTTTGGAAGAGGATCTAAGTGTCTGTGAAATGAATGGATACATCCATTAACATCAGTAGAGCAATCTCTCCTGAGCAGGAAAAAATAGAGCTTGGTTTGACAAAATGTGCTCTGTGGAAGCCCAGGCTTCTCTTCTGGGAGAAATTGAGAGGATCCTATGAGATTAATGGCAAAAGAAAAGAAAAAATCAAACAGCCAATTTTATACTAGAGTTTTTTATTAGGAGTTGTGGGGTTTAGTTTTAAAATCCTGCTTGGATGGGATGGTACAAGAGTCCTGCCTTGAGGAAGAGGTTGGACTAGAAGACCTCCAAGGTTCCTTCCAGCTCTATGAATCTATGATTCCATGACTTCCTGATTCCAGTTCAACATTCCATTTGTTTTCAATCACACCAGGCTGTAGTAAGATGATGATTTCCCTAGGTGTGCTGCCTTGAGGGTCTTCAAGGACAAGACTGTACATGATCAATCTATCAGAACAGAGCTGGAAGGGACCTTGGAGGTCTTCTAGTCCAACCCATTGCTCAAGCAGGAGACCCTACACCATTTAAGACAGGCGGCTGTCCAATTTCTTCTTAAAAACCTCCAGTGATGGAGCACCCGCAACTTCTGGAGGCAAGCCATTCCACTGATTAATTGTCCTTACTGTTAGGAAGTTTCTCCTTAGTTCCAAGTTGCTTCTCTCCTTGATTAGTTTCCATCCATTGTTTCTTGTCCTGCCCTTTGGTGCTTTGGAAAATAAGTTGACCCCCTCTTCTTCGTGGCAGGCCCTCAAATACTGGAATACTGCTATTATGTCACCCCTAAATCCCTCTTTTCTCTAGACTGGCCATACCCAATTCCTGTAACTGTTCTTCATATGTTTTTGCCTCCAGGCCTTTGATCATCTTAGTTGCTCTTCTTTGCACTTTTTCCCAAAGTCTCAACATCTTGCAGTATTCCAGGTGTGGCCTTACTAAAGCTTTAGAAAGTGGTACTAATACTTCACGTGATTTGGATTCTATGCCTTTGTTTACGCAGCCAAGGATTGCATTGGCTTTTATAGCTGGTGCTGCACGGTACGGCAGCAGCCAAAAAACAAATTCAAACACATACACAAGTGCATTTGTCTCTGGGAAATCATTGACCTAACATTCCTTCAATGGCATAAAAATGTTAGGTACAATGTGGATATCCTGGCAATGTATTAAGACCATATTTTTATGAGTGCTCCTTGGCACATACTCTCTAGTTCGAGGAGCAAGAAAAACATATTGTGGGTTTAGCTATTGGTTTATAATTGGATTATGCTGGCAAAAAGAGGGGAAAAAAACAACTAAAGGTAATTATAGCCACGGGGAACGTCATTCAAGAACAGCAAGAATGGGAAACCGATATTGTTGAGCCACCACTGGTAGCATTTGTCTTAATTTGGGCCAACCACATTAGCATACCTCGGAAGACATCAAGCCCTCCAAGGAAGCATTAAGTTATTTGAGCTGAGTTATTTTCCCCCAACTTATTCTTCCAACTCTGTTATTCTGTTACCTTCTCCAAATTTCTTGTTCAACGTGAATCTCCCCTTGGCCATTTCTGCAAGTGGCTGCATCATAGGTTAGAGCAGATGACCAAGCACGCTAACCTCAACTGTTTACAGGCTAACTGTACTTGTGAGATGCGGTTCTGTTGAAGGAAAGGTTTTCATAAAATAAGGAAAACTATTAAAAGTGTCCTTGAAAGAGGAGGAGGTGGCCAGCTTCAGACTTGGGGGAGCCTCTTTATTTATTTTTTTAATTAAAATCCCAAGGTCTATTCGCGAATCAAGAGATACAATCTTCACGGCGTCCTTTTGAGGCAGATCAAGCTGGAACTAAGAATGGAAGTGTAAAATGGCAGGTCAGGAGAGCAAGGCTATTACCCATGACAGTCAGAGCACTGAAGAAGAGGCCAACTTCCACGGGATGGAAGCTATGCAATGGTTGAAATGATCAAATAAATCAATAGCTTACCTGAAAGGCAGTAGAACAAACCACTTAAAATATAATGCTAGGGAACTATTTCAGTATTTTTTTTCACACCCTCCCATTTGCTAAGCCATTAAATTCTCTGGACAGAAAAAAAAAATATTATTTTATGAAAACCTTTCCTTCAACAGAACCACATCTCACAAGTACAGTTAGCCTGTAAACAGTTGAGGTTAGCGTGCTTGGTCATCTGCTCTAACGTATGATGCAGCCACTTGCAGAAATGGCCAAGGGGAGATTCACGTTGAACAAGAAATTTGGAGAAGGTAACAGAATAACAGAGTTGGAAGAATAAGTTGGAGGAAAATTAGTGCAGGTTCGCATCCCACCAGGCTCAAGGTTGACTCAGCCTTCCATCCTTCCCAGGTAGGTAAAATGAGGACCCAGATTGTTGGGGGCAATTAAGCTGACTTTGTAATAATGCCGCTTGGGGTGTGTGTGGAAGCCCTAATAAGCAGGCATATACATAGAATGAAGGCTATTGCTAAGCTTGTAAGCTGCCCTGAGTCTTCGGAGAAGGGAGGGATATAAATGGAATAGAAATAAAAAAATAAAAATAAACTATGGGCAGGTGTCAAATGAGCTTTTCAGAAAAGTCCTTCTGGCTTCCCAAGGGTCATGAACAGTGATGACCTGCATGCGGAAGTGCAGATCTCTGCCTGGGTGGCCATAAACCAGAAATTGAAACATAAAGCTCTGAAATTGTATTATATGTAGCTTAAGGAGAAGCAGTATGCTAATTCTTCCAATTTTATTCCCCAACCCATGTTTATAACTACAGCAAATAGTAAGAAAATATTTTACCAATGAAGAACATGAAGTTTTTGAGATAAGGCATCAGCTAGCACTAATATGTTTTTAACTATTGTTTTAAATTTTAAATTTGGGCATTATATTTAATCGTTTTTTAACTTTTGTATTCTGTTTTTTATATTTATTGCCCTGTACACTGCCCTGAGTCCTTCGGGAGAAGGGCGGTATAAAAATATAATAAATAAATAAATAAATAATAATGTTACCTACTTTGGGTAATGAAACATCTGCAAGAAAATAACCCAGCTCAGAGAGCACCAAGGACCCCTCATTTCAACCATGGCCTATAAATATTATCCTTTATCATCAGCTAACTGCTCTTTAGGGACGCGGTGGCTCAGTGGGTTAGGTCGCTGAGCTTGTCGATCAGAAGGTCGCCAGTTTGGCGGGTCGAATCCCGAGTGCCACGTAACAGAGTGAGTGCCTGTTACTCGTCCCAGCTTCTGCCAACCTAGCAGTTTGAAAGCACATAAAAATGTAAGTAGAAAAATAGGGACCACTACAGTGGGAAGGTAACAGCATTCTGTGCGCCTTTGGTGTCCAGTCATGCCGGCCACATGACCACGGAGACGTCCTTGGACAAGCGCTGGCTCTTCGGCTTTGAAACGGAGATGAGCACCGGCCCCTAGAGTCGGAAACGACTAGCACACATGTGCGGGGGACACTTTACCTTTACCTTTTATATGTTAATAGCAGCAGAACCTGAAAATGTTTGGTCAGATTTAGTGCCAGTGTTCATACATGTTAATGTTGTTTAATATTAACCTTGGTTGGGGTTGGGGATTTTGGCTTAGCACTTTGTCTGTACCTAGACCACTTGGTTATCCAGACAATGTGGACAAATCTTTTGGATAAACCCAGAAAATGAGTGAATTCAACAGGTAGGAAGTAATGCTGCCCAGAATCAATTGGATTGAGATGGACGGCTCTGGAAATTGAATGAATGAATGAATGAATGAATGAACGAATGAATGAATGAATGCAATCATTTCTGCATCCCAAATGGTAATGGTTATGCTCCTAAAGGAAGTATCAGCAGATTTAAAGGCGTTTTAAAGGCTGAACAAGAATAAATTATCAGAAAAAATGTAACCAGGGAGCTTGGATGGAGGGTGGACCATGGGAATGGATGAACCACCAGAAAGCCTAATGAGGATGTTGAGATTTATGGGATAGTTCCCTGAGACAATACTGGACAACTGCTGAGAAATAGATGGAGTGGCCAATTATAAACTTGAAAAGAGAGAAACCTTACTACAATATTTGGTTGCTGATAAAACTTGAATGGATGCCCAAGACCCCACACCTAGAAGTCGGGGTGGCTCAGTGGCTGGAGATTGTCTCTGCTCCAGTGTTCAAGTCCTAGCACTGCGAGATGGGGTGAGCTCCCGTCACTCGTTCCAGCTTCTGCCCACCTAGCTGTTTGAAAGCATGTTACATGCAAATAGATAAATAGCTACCACTTCAGTGGGAAGACGAGCTGGCACTTTGTGTGGATGTTTAGAAACCTGCTGGTGCTGGACCTTCCCAGTTGCAACGCCCATTTGCCAGGTGGCTTGGTGGAGGGAGAGAGCCCTGGATGACACTGCAGGAAAGCTGCTTATTTTTCTTACTGGTGTGGAACTAGATCGCCCCCTGTGGCGCCTCTTGGGAAGTGCTTGAGAGCTGCTGTCTTAGCTTCCAAACTACTAGTTTGCATTGGCATTGTAATCTCCTGGCGAATGTAACACTGAATTAAGCTAAACAAATAAATAACCCCACATCTGAAGAGACAATGATGTCTGGAGGAGGGTTCAAAACAGGCAGGATGGTTCTGCAGCATTGTAATGAAAGCTCCACCCTTTTGTACATAGATGCAATCATCTACAAAAGGGGCGGGGCCTGTATCACCCTGCCCTGCCTGTCATCCTCCCAGCTTTTGTCTTCCTATGGATGGGACTGGGAGGCAAAATAAATGTATGCAATTCCAAAAAGAAAGCCTTGTTTATTGACCTCCACCCCCCACCCCCCCACCCCCCACACACATCAGCCAGTCAGCCAGCTGCACCAATACAGTGGTAGGATGACATTTGATACAGCCTATTTTTGGTACATAAGCCCAGTCAATTTTTAACTCCGGAACACCCAAATGGCATCATGACATTAGCAAACTGAACAACAAAGAAGGAAATAACATGGGTGCTAGAACTGGAGGCAAGCAAAAAGCAAAGTACCTTAGATATCATCCTTCACATATCTTAGAATAAAAGTCAGAGTTATCAGATCTGGGACATTAGTGAGAAGTTTTAAAGAAAAATGAGTCTTCCATGGGAGGCTTTTAAGAAAAGACTGGGCAGCCACCTGTTGGAAATGATATAGGGACGATCTGCTTGAGCAGGTGGCTGGAGGACAGGGCTTTTCAACCTTTTCACCCATTGTACCATTTTTATGATATGGCAACATCCGAGTACCACCAGTTGCCTAGCAATGTGTCAAACACCTGATGACCCAAAAAACAAAAGGAAAAAAGTAATGAAGTACAGGTAGTCCTCGACTTACAACAGTTCGCTTAGTGACTGTTCGAAGTTACAATGGCACTGGAAAAAGTGCCCCCCAAGCCACAGCCGAGCAAGACACCTGCCTGCCTGCCCGGCGGTGCTCTTCCTCCTGACCAAGGTTTTCATTGTTGTGAGCATTTCTGTTGAGGATTGGCAGCGGGGGTGGGGTGGGGGGCATTTGGTTTTTATTCCCCCCGTCTGCTGGGTGGTTGCAGCAGGTTTTGGTCATTTCACATGACCCTGGGACACTGTGACCATCATAAATATGAATCAGTTGCCAAGCATCTGAATGTAAATCACAAGACCCTGGAGATGCTGCAACATTCCAGCTGATCGGCGCTTCTTCTGGGCTCAACAGAAGCACTGGGATCAGCGCCGAGCTCCAGCTGGAGACCGGCACTGATCCTGGCGCTTCCGCTGAGCCCTGAAAGCCCTGCAGCTCCAGCCGTCCCTCGCTCAGGCTTGTGCGGTGCTGCCACCGGTTCAGCTCATTCCCCTCCCCCACTACCACTTTTCTAGGATGGTCACATACCACCTGCCAGGTGCCAATGAACCACAGGTGGTACCCGTACCACTGGTTGAAAAGCCCTGGACTAGAAGACCTCCAAGTCCCATTCCAACTCTGATGTTCTATGTTGCAAGAAGGACACAATCACAGATACCATTCTGACTTTTTGATTTCTCCCCCCCCCCCGCTCCCTGCAGACATCCTTATTCAGAGGAACAAAACACTAGCCTTTTCCAGAATGTTATAAAAAAAAACCCTGGAGAAAATGAAGAAATTCAGACTCTGCCTATTTGCATGAATCAGCATCCTGCTGACTGCGGCTTTTACTCATTCCCAATTTTTTTCAAGATTTCCCCCCACCCACTGAAAGATTAACTTCAGGTTAGCTAACTGATAGTTTTTCCATTCTTGGTTTTTTTTTTCTAGCAGATGCAACTCAAGGAGACAACTGAGTTCTTCCTAGCTGTCCTTGCCTTTAACTTCTTTGTAGAGCTTAAGCTAGGGATTCCACCTAATTTTTATGCATTTATTATGTTTTTAATGAAATTAAATGTTTAAAAGTTTATAAAACATGCAGTTTGGGCTTCTGTGCTGGATAAGACAATATTTGTTGGGCTCTGGAGTTATTTGACCCCAAGTTAAAAAATAACAGCCAGCCGCAGAAAATAAAATCTGAACTAGCCCAGAGCCTTTTATGTTGACACTTTTTCCCCCTTTTATCTTCAGTAGATATGTAATATATGTTTGGCAAGTTCATGAAAGCTTTTAAAGGAAGTGAATTAAGATCTTTAAGCGTTCCTCTGCACAAAGTATTTTTTTTCCCTTGACAGTCTGACCATTTCCATTTGATTCAAATCTATTCATTCACACCCAAAAATTATTGGGCAAAATCCAATTTAAGGTCAGCATCTCCCCCATGGTTGTGATTGCAGGAGAAGTGTTCAAGGCAGGCTTGAGGCTTCAGCAAGATCTTTTTAAAAGTTAATTTATGCCCAAGTCTGAAAATCTTGCCGTTTAATTTAGTTTGGCAGTAGTCCATCATGACAAATGCTACAGGCGCAAAGGAAAGGCATATTGACTTGCCAGGAGATATGCAATTAGGTTTTAAGAGAACTGAGAGTAGAAGGTGATGTGAAAACAGATTAAGTTTGGGGAAGTGGGCGGAAGATAACACAATGCATTTAAACTGAGACAAATGCAAAGTTATTCCTTTAAGGGAAGGGAAAAAAAACTATTTTAAAGCTAACTAGACAACCCATACTCCATTGGGTCATCATTTCAGACATATTTCTTTACCTAAGAAGAGAAATAGAATGACTCAGGGCAGGCAAAAAATGCAGTGGGAACAGGAGTGACTTCTGACTGGCTTTCCTATTGAGTTTCCTTGTGGGAATCTGGCAGGGAGAATTGGAAATTTCACCTCCCTTCCCTTCCCAACAGGCAGGATGCAGGATGTAGGAGGGACAAGGGATTGCAAGAATGGCTGGGAAACTGTCACAGAACATTGAAAACAAAGAATACATATCCGCAGCAGCAGTGCAGCAACAGCCAGTAGCACTGAAGCAGCTACAACTCTCCCAAATTTTATTCCCTCAGGAGTCACGGGTCTCATATTTTTTGTGACATTCTGTAAGTTAGCCCATTTGAAGTACTTTGGTTCAAAAATGGATGCTTCATCATCCTAGCCAGTTAAAGGTCATGACAATGGGAGTTTTAGTAGAATATAGATGATCTTGTGTATGTTATTTGGCTGTTGGTTTTGTATCCTGCCTTTCCTTCAGAAACAAAAGGCAGCTTACATGGAGGAACTTCCTTCATTTTATCTTCACAACAACCCAGTCAGATAGTTTGAGGTGAGAGAGGTAGTGATTGATCCAAAGTCCTGCATAGATTTTCCATGGATGAAGTGAGGCTTGAACCTGGGTGTCCCTAGTAGTAACCTAACACTGCACCAAACCATTATCAAGATTTCTTCTTCAATGCATAGGATTCATGAAATGTGTCTTTAATCACAAAAGTGTGGGGGCACCAATGCACACCCCCATATTTACATATGAAAACACTTTAACAAACTGCACCTGGATGATAACCCAAAGGTGCAAGAAGGAGTAATATGTCCTACTGGCTTTGCTGCTCTGACTTTATAGTAGCATCCATGCCCATGGTTCATTTCCAACCATGGCAAATCTCCCACGACCTGCGTTGGATCCCCCAATCATCTAATGGGGCTTCCAAGCAACTGGGCCAGTGCCAGATGTGATATTGCTTTTAGTAGTATTGGGTTATGTATAAATCCCTAGTATAAATTGAGAAGGGTTTGCGATGGCTCAGTGGTTAAAGATGCTGAGCTGACAGACTGGGCTTGAAACCTGAGCACTGTGTGACAGGGTGAGCTCCCGTTGTTTGCTCCAGCTCCTGCCAACCTAGCAGTCCAAAAGTATGAAAATGCAAGTAGATAAATAGGTACCACATTGGTGGGAAGGTAACAGCATTCTGTGCACCTCAGCTTATAGTCATGGTGGCTACAGAAATGACTTTGGCCAATGCTGGCTCCCTCAGTTAAGAAACCAAGATGAGCACTCCCCCCTAGAGTTGGACATGACTGCACAGAGGAAACCCTAACCTTTACAAACTGAGAAAAATACAAATTGTAAAGGAGATCCTCATGTTTCACTTTGGCAAGTCTGTGGTTGTTGTGATTATTCATTCCAATCTGTTGGTTCACTCAGATCAAGCACCTGGCTTGCATAGAGAAGATTGAAATAGTATAAAACTTGATTTTCAGAATTATTTGCCTCTCAGCTGCAAACCTCTTGCCATTTGTTCTCCTCTCAGTGACTACGGGTATTCGATTTAGCCACATAGTTTTCCGTGCGGCAGCGAGAACGAAGCCCGCACCATGTTTTATATCACATTGTGGCAATCGAGGTTCATTAATGAGTCTGGAAGATTGAGATTGGCTTGAAAGGCAAGACCTATACAAAACAATTAATTAAGAAAGTGAAAAACAAATGAACTTCTCAGAATGAAATTGGATCCTAAAGATGAGGTGGCAAAGCCCAGAAGGAAAGAATTCTAATTGAAAAATGGAGCTGGAAGACTTACAACCCAGCTTCAACATTATCTTATCAGAAAATTAGCACAATGTAATTTTTATGGTTTTTTTTTAAAAAACAGATGTTATTTTTAACCACATCAAAAAATCCCCACCTCCTGGCTATTGGCACAAACTGTCATAATTGCTATAATTTCAAGTCTCAACTGCCGAGTGACAGCTTTGATAGCTATCTTAGACTCGGGATGTATTAGTAAGACAGCTGGGAGACGTATCTTTTTCTCTGTGCATGTGTGTGTGTGTGTGTGTCTTGTACTAGATTTGGACTTCATTTGTGCTTATTATTTAATCTCCTTCTCGAGAAAGTATGAAAGAATGATCTTCCCATTTGCCACGCTGGAGGGAATCAGGAGGTTAATAATATTGAGGGAGGTAAAGTTGACTGCAATTAACGTACCAATTATACCTGTGCTTTCAAAGCGAAATTGTTTTATTTTACATTCCATAGTGAGTTCTGCAGTGTTTCAATACATCACTGAAACTTATATTAATGTGTTGAGACCTTATATATGAGATAAGCTAATGAAGCCCATTCTTATGAATTTAGCTGCACGGATACAAATCAATGAGAATCCATGAAATAATGTAATGAGATATACATTGTGAGAGCCAGATTGGTACGACATTAGCTAAAAACTTGTGAGTTCTAGTCTCTACTTCAGCACAAAGCCAGTTAGATGACCTTGAGCCAGGCACTTTCTCTCGGTCCCAGGAAAGAGGCAATGGCAAACCACTTCTGGAAAAGCTTGGTAAGAAAACTGCAGATATTTATCCAGGCAGCCTTCAAGAATCAGATATGATTGAACAAAAACCCAAAAAAATAGCACCAGTCAATTTTTTGATCTGACTGAGCAGATTTTTCTATTCTATTCTATTCTATTCTATTCTATTCTATTCTATTCTATTCTATTCTATTCTATTCTATTCTATTCTATTCTATTCTATTCTATTCTATTCTATTCTATTCTATTCTATTCTATTCTAATTCCATGCCTCTTTAAAACACTTGGCAAAGAATAGGCTATTCTAATAGAAAATGGTGAAATGTGGGGATTTTATTGAGTGCTGTGCTTTGTCAAAAATATATGTATCTCAAACTTCAGACACAGAAGATGTTGCACATCTTCTGTTTGACTGCCAACTATTTCCTTCATTAAAAGTACAATTCTTAGAGTCGCTACTTGACTGGACAGCCTATTGGATAGTTAGAATAGGCTGTCTTACTCCTACAAGGGCACTTATTTGTTACTAGTGAGATTGCCAAGTTTAGAGTCAAGGCTGTTCAACTGAGATATTGTTTTATACAACCAAATGGGGTCATAGTGTCATTTTGTCTTTTTCCACACTCCCTTTAAAGACAACATAGGGAGGGAGGGAGGAAGGGAAGGGAAGGAAGGAAGGAAGGAAGGAAGGGAGGGAGGGAGGAAGGAAGGAAGGTGTCATGGTTCTGACAGATGCAAGTCTTCAAAGAACCTTGAGGCATTGTTTACCTTAAGGAGTCTTTAATCAAAAGAGCATAGCTTCGGCACGTACATGGTCAAGCCGAAATCTGGATTCCCCTCCACTAAGCACACAGTATCAAAGCACAGCTCCTCCCTCTAATTAACTGTCATAAATCACATTCTCCAATTAGTTTGAATTGTAAGCTTTCCCTCCTGTTAAACAACCTGCCAAATTCTTATCTTCTCTTATTTCAAAACAGCCTGGAGAGACATTCTTCCTACTCCCCCCAGCCTCAACTAATTCTAACTCTAAAAGTAACACACAAGTTTTAAAGAAGCAAAGCTGCCTCTCCACATGTTGTCAAAGCAAGAACATCTGATGTTAGCAGCATTGACATCTGGCCCCCCTTACCAAAAGGACAGACCCTGTAGCGTAAACAAAACAAAAAAAAAGGAAGGAAGGAAGGAAGGAAGGAAGGAAGGAAGGAAGGAAGGAAGGAAGGAAAGTTCCTATGAATTCATCAATTCAACTGTTGTTCAGTAGCAATTCAATTTGACCCATTGCACTATCCTTTAAACCTTCTGGGTGATAATATGATGAAAATCTGATAAAACAAAATAAAATAGCTTTTATTTCAGACTGGGAGGGTATCTTTTGCATATTTCAGGAAGCTATTTATTTGATCTTTTCCCCCTACATCGAGAGAACAATATTCCTAACAGTAAATCAGAAACATTGAAAGAAATTCCCTTGAAGGCAGGTAATTCTTAAATGCTTGCCTTTCTCTATTTTAAAGAAAATATGCAACATTCTTCTAATCTTCATTCTGAAATCTTCATCTTCCAAGGGTGTATATATATATATATATGTATATATGTATGTATGTATGTATGTATATATATATATATATATATATATATATATATATATATATATATATATATATATATATATATACATACACACACACACACACACACACACACACACACATGTGTATGTGTATTTGACCGAGCACCAATCTGGAGTTTTGGTGAATTTGAATCCTAAATTGAAATATGGTGGTAATTGGGAGGTGGGTCCCACATTTTGAAAGCCTGACTTCCTGGGAGGTTTTCATCTTTTGATATCAAGAACCGAAAGAGAGTTGCTATCAGAAATTATAATGTTAATTCAGCCTCAAAGATTCCAAAGAATAAGTGTAATTGAATGAAGCTGCAAAGTGTGCTGAAGAAACATCAAGCTGACTGATTTCTTAGGAGGGTTCTTATTTTTTTAATAGTGCATCACCAATGATTTGGGTGCTAATCTAATGGAAAATGTGATGCGTAAACATTGCTAGCTGTGAGCAATATTATAAATTTGTGCATTTCAATTTCTCTAGTTTCCTAGTGATGAGTTTTCAAGATACTTATTTACTTTCTTTTACAATCATCACGCTATCGTTAACCCTTGTTTAGTACTAACTGCACTTTTTTTCCCTTGTGTAGTACAGTGTTATGGAGAACTGGTAACCTGCAAGCTGATGGTTGTACTGTCCTGCTCAAACACACAAACATACACACACAAAAGTAACTGTAGCTTAGTGGGTTTATTAATATTCCCCCACAACTCCTTTCACCAAAAACCCAGAACTGTCCCAATTAAGTCCAGTCACAAGCAGACCAATGCCCGTCCACAGAGCAATGGCCAATGAGTCCACAAGGGACTCAATCAAGTTTCACAAGAGTCCACAAGTTTCTCAACCAAAATAAACCCCTCAGACAAAATTAAATCCACAATACAAGAGGGTTCACAAGGCAAGAAAAAGTCGAGTGTTCATAAGGCATGAGCCAAGTCAAGGCACGGTGTCAATCCAAAGCGAGGCAAGAATCACAATGACCAGAAAACACACAGCTAGGAAATGAACACATTGTTCCCAGCATCACCTCCATCTGTCTGCTGTACTAAATAGCTTCTGGTGCAGCCCATCAAGAAAGGCGGGGCTTTCTCCTCCACAGTAGTCTGGTTGACCTTCTCTGCTCCTGCCTTCTCTTTGCCCTACCTGTTCTTGGATCAGGTGCAGAAGGAAGTTCCTCTTCCTCATCACTGACCGGCTGCAGCTGCCTGCTTTCTTCACCTGAAGCTTCAGGGTTGTCCTGTTTCACTTATACTTGAGCCAAATCTCTCTCAGATGGCTCCTTGGAGCCACTGACCAACTCCAGATGTGCCTGGAACTGGTTCATCTTCCTCCAAGCTGACATCTGGAGGGATAACTGAGGAAGCATCCGGGGGAGTCATTACAATGGTAAATTTTGAAAATGCTCTGTAATCCATAAAAAAGCAGCCAAATAGACTCACCTCCCAACCATCTATCATCTCTTTTCTGTGATGATGTTGATGATGATACTATCCATTCAGGCATGTCCGAGTCTTGGTGGTTCTATGGGCCAAATATGAGAAGTATTTGGTTTCATAGACTTACAAAGAACATAATAAAATTGTCGACAACACAGAATTAAAGACAGTTAATGGATACGGCATTGTTTCCCAGTTTTGTGAAAATAATAATATATGTTGAATATGTAGCACAAAATGAACATTTTTCTAAGAAAGCTCTTATTTCTAATATTTAAAAGTAACTAGAGTCTCAGAAGTCATAAAAACGTGGTAATCCATAGATTTCTACTGATAGAATACTTGCAGCTCAGGGTTAAACTGTGGAGTTCTTGGTACTCTATGAGCTTGGTGGTTTTCTTGCAGACATTTCATCACCAAACTAGGTGATGAAACATCTGTAATGAAACATCTGGAAGAAAATGGCCAAGCTCAAAAAGTACCAAGGACCCCATATATTGCACTGCCAAAGTTTGGCTAATGTGATAGCTAATGCCAGTGTCTCATATTGGATTTTGCTTAAAGGAAAAGTTTAAACCAGGGGTCTTCAAACTTGGCAACTTTAAGACTTGTGGACTTCAACTTCCAGAATCTTGGGAATTGAAGTCCACAAGTCTTAAAGTTGCCAAGTTTGAAGACCCCTGGTTTAAACCACTGAGTTAGGAAATCAGGCTAGAAATGAGGAGAAGCCTCAAATCCACTCAATAGCTTTTTCTAAAAATGATGGGAGAAACATATCAAGATAAATAAAAATAATTATTACCTGACTTGTTGTTGCTTGTCAAACTATGTGTAGTCCTCAGCTTATACTTGTTTAGTGATTATTCAAGTTACATCAGCTTGTGGCTTTTTTTTCCACTTACAACTCTTGCAGCATCCCCATGGTCGTGTGATCAAAATTCAAATGCTTGGCAACTGGCCTGTACTTGCAGTTGCAGTGTCCTGGGATCATGGGATCCCCTTTTGAAACCTTCTGACAAGCAAAGTCAATGGGGAAGCCAAATTCACTTAACAACTGTGTTACTAACTTAACAACTGCAGTGATTCACTTAACAAATGTGGCAAGAAAAGTTGTAGGCAAAAGTCACTTAACAAATGTTTCACTTAGCCTGAAAATTGTCAGTCCCACATAATGCAAGATAATTCTAGCAGGAAGTTTCCACATTAGGACGAGTGACAATTTTATCCATGCCCCCTCTATATAGGGACAGGGGGTGAAATATACTTATTCATATAATATATTGCATTTGTCAAGCACCCTTGACTGAAGTGAGACTGTATCAGCAAAGAAAAAACTGCTTTCTCTAACAAAACTCATCCTTACCTACCTCTTAAACTTTCTCCTGTTCTGAGCCTAAGCCATCCAGCTAGGTATTTACTTTTGAGTTTGTACCACCTTGTTTGTTAGAACATCTTTTCGTAGGTCTTAAGAGGCTAGACCACAAAAAAGCTTTAATTGCAATCATCAAAAGGGGATATTCTCCAGCTCAACCATAAAATGAGTGGGGAAAATACGCAGGGGAAGTTGAAAGGTCATGGTGCATTTGCATGAAGATGGTGAAAGCATGAAATTCAAAAAACTGGGGAGAGGGAGGTGCCAAACTACTTTTTCCCAGAAGCCATGATGAATTATCCTGTCTCAATATGTAGTATTTCTTCATTATGATCCAAAATATCAATGGGAAGACCTGGAGGACTGAGTCTCATTAGAAATTTATTGTAACCTTGTCATTCAAATGGCCAATGCATTGTGTACATTTATGAACATTTGGGTGACTTAGATCAGAGCTCTCCAGACTTGGCAACTTTAAGACTTATGGGCTTCAGCTCCCAAAATTCCTCAGCTAGCATGGCTGACTCAAGAATTCTGGGAGCTGAAGTCCAAAAGTCGTAAAGTTGCCAAGTTTGGAGATCCCTGAGTTATATTAAAAGAAAAGAAAAAGTCATATCATAAATGATTGTATATGTGAATATGATCTGATTCATACTGTTTCCTGCCCTCATCCCACCCCCGAAATTGGCACTGAAACCTCATTCATTTTATTTATCTGGTGGGACATATGCAGGGACAATTGACATATGTCAGTCACGCATGACTCTTAATGTGTACACACATTCTTAGACACAACCCAAGGCCTGCCACTTGAATGGTGTTATGCACGTCTGTTGGGAGTGAGTGCACCCCCAATCAGAACCAATTGTCATGGTTGCAAATAACATGGTTAAAACCTGTCACCCCCCACCACTATTTTAGATGCCTAGGCTGTGTCACAGCTGACACTGTCAAAATAACATCACCAGTGCATAAGAAAGAATTATCAGCAGGTTTGGGGAATCTCAGTTTGCCAAAGTATGCAGAGTTTGTGGTTTGCCTGAGTGTATTTGTGTGTGTATGTGCACTTAAGAATCAGGTTAGGGTTGGGTGTCAGGCCTGTCCCAACTTGAATCTTTAGAAAAGAAAGACCCTTGACTCCATTTGTAGCAAAAAGTATACTTTTACTAGGGACGTGGTGGCTCAGTGCGATAGGACGCTGAGCTTGACGATCAGAAGGTTGGCAGTTTGGCGGGTCGAATCCTGAGTGCCGCATAGCAGAGTGAGCGCCTGTTACTTGTCCCAGCTTCTGCCCACCTAGCAGTTCGAAAGCACATAAAAATGCAAGTAGAAAAATAGGGACCATTACGGTGGGAAGGTAACAGCCTTTGGCATCTAGTCATGCCGGCCACATGACCACGGAGACATCCTCGGACAAACGCTGGCTCTTCGGCTTTGAAACGGAGATAAGCACCGGCCCCTAGAGTCAGAAACGACTAGCATGCATGCGCATGGGAGCCTTTACCTTTACCTTTATACTTTTACTAAAGACATGTAGTTGCAGTGTAAGCAAAGCCAGATCTGAATATTCCTGCATAACGTCAGTGTTTTTCCCTTCTCCAGGACCATTCCCCCCTTGGTCATCTTGCTAATGTCTAATGATATTCAAACTAGGTGTTTTGGTGACAGTTCTAAAGTTTGGCATCTGTTTGGTGGGTGTTTGCATTCCATTCCTGTGCTGGTGTCCTTGGATCGGTCAACTGTGGATTCTAGTTGGCACTTCTTCTTGTTATCATCCCCCCTCCCTGCATCCCCCTCATTCCTCCTCACCCTTCTTCTCTATGGCAGGATGCCTTCAAAACAAAGTCAGGCTCAAGCAGGAGAACCTATGCCATCTCAGACAAGTGACTGTCCAATCTCTTCTTAAAAACCTCCAGTGACGGAGCGCCCACGATTTCCGGAGGCAAGCTGTTCCACTGTTTGATTGTCCTCACTGCCAGGAAGTTTCTCCTTAATTTCAGGTTGCTTCTCTCTTTGATCAGCTTCCAACCATTGTTTCTTGTCCTGCCCACTGGTGCTCTGGAGAATAATTTGTCCCCCTCTTCTTTGTGGCAGCCCCTCAAATACTGGAACACTGCTATCATGTCACCCCTGTTTCTTCTTTTCTTTAGACTAGCCAAACCCAAGTCCTGCAGCCATTCTTCATATGTTTTAGTCTCCAGGCCTTTGATCATCTTAGTTGCTCCTCTGTGAACTTTTTCCAAGGTCCCAACATCTGTCTTGTAGTATGGTGACCAAAATTGGTTGCAGTATTCCAGGTGTGGTCTCACTAGGGTTTTATAAAGCGGTACTAATACTTCATTGGATACAAAGTGTACCTGTTCACTAATTACCTTAAATCCAGACAGCCCTTGATGTCTTAATTTAGTTAACCCAACTAAAACAGAGCACATACTTGGAAGTATAGTCTACTGTCAGAGGAAGTGCAGAATTTGTTTTATTTTTCTTTCTCTTTTCTGTTTTTCTCTTGTGGTTTTTACTTTGTTAAAAAACATTCATTTTTTTTAAAAGAGAGAGAATGGAATGGCTGGAACAGCTAGAAGTTGGAACTTGTTGCTAATTCCATTTATTCTTCTCCATGAAGAGCATGGGATCTTGCATAAGATACACAGTGAGGACTGATAGAGGACAGGAGATAGTTAAAAAAAAATACTTCCAAATGTAATAATCTTCTAACCGGAGCTTGAGAAATAAGGCAGAGGATCAATTAAAATCTGTGAATGAATAAATAATTACCTAAGAGTATACACACAGCTGATCCACCTGGGATTGTAACAGCAACACAAAAGCAGTGCAGGTCAGATGTTCAGTAGACTTGATATGCAAACTGCAATGCCAATATTTCACAGGTGTGTACAAGTGTCTGGTATGTTATCAACGAACACAATAGTGTGGGTGGCTGCTAAGCAGAACATGGTGTTTCCTTAAATCTCTGAAGCATTGGTGGAGCAGTGGGCTAATGCCTCCTTAAGTAACACCAGCTGCCTGCAATTAGTGCAGGTTTGCATCCCACCAGGCTCAAGGTTGACTCAGCCTTCCATCCTTCTGAGGTAGGTAAAATGAGGACCCAGATTGTTGGGGGCAATTAAGCTGACTTTGTAATAATGCCGCTTGGGGTGTGTGTGTGAAAGCCCTAACAAGCAGGCATATACATAGAATGAAGGCTACTGCTAAGCTTGTAAGCCGCCCTGAGTCTTCGGAGAAGGGCGGGATATAAATGGAATTAAAATAAAAAAAATAAATTTATTCCAGGGTGTAAATTTATATCCATGTCATATTGAAAAGTTTAGTTGCTTCTTCTCAATAACTCACTAACCTTGAGAGACTTGTTAATACGTTTCTGGAACTGTTCGCTATGACTTTCCCTGCCCCATTGCTAGATAATCGGGTTGAAGGATTCGTATTATATTATGCAGTATTTTGTTTTATGGATTTAGAGAACAGACTGTCTGCTTTTCTTATGAAAATAATCTCAAATTAGGGATACAAAAGCTGCTGCAAACCATCTTTAGGCCGTAACCTTGCAGGATCCTAAAATGAGAACAATGGAGGAGACAAAAGACACAGTGGTATTCATTCATATAAAATCTAGGAGTAAATAAAGTCTTTTACAATGAGTAGAAAAATAAGAGAAACTATGTCACAGCTGAGGCTGTGGGAATTCAGGCATCTTCAAGTTTGCCAAGATTGAGAAACACTGATATAGTCCATTATTTTGCAGAGCTATCATTTCTGGTTACAAAAATCCAGACCACCTCTAAATGGGAGTGATTTCCCTTTGCTATTTCATTGTTATTTGGATTTCTGCAGCCCAGATATTGTACGAACCTAGAAAATGGTCTAATTCAATAACTAAGCTAAGTGTATTGTGTGAATGCAGCCACAGAGTTTGGCTGGCATTAATCCACATATTCTCATTTACCAATCCATTTCTCCATAGCTCTTCCTGCATCAGTCACTTCCTTCAGCCTTACTGACAACACAGCTGAGGAACAACAGAAGAAAGCAAGCCGATTAAAATTAAATTCCTGGGAGGAAAAACCTCGAGTCTTCATTATAATGGCTTAAATTAACATACGGGTCGTGTTTGCAATATTCCCCTTCCATTGTGTGGCACCAATGGGCCCTTATTTTTCTTTTTTCTTTTCCCCCATCTCGTGACATCTTCCTTCCTTTTGCAGTAACTCTGAAAACCTTTTTCTGATCCAAGAAGAGCACCCAGGATAGGGCAGGATTAAAGAATCAAAATAAAGCAAGACATCTGGGTGTGCTGTGCCCACTCCTACATTCCTCAAACTCTCTCAACTCAACTAATGTCGATGTAAAAAATTCCCAAACAAACTTCATTGTACGTTGAACAAGAGGGAGACTTTTTTTTTAAAAAAAAAATCTGGTGGTGCATTTCATGAACCCCAAACCACTGAGCCACCTGGGAGAAGAAAACCACATTTTTTTTTAAATTCCCTCCCCTTCTACTCCCTGTTTTTTTTCACTTCACTTAGTCTTTTCTACCTGATTTTTTTTCCCATCCCGGGGAGTCCTAGTATCTAATGGATTAGCAGTGATCTTCATAGATGGCTCACACCTGCAGTTCTGACTACTCCCCTCTTCTACTTTGTTCAATCAGCCATACCTTGGTAAGTCCATCAGCTTCCAGACTGACATGCAAAGCAAGACCCACCTGACAGACCTGACACCTGGGCGGAAGGGAAAAGTGTGTGGGGGGGAGGAAGACGGTGGACTTGCTCAATTAAAACTCCTGGGAGACGTACCAAGAACAACAAGGGGAAGGTCTGTGCATGATGCATAAGAAGTCAGAAGAACAAAATGGGTAACACTGGAAGTGACTCATGCAAGCAGTCAGAAAACTGAAACAAGAAGTTTGTGGCCCAAAGAGGAAACCCCGGGTGTGTACAATGCATTACTTGTCCACAACTACAATCCAGAGACATTCTGAAGGAATGCACCCATTGCAGTTGTAGTGACATGCAGACAACAACACATTGGTATACCTGCCCTCGGTACCCACAATTGAGCCAAAGAGTGAGACATTTGTCAAATGGGTTTTGTCCCATTTTACGACCTTTCTTGCCACCGTTGTTAAGCAAATCGCTGCAATTGAGAAATTAGTAAGCTGGTGGTTAAGTGAATCTGGCTCACCCACTGACTTTGCTTGTCAGAATGTCACAAAAGGCGATCACGTGACCTCGGGACAGAGCAACCGTCGTAAATCCATTGAACCAGTTGCCAAGCGTCTGAATTTTGATCACCTGATCATGGGGAATGCTGCAAAGGTTGTAACTGTGAAAAATGGTCATAAGTCACATTTTTCAGTGCCGTTGTAACTTTGAAGGTCACAAAGTGAACTGTTGTAAGTCAAGGAATACTCTACCTGTACACTTGAGGATCTCATGACAGCGCGATTGATCAGAGCAATTAATGTTGCTAATCTCTGGGCAAGATTTGTTTAACCTGTACACCTTTTGATCTTGTCTTTTATATTTTATATTTTATCTTATATAGTATGCCTTATTTTAATTGTGATGCTTCTGATATGAATAAACGTTTGCATTGGTAGCTGGCAAATCCTAGGTGAGAGAAAGGTAGCCTATGTTTAGTTACTTTGCCAAAACTGGCACTTATCTAGTCAAGGATTGGCATTGCTTTACTTCCATGCTTTCCACATCAGTGTACAGATAGTCCTCTACTTACGACCACAATGGAGCCCAAAACATCTGTTGGTAAATGAGACAGTTGCTCAGTAGGTTTCCCCCCGATGTTATGACCTTTCTTGCCACAGTTGTTAAGTGAATCACTGCAGTTTTTTTTTAGTAACATGGTTGTTAAGTGAATCTGGCTTCCCCTTTGACTTTGCTTGTCAGAAGGTCACAAAAGTGGATCACGTGACCTCGGGAAGCTTCAACCATCATAAATATATGCCAGTTGCTAAGTGTCTGAATTTTGATCATGTGATCATGGGGATTCTGCAATGGTCACAAGTGTGAAAAATGCTCATCAGTGGCTTTCTTTCAGTGCCATTGTAACTTTGAATAGTCCCTAAGTGAACAGTTCAGCACTGCTTGTAACCTGGAGCAATTTAGCAAGGAATCATCATCATCACTCACTCATAACCTCGCAGGAGGAAAAGAGTGGATTTTGGTACTAAATAAAGCCCACAACTTCCAAATAAATAAACAAAATTTTTCAAGCAGATCATTCCTAAGGTGCTTTTTCAGGAGGCAACTGGACTTCCTTTTTTTTTTTAAGACGTTTCGTTTCTCATCCAAGGAGCTTCTTCAGCTCTGACTGGATAGTGGGGGAATGGAAGGATTTATACTCCTTACAGACAGCTGGTCATTGGCATTCTTTGAGAGAGTCCCTGAGGCCACTTGGAGGTTTACCTGTGTCCTCAGGGTCACCTGAGCAGGGCAAATGTATGTGGAGCCTTCTTGGCTGCTGGATTTTTCTGCCCTGTGTCCCTTCACTGTTGAGGACAGGCGCAGGGTGTTGGGGATGAGTCTGTGTTGTCTGCATCTCAAACTGAAGCACAAATAGTTCCTGTCATCTGCAATGTTTTCTGGAAATCTGTTTATACTCCCACACCATTCAAAGGGGATTTATCCAAAGTGCATAGCCAAATGTTCATGGAGATTCCCAGTCATCCAGGTCAAAGGTGCTTTTTCAGGAGGCAACTGGACTTCCTTGTTTCTTTGAAGACGTTTCACTTCTCATCCAAGAAGCTTCTTCAGCTCTGACTGAAATTCAGTTGTCTCCTGAAAAAGCGCCTAGGGGACAACTATGACCTGGATGACTGAGAATCCCCATAGACATTTTTAAGCAGATGTGGTTGTTGTGGCAAGTTTTGAAGCACAGGGAAATTCTTACAGAGATGCAATGTGGGATTTGTAAGGGAGGTGCATCTGCAAGAAGAGTTTCAATGAGATAGGAGAATTTAAGAAGAGACTGGACAGCCATTTGCCTGAAATGGTGTAGGGTTTCCTGCCTGAGCAGGGGGTTGGACTAGATGACCTCCAAGGTCCCTTCCAACTTCTTCTTCTTCTTCTTCTTCTTCTTCTTCTTCTTCTTCTTCTTCTTCTTCTTCTTCTTCTTCTTCTTCTTCTTCTTCTTATTATTATTATTATTATTATTATTATTATTATTATTATTATTATTATTATTATTATTATTAAATCTGTACATTTAAATCGGTACGTAAAGCTGGTGTAACGTGGTTCAGATGTTGGACTGGCACTGGGGAGTTCCATATTTGACTTTACATTCAGATGTGGAAATTCACTGATTTATCTGGGCCATGTGCAGTTGCTTTCACTCCAAGCTACTTCACAGGATTACCACTGTGGGGATGAAGTGAAGGGAGAGCCCCATTTAGGCCCCTCAGAGTTCTGGAAGGAAAAGCAGCATAGCAAGACAGCCCATTTGGTCTACTGGTTAAGGGTCCAAGCTAAAAAGTAGGAGACCATGATTTCAAGTCCTCTCATAGCCATGAAAGCCAGCTGGGTGACTTTGGGCCAATCACCAGGAGATTGTGAGTTCTAGTCTGGCTTTAGCCATGAAAGCCAGCTGGGTGACTTTGGGCCAATCATCACAAGACTGTGAATTCTAGTCCCACCTTAGCCATGAAAGCCAACTGTGTGATTTTGGGCCAAGCACCAGGAGACTGTGAGTTCTAGTCCTGCTTTATCCAGGAAAGCCAGCTGGATGACTTTGGGCCAATCACCAGGAGATTGTGAGTTCTAGTCTGACTTTAGTCATGAAAGCCAACTTGGGTGACTTTGGGCCAGTCACTCTTTGTCTCTCTCAGTCCAACCCAACCCATCTCACAGGATTGTTGTTGTGGGGAAAATAGGAGGAAGAAAGTGTGTTGGATACGTTCTTTACATAACTAATACAGACGGGATAAATAATTAATAATAATCCATCAAATATGAACCTTTTTTTTCAAAATTCACCCATCTCTTAGCACAGCAGAGCAACTTGCTATGTTTTTTAAGCTATGTTTCACAAAAGTCTGCAGAAAAAAAATACATACCTTGTTTCTGAAAGCTATGTACAAAAATGCATTACGCTGGAAGAAATCGGGGGGGGGGGGGAAATGCATTGGAAGCAAAACTGTTCTGGAAAAAAAGTAGGCAGGTTTGCAGCAAGACCCTTAGGAATAGGGTGAATGAGATTGGTGAAGGAAACGGGATGTCGAGAGAAGCCAGAAATCAACACTTCTGCCCGTCTCTGATTTCAGTAGTTTCACGTTTTTATAAAATAAAACGTGAATGCAAAAAACTCCAACCCACTTCAGAAATATTTTTCTTGAAAGCGACAGACATTTAAAGTACAGTGTGCATGTCACAGGTAGCAATCAGAGTGATGCATAAAAACAAATGGTGCATTACAATTGGATTGCATTATGTGCCAAAGAGCTGAATTATCTTGCAAGTTTTCAGCCGTAATGGGAAAAACGTAGCTTGCATTCTCCCTGTGTGGTCTCTCTCTCTCTCTCTCTCCTTTCAGCTCACACTTTTCCACTTGTTATCTCTTCCTGACCTACATACCTAGCATAGAGACTCTCTCAAGCTTATCAATCAAAGCTTGAAGCACACTGGAGCTGGCTTAGCTGGTTCCTGCATTAATCAAGAGGAAGCCGTAATTGGCCCTTACCTGGATGGCTAGGAATGAAATCCTTGAAGAAAAACAATAAATGTGAATGGCTGGTAAGTTGAATGAGAAGCAAAGCAACAGTAGAATGGAAAACAGAGTTGGAAGGGACCTTGGAGGTCTTCTAGTCCAACCCACTGCTCAAGCAGGAAGCCCTATAATGATTCAAACAAACGGCTGTCCAGTTTCTTCTTAAAAACCTCCAGTGTCAGAGCACTCACAGCTTCTGGAGGCAAATCTTCTACTGATCAATTGCTCTGACTGACAGTAAATTTCTCCTTAGTTCTGGGTTGGTTGGTTAATTTCCATCCATTGTTTTTTGTCCTGCCTTCAGGTGCTTTGGAGAATAGGTTGGCTCCCTCTTCTTTATGGCAACCCTTTAGATACTGGAACACTGCTATCATGTCACCGTGCCGTTTTATACTGTAGGTCTTAAGAGTAGCAGCAAGCATTTCTTTCTGGAACAAAGAGTTCCTGGTGATTCTTGAATACATTTGGGAAATAAGCAACCTGGAAGTCTGTGCCTATGGCTGAACTACAACTCCCAGCATGCTTCATCACTGGATGTAGCTCTTGGAGAGCTAACAGTAGTAAGAGCTAGGACTGTGGAGGTCTGAACTGGCATTTAGCAGTAGTTAGAAGGCAAAAAACCTGAATGAATTATGGTAGCTGCTCACCCACCTTCAGTGATCTCAAAAAGCTAACCAGGATTGGAGCTGGTTGATACTTGAATGGGAAAATACCAGGAAATCTCAGGCCTATAGGCTAACTTTAAAAAAAATCCTGGAAGAAGACAACAGAAAATCAACTTCAGTATTTTTGTAAAGAAAGCTACGTGACAGTCATCCATGAAATCATGACAAGCTGAGCTTCACTCAGAAATTTTCTAGGAAGACCATTCATCTAATCTACAGATAATATAGCTTGGTAGAGCAGCATAGGGATGACTATCCTTAATACCTGTTTAATGACAGGTTGTACTGCATTATTGCTTTATGGGTTGGGCAATTCATTTGACAGAGTGCTCATAACTGTCACATCATTTGCTCCACCCTTTCTATATTTTTAGACCATTTCAAGTATTGCTCTTCTAGGTCCAACCTTCATGAGACCTTGAAACCTGAAAAGATGTGTGATGTGTATCTTTCCCTGTCTGGTCCTATTCCTATCCTCCTCCCTCTCTCCCCCTTCACTCCGCCTTTAGGATGCCAAATGTGCTGAACAAGAACTCACATTTCCAATTCACTTTGTGTGTGTGTGTGTGTGTGTGTGTGTGTATCTAAAGATTTAATGGCATTGCACTGAATTTGTAAAGTGACACCACAAAAATCAGGGTTTTTTTTGCTAAAGGTGTATACGCATTATCTTTTGTTGTTGTTGTTTCTTTGCAATTTAACTTCCCTTTTGAAGACACCTTATCTAGGTTGACATAATAGTTCTTTCAAGCTTGGGAATGCTGGTTCCTGCCTTGCTAACTGCTCTGCTAACAAAGATCTTGTTGGAATCCAACCGAAGCAACTTGGAGGCAGCCAGTTCCTTCAGGAAAATCAAAACACTCATTCAAACCTTTGCACATCCTTACAATTGATTTTTTTTCCTGCTTCCATTTTTGTCCCATTTGGAATCCTCCCAATCCGGTTCCTTGTAAAGGTTAAAGGTAAAGGTAAAGGTTCCCCCACGCATGTGTGCTAGTCGTTTCCGACTCTAGGGGCTGGTGCTCATCTCCATTTCAAAGCCGAAGAGCCAGCGCTTGTCCGAAGACGTCTTCCGTGGTCATGTGGCCGGCATGACTAGATACCAAAGGTGCACGGAACGCTGTTACCTTCCCACTGTAGTGGCCCCTATTTTTCTACTTGCATTTTTACATGCTTTCGAACTGTTAGGTTGGCAGAAGCTGGGATGAGTAACAGGCGCTCACTCTGTTACATGGCACTCGGGATTTGACCCGCCAAACTGCCGACCTTCTGATCGACAAGCTCAGTGTCCTAATCCACTGAGCCACCGCGTCCCTATTCCTTGTAAAGGCACTGTGCTAAACACAAATAACTAATGGGACCTGACAAGTTGGTTGGGCTTGAGAAGAAAGAGAGAATTGACCAAAAATACATGAAATTGACCCAGTTATTAAAGGACAAGTGGTTCTATGCACCAAAAATGTTTTGTGGTGTGAAGCCAAAGACAAAATGTGCATCTCCTGATTCAATGTAAAAATAACCTGTAAGGAAGAAAAGTCTTCATCATGGTTCCATCCAAGCTGGGGATAAACAACATGGTAACTGCTTTGGGAAGAAGGTTGTAGTTTATTGGAGAGGAGAACCAGACAGGAAGATGGCTGGCAGAAAAGAAGGGCTGACCACATGTAGGGAATAGGTTTCTATACCCTCTGGATCCTTTTGTTTGGAGTTGCTTCCTGTTCCTGTTTGAGGCTATTTCCTGTGTCATGTATTCTGGCCTGAGTGTGCTTCTCTGGTATTCTTGATGGTTGTGGGTCAATCCTAGTACGTCCAAAGGTCATATCCTGCTTTCTTGAGGCTGGAGTATGTAGATGTTAGGGCTTTGTCTTCCTAAGGTCCTGGCTTCAACCTTCTTGATGGCTTACATTTGCATGTCTATAGAACTGGTTTTCTGCTTGGGGGAAGGAGACCTGAGACTATTAAGAAAACTGGGCATTCTTTCCTGGTTCTGCAATATCTTTTTAGGAAATATATTTTTTCTGCCCTTTTAATATTTCCCTTTCTGGGGAGCTGACTTCCCCCAAACCCAACTAGACTAGCTCCTGAAACTTAATTCAAAATTGGCAATAGAGTACAGGTAGTCCTTGACTTAAAACAATTCGCTTAGTGACTGTTCAAAGTTACAACGGCCCTGAAAGTAGTGGACTTATGACAGTTTTTCACACTTATGACCGCTGCAGCATCCCCACAGTCACGTGGTCAAAATTCAGACTCTTGGCAACTGGTTCACATTTATGAGAGTCGCAGGGTCCCGGGTTCGTGCGATCCCCTTTCTGAGACCTTCTGACAAGCAAAATCAATGGGGAAGCCAGATTCATTTCACCACCGTGTCACTAATTTAACACCTGCAATGGTTCACTTAATAACAGTGGCAGGAAAGGTCGTAAAATGGGGCAAGATTCACTGAACACATTTTTCACGTAACGACACAAATGTAGGTCGTAAGTCGAGGGCTACCTAGATCAACATTGATTGCACCAGAACAGTAAGATTTTGGGTGAAAATGTGTTGGATTACCACTGTCCCAAGTCCAATCGTCTTTTTGAATCGACGTACCTGCTTGGAAATGAATTCAACCCTCCTGCTTCTTTTCTAAGTTTAAAAGAAAGGGGATCATGAAAACAAGAGTGGGCCTTTTTTTGCTTTTTCTGCCTAAAATAATAATAATAATAAAGGCTTTTTTCCCCCAGACTAGAGCTAAACTTTATCCACCGTCATCACTCAAGGCAGACAGTTGAGAGCAATACTGGAGCAAATAATTGTGCCTATCTATCAACAGCTTTTGTCCGTGAGTTACTGAGTCTTATACTAAAGTGGGCACCAAACAGCACTGGGAGTAGATTAAAGGCAAAAGATCTCTCTTCTGTTGCTTCCCTGCTTACCAGCTGTTATTTTCTATAGGAGGAGACAGGAGCTCCCACAATATCTATAAGAATAATATAGACAAACTCGCCTGCAGCAAACTCATTTTTCTCCTCTGCATGTCATAAAACAGTTTATTCTTCTCCTTTTAACATTAAACTTCCTTCTATCTTGTCATCTGGCCCTGACGTTAATTATGTTTGCACAGTATGTTAAGCATCTATAAATCTGAGTAAAACATTTCCCCACTACACACACACACACAGAGACACACACTTTGGGTTTTTGCTTGCCCTTTGCATTAAGAAAGAAGACCCCTTTGATCCTGAGACACCGCCGTGCGGAAGAAACAAATACATTTTATTAGCATCTGTAATGGTTCAGTCGGATCAAGAAGTGCCATTTTGGAAGGCTCAGATCGATCTGTAATAGTTAGAGAAGGAAAAAAAAATTGCATTTATATGTAAAGTATGCGCACTTTCACGGAATGTGTAGATTATTTACAAATCGTCCTCGATTTACAGCCATTTGTTTAGTGTCCGCTCAAAGTTACAATGGCACAGAAAAAAGTGACTTAGGACTATTAGCATCATTGCATCAACCCCATGGTCACATGATCGAAAATCAGGCATGTGACAACTGGCATGTTGCAGTGTCCCAGGGTCATGTGATCTTCATTTGAAACCACCTCAACTGGCTTCTAACAAGCAAAATCAATGGGGGGAAGCCAGATTCACTTAACGACTGCATAATTCTTGCTTAACAACTATGGCAAAAAAAAGTTGTGAAATAGGGCACAACTCAGTTAACAAATGTCTTGCTTAGCAATGGAAATTTTGGGCTCTATTGTGGTCGTACGTTGGGGACTCCCTGTACTTCTCAGCCATCTCTGCAGCTGTACCTACCTACCTACCTACCTACCTACTGGAAGATTTATTTATTTATTTATTTTACAAAAGTCAATTTTCCCTTCATATGAAGCTTGGTTCCTGTTCATCCATGTCAATATTCCTTTCTTGGCAGCATGATGGTGTCAGGCGCAAAGAATTGGTGCCATTCTTAAGGTTACAGCTGAGAATATTTATTTAAGCCTATACACAAGAATCGGGTCAACTAAAGTTCAACACTAAATTGGCACCAGATAAGGGTCAATTCAGGAGGGGTCGGGCTTGGAGTGCTTATGTCAACGTAATGATTCTAAGCTGATGATGTGCTTAACTCCACCACCACTGCCCAGCTCTGCTTGTTCTTCTCCTACAGATAGAAGTTATTGGGCAGGATCATCTTCCTGGCTATTTTTTCATCTTCACAGTCTAGCCCACAACCCTGATAATCTCCCACTCAAATATTAATTAGGCGCAACATTTACATAGCTTTTTTGAAGTCAGCCAGGAAGCTTTTGCTGTAAGGAAGAATATTTTTAGCTTTCATCAAGGCAGCTGATGTACTGAGTAAAGAAGATGACCTTGGCAGAGATAGATCAGATCTGTTACCAAAGTGATGAGGAGAAAAACATAGCTTGAGTCCAAAACAATCGGGAAATATGCAGAAGCAGCTCAGATACCTCCCTAACTCAGTTGGGTGTAAGAAAGGGAGGACGTGCAGAACAATCAGATTTGCAAGATTCTGTTATTGTATGCCATCTCAGTAAAGTATGTCAACAAAATATCCACAATCTTTTGAAGAGACTGGACAGCCACTTGTCTGAAAGGGTATAGGTTCTCCTGCTTGACTAAAAGACCTCCAAGGTCCCTTCCAGCTCTATTCTAGTTGATTTATTGAGTTGGCCAATTCTTTGGAACCTCCCCAGATAAGAAGAGGATGGGGTATCACCCACATGTGCTCCAGACAATTGATTATTGCAAGGAGCCTGCACGACAGCGGTCTTTGGTAGGTTTCAATACTAGGAGAAGAAATTAGCCATCTTGTTTACAACAAAAACAGTCTTTTAAAGGTCACTAAGCCTCACTTTCTAATTAGATTCAGAAGTTGTCTATTGTCTTGTCCTAAGCCAAGCACACACAAATAGACAAAAAGGCAGTTTGCACACTTTACTACACAAGGTTTGCAAATGCACTCACTTACAGTTTAGAGACAAATCCCCCCCATCTCAAAGTTCAGCAAGTTTAAGTTATAGAGTTCCAAAATCAAAACAGCACTCAGATCTTGTAGAAAGTATGTCAGCTGGTCTGCTTTCAAAGTCAGAGTTGTGAGGTTCAAGAGTCAAGGGGCACAGAGAATGAGAGTTAATGAATGGTTGTCGTCAACAGAGGACTTGATCTTGTTTCTGTAGTTTAATAGAAGCAGTCCTAGTATACAGTACCTCTTTTAGTGGGGCAGTCTCATGTTGGTCTATCTTTGCAGCCTGATGACCACTTGCATTAGAAAGGAAAAGTAATTCCATGCCTTCTTCATTGGAAACTGACCCCATCCACTCTGGCTGATCAGACAGTACTCTATTTAATGGCTCTGAAGCTGATTGCTCTTTGTCTGCTGGCAATTCTGGAGCTGGCTGCTTCCTATGATTCCAAATCTGAGCTCACTACGACACCTACTAACCATCTTAAAGCTATTAGAGATCTTCAGAACAACAAGCTTAAAAAGTCACCGGGTAAGTTTAGCTTCAACTCTGAACAAAAGAAAACAATAATTCCAAGCTGAAGAACTTAAAGAATTTAAAATAAACAGAAAACAGCTAGATAAGATTTTGGCATAAGAAAGTTATAAATGGATTAAGGATCCAATTAAATTTGGAATAATGACTTTTACTATAAGTTTTGAATTATGTATAAAAAAATAAATAGCTTCCTGTGGGAACCAAAATTATTTTGGCTACCTTGGCTCATAACAAAGAAACAATTTCATTCTACCACTTTTTAGGTTAACAATTGTCAGAAAAGCTCTCAGCTAAATAAAGACCTCAAGCAATGTATGTATGCAAAACAGTCTTGTCAAGGGTGGGAGCCTCTATGGAATTCAGTGGAACAGAATTGCCCATTCCCTGAGCTATCTCTTGCCTTCAGGTGAATCGCCCCCCCCCCCAATCTGGCACTCGCCGGATATGGTAGAATAGTAATCATCAGGATTTCCAATCAAGATGCTGCATCTAAAAAGCAGAACATTCTAGAAGGTGATCTTACATAATAGCATCTCCTTGGGTGGGGAGGGGGGGAGATAGTTTTAAAGTTTACTAGAAGTATTTTTAATAAAATAATAAGAACAATAACAAAAACATGAAACTCATAAATATCCAGGAAAAGAGGATGGGCTCTGAATACAGGTAGTCCTCAACTTACAACAATTCATTTGGTAACCGTTCAAAATTACAACAGCACTGAAAAATGTGACTTGACTGTTTTCCATAGTTATGACCTTTGCAGCATCCCCATGATCATGTGATCAAAATTCAGATGCAACTGGTTCATATTTATGACTTTTATTGTGTCCCCGGATCATGTGATCATCTTTTGCAATCTTTTGACAAGCAAAGTCAAAAGGTTCACTTAACAACCGGATTACTAACTTATCAACTGCAGTGATTCATTTAATAACTGTGGTAAGAAAAGTTGTAAAATGGGGTAAAACTCACTTAACAAATGTCTCACTTAACAACAGAAATTTTGGGTTCAGCTGTGGTCATAAGTCGAGGACTACCTGTACTTTTATTGTGTAATTTTTTAAAAAAACAAACAAACGTTAGAAAGGTTATTTGTCACATATATGCTTTTTGGGGGGTGGGTGTCTTGTTCTTCCATCTTCTTTAGATCAGGTGGAAAGCATTGCAGTTATCAGGAATTGTTTAGAAATCAGTCCATTGGGGCTAACGTAGCTTTAATTGGAAAGCTTTTTTGCCCAATTGCAAACTTCAGAGAGAGAAAAAAACTGAAGCAACTTTTTTTGTTTTGCTAAGTTCGCAGTGAACATTTTAAACTCTTTAGTCAGATTTTAAGAATTAAAATTTTAAAGTTGCATCTTTAGACAGCTTTCTTTTTCTTGCTTTAGTCTTTTATTATTTTATAATCTTCTTTCTATTTTTCCTTCTATGTTTCTGTAGTTTTTAAAATCTCAGTTAAAATCTTCTTTTAATAAAATTTATTTAGAAAAATTAAAACACCTAAGTTATACAGAGGATAGAAAGATATGACGCTTCAGTTTTAATCACATCCCTCATATTGATTTCTTTTTTAAATGATCCAGACTGCCTATAGCAACTTTCACTTATGAGTTAAGTGCAGATTAACAGAATAGCAGAATAACAGAGTTGTAAGGGACCTTGGAGATCTCCTACCTAGTCCAACCCCCCACCCAAACAGGAGACCATATACCATTTTAGACAAATGGTTGTCCAATTTCTTCTTAAAAACCAGTGTTGGAGCACCCACAAATTCTGTAGGCAAGCCTTTCCTCTGGTTTATTGTCAGGAAATTCCTCCTTGATTTCTTCTTAGTTCCAGGTTGCTTCTCTCCTTGATTAGTTTCCATCCGTTGCTTCTTGTTTTGCCTTCTGGTCCTTTGAAAAATAAATCGACCCCATCTTTTTTGTGGCAGCCCCTCAAATATTGGAACACTGCTATCGTGTCACCCCCTAGTCCTTCTTTTCACTAGACATACACATTCCCTACAACTGTTCTTCATATCTTGTGGCCTCCAGCTTCCTAATCATCTTTGTTGCTCTTCTCTGCATCCTTTCCAGAGTCTCTACATCTTTTTTATAATATGGTGACCAAAACTGGATGCAGTCTTCTAGGTGTGGCTTTTTCCATGTTTTCTTTTACACCTTTCATTTATCTGCTATGTGTGACCTAAATCAGTGACCTGAAATTATACATTTTAGCACTGTTAGTATTTAGAGGGAAATAGCCTGGGAGAAAAAAAGGAAGGAGAATATTAATAATATTAATAATAATCTCCTTCCAGTCTAACACAGTCTTTGGATTAATTTTGTATTAAAAGTGTAAGACTGGAAGAGAGGAAAGAAACTTTTTAGCACACAAATAGGAGATGGAATTCACACTTTGTGTGTTATGCCAGTGGTCTCCAACTTTTCTGGCTTTGTGTGGAATGGTTCTGAGTGAGTGGCAGGTGAGTGCACACACGCAGCTGCATTTCCGCAAGCAGCAGGCACACACACCTGCCACTCACACAAATGGAGCTGCACATGCGCATTTGCCCCCCCTACTGAGCATGCAAATGGAGCTATGTGCACACATGCAGTTGCCTGCCTCTTCCACGGCCCTATTCTGAATTCAGTAGTGGGCCATGATCTGGGGATTAGGGACCCTGTGTTATTTATTTATTTATTTATTTAGTTAGTTAGATTTATATACCGCCCTTTCCCTGAGGACTCAGGGCGGTTTACAGGGAATTAAAAAATCCAACATACAAAAGTTAAAAAACTGAATTAAAAATATTAAATTAACCCTGTAGACTTAAAAACCCCAATTAAAATTTCTCCTCAGCCTGGGCCCGAGAGCTCAAAGAGCCAGGTCTTCAGGCCCCGGCGGAATGATCGGAGGTCGGGGGCAGTTCTCAGCTCCACCGGCAGCTGGTTCCAGAGGGCCGGCGCTCCCACTGAGAAGGCCCTATCCCTGGGTGTCACCCGCCGGCAATCTCTCACCGGCGGAACCCTGAGCAGACCCTCCCTGTGGGAGCGCACTGGGCAAAGGGCGTTTGATGCCGGCAGCAGGTGTTCCCTCAAATAACCCGGACCCAGGCCATGTAGGGCTTTATAGGTGATAACCAGCACCTTGAATTTCACCCGGAGGGCAACCGGAAGCCAATGCAGCTCGCGGAGTAGAGGTGTTACATGGGAGTATCGGGAAACCCCCATTACAACTTGCGCGGCCGCATTCTGCACCAGTTGAAGCCTCCGAGTGGTCTTCAAGGGCAGCCCCATGTAGAGAGTATTACAGTAGTCCAAACGGGAGGTCACAAGCACATGAGTAACTGTTCGTAGGGCGTCTCGGTCCAGATAGGGACGCAACTGGCGCACCAGGCGAACCTGTGCAAAAGCCCCCCTGGTCACGGCTCCTATATGGTCTTCAAAATTGAGCCGTGAATCCAGGAGGACGCCCAGGTTGCGAGCCCTATCAACGGGGGGTAACACCTCACCCCCCATCATTAAGGATGGAATAACTTGGTTAACCCGAGACGCTGATATGCACAGCCACTCAGTCTTGGCGGGATTGAGACGAAGCCTGTTTCTCCCCATCCAGACCTGAACCGCCTCCAGGCACCAGGACATCACGGAGAGGGCATCACTGGGTTGGTTCGGGGTGGAAAGAAAAAGTTGGGTATCATCAGCGTACTGGTGATACCCCACCCCAAAACCACGAATGATCTCGCCCAGCGGCTTCATATAGATGTTGAACAGGAGGGGCGAGAGAACCGACCCCTGAGGAACTCCACAAATGAGAGACCTCGGGGCGGACCTCTGCCCTCCTGCCAACACCGACTGCGAGCGGCCCCGGAGGTAGGAGGAGAACCACCGTAGAACGGTGCCTCCCACTCCCAACCCCCTGAGACGCCGCAGCAGGATACCATGGTCGATGGTATCAAACGCCGCTGAGAGATCTAATAGGACCAGGACAGAGGAACAACCCCTGTCCCTAGCCCTCCAGAGATCATTCACCAGCGCGACCAATGCCGTCTCCGTGCTGTGTCCGGGCCTGAAGCCCGATTGGTACGGGTCCAGATAATCAGTTTCCTCCAGGAACAGAGGGAGCTGGTGCGCCACCACACTCTCAACAACCTTCGCCAGAAAGCGAAGGTTGGAGACTGGACGATAGTTGTTTAAAACAGCCGGGTCCAAAGCAGGCTTCTTGAGAAGGGGTCTCACCACCGCCTCCTTCAAGGTGGCAGGAAAGACACCCTCCTTCAAGGAAGCAGTTATTACTGCATGGAACCAGCCTCGTGTTCCCTCCCGAGCCGCATAAGCAAGCCAGGAGGGGCACGGATCCAACAAACAGGTGGTGGTGCTCAATCTCCCCATGATCCTGTCCACATCATCAGGGGAAACAGGATCGAACTCAGTCCAGATAACTGAGTTAAGACCGCCTGGTTCCTCCACATCAGACTCTGCCCAGTCAGAGTCCAAGCCGGTCCGGATCCGAGCGATTTTGTCCACCAGATGATGACTAAACTCCTCGGCTCGTCCCTGCAAGGGATCCTCTCTCACCTCCTGGTTAAGGAGGGAGCGAGTCACCCTAAACAGGGCGGCCGGGCGATTATCTGCGGACGCGATAAGGGCGGCAAAGTAGATAGACTTCGTCGTCCTTATCGCCGCAAGATAAGACCTTATAAAGGTTCTTAACTGCAATCGGTCGGATTCAGATCGGCTGGACCTCCAACCGCTCTCTAGACCTCGTCTCCGACGCTTCATCTCCTGGAGCTCCACAGAGAACCATGGGGCCCAGCGGGATCTGCGACGGGTCAGAGGTCGCATGGGTACAACGCAGTCGAGTGCCCTGGTGGCAGCCGTTTCCCAGGCCTCCACCAGGGCATCGACTGGGCTGTGGGTAAGGGTGATAGGTATAGGCCCAAGCGCCCTCTGGAACCGGTCCGGGTCCATTAGGCGCCTGGGGTGGAACCACCTGGTCGGTTCTGCCGCCCAGCGGCGGGGGGTGGCATGACGGAAAACCAGCCTCAGGAGGTGATGATCTGACCATGACAGAGGGGTGATGGACGGAGAACCCCCTCCCAGATCATCCAACCACTGTCCAGACAGGAACACCAGGTCGAGAGTATGATCCCCCTCATGAGTCGGGCCCTCAATAACCTGGGTCAGGCCCATGGCTGTCATGGAAGCCATGAACTCCCGAGCTAACTCCGACGACCCTCCCAGTGATGGCAGGTTGAAGTCACCCAGGACTATAAGCCTGGGGAACTCCACTGCCAACCCTGAGAGGGTGTCAAGCAGCTCAGGCAGGGCTGTTGCCACACAGCTGGGCGCCAGGTATGTAAGCAACAAGCCCAACTGAACCCGAGGACCACATCTCATGAGGAGGGATTCACTCCCGGCCATCTGGACAATGGTGTCCTCCCGGGGACACAAAGTCTCCCGAATAACCACTGCCACCCCACCGCCCCTGCCCTGAGCCCATGGCTGGTGCAGCACCCGGAAACCTGGAGGGCATAACTCGGTAAGAGGAACCCCTCCCTCCGAGCCCAGCCAAGTTTCCGTGATGCACGCTAGATCCGCACATTCCTCCTCGATCAGATCACGGATGAGGGGAGCTTTGTTAACTACGGATCTAGCGTTAAAATAGACCAGCCTGAGCTCAGGGGCCTGATCACCCTCATCCCCGGGTAAGAGGGTGCTAACCGGAGGGTCAGAGCGCGCCACCGCTCGGAGATAGCGGGGGCGCGATCCCAGATGTTGATATGGCCCTCCGCGCAAACATCTGCTGCCATACCCTATCGCCGTGGGGATTCGATGCCCCACCCCCACATTCCCAGCACCAGCAGCCACCTCCCCTGACTCCGTCCCGTCAGGACCTCTAACAGGTCCAGACTGAGTGCCGGTTACAAGTTCCCTCCCTCCCCCCCTCCCTCCCCCTCCCTAACCTCTTAAAATAACCGGCTAAAAATCTTATCAGGGGCCTCTTGGCACGTCTTAACTCGAGGCCCCTATCTAAGCCCAACCACCTCTCGGGGTCCCAAAGCTTGGGCCCGTCATTAAGGGGAGTATGGAAACAGGCGACAGGTCACGCCCATGAGGCAGGAACCGCCCTAAGGGCATACAAGTCCGCTTCGGAATAATGATAGACCATATTGCGCTCGAATAGTCTCTTAGGGCCAATGTTGTAAATCTGTCCAGAGGATCGCTCATTGATGGTACATAGATGGAGAAAGAAAGAGTCCAGTGGGCATATCTCTCAGACTGCAAGGCCATCTCAGCTCTCACCTGAGATGGAAATCCAAGGGACAACCTCAGCCGTCCTCTCACTCCAGCTGAGGAGTCTAATTGGAGCAGAGAGAGAAAAGAGGGGTCCTAAGCCAGGCCCACCCCAACTGGTCTCTCACACCAGTGAGGTGGTCGCTGACCAGCCCAAAACCGTCCTCCCACCACGGTCCGGTCCCGGCCACACTGGACTATCAATAGGGGGGGATCTTAATTCCCATCTGGTATGGAGCTAGCCATAATGCCTGCCTGTCAACAAGAAAAGTAAGAACAGGCAGGCCAGGCCTCTGTCGATCCTCGCATCTCCAGCCAGCGCCGCCAGTCTGGGGGGGGAGAACAGAAACATTCTTTCCCACACGCCCGTCCGCCAGTCCAGGCAATCTTCCAACGGCGGAGAGAGGCAATCCCAGCAGCTGTATTGAGTCCGGGAATTCGCCAACATGTCCGCCGAGGCCGATGACCAGGCCCACCGTCTGCAACCACCATCCGGGAGGAGAAGAAGGCTCCGCGCCACCAAAAACGGCGCCAGCCAGCTGATGGTCATAGAAGGTCTCCGACCGGTGGGATCGTCGCCGCTGCCCCTCCGACAAGCGGACGGTATCCACGGCGAGCAGGCAGAAGAGGGAAGGCAGGGCAAGGCGTCCCGGACTTCTCGGCGCCATAGCGGAGCTCGGCAGGTCGGCAGGCAGGCAGATTCTCAAACGCCGCTAGTTCAGATCAGCAAACCGCTAGTTCAGAGGGGGGGGCTCAGCGCCACAAAAAGCAGCGCCCCAGCAGCTGTTTTAAAATCCCCCCAATCCCCAAAGTCGCCTCGGCAAGCCGGCAAAAGAAGGAAACAAGGCAAGGCGCCCCGGACTCCACATCGTTGCAGCAGTTATCGGCGTCATAGCGGAACTCGACAGATCGGCAGGCAGGGAGTTCTCAAACACCACCAGTCCGGATCAGCAAGCCGCCAGTTCGGAGGGGGGGGCCCAGCGCCACAGAGAGCAGCGCCCAGCAGCTGTTCCAGAATCCCCCGATCCCCAAAGCAAGCCGGCAGAGGAAAGAAATAAGGCAAGGCATCCCGGGCTTCACGGTGCTGCAGCAGCGTTCGGCGCCATAATAGAGCTCAGCAGGTCGACAGGCGGCAGTTTTCAAGCGCCCATAGTTCGGAGGGGGGGGCTATGCGCCGCAAAGATTAGCGCCCAGCAGCTGTTTATTAAATCCCCCACCCCCAGAGTCGCCTGAACATACCATGGGCCTCCCTGAGCTAATTCCTTTGGAGCCCTCGAAGAGCGCCCGAAGCTTAGGTTGCGGCCGTCACCATCTTGGGGAAAAAAAAACACAACACAACATTTTTCTTTATTTGTTTTTAGCTTAGAATGCTATGTGAACTCAGCCCCTGTGGTTAGTAAACGGAATAACATAATAACAGATTTGGAAGGGACCTTAGAGATCTTCTAGTCCATGCCCCTACTCAAGTAGGAAATCCTAAACCCTTTTCAGACAAAATGGTTTTCAGACCTTGGTTTTCAGCTTCATGTGATGTCTGAATCAAGGGAAGCAGTCTACTCAATATCCCTCAGCTAACTAAACAATGACTTTGTTATAAAGTGTGTAGCCAGGAGACAGTTTGGCTTTGAACCATAATAGGAAAGTATCAATGAGACTTTAGTTGATTTGACTCATGTTATGTCCATTGATTTCAACTGATTATTACCAGGAAAGACCAATCCAGGAAGAAAAGAAAATGAATTGTTAAGAATGAACGGCCTCCATTCTCCTATTCAGGCTGAGCGTAGCTCACAAATGTTTGTAACAATGCCAGCCCCTTTTGAATTATCCGTAGGTGGCTTACAACCAATTATATAAACTGGTACAAGATGATAATGTTTGACAGCAGAAGTATTATGGAGAGAATAAGATATACTTTATCTTGAATGAAAGTATTAGTGAAAAACAGATTAAAACTTACGTGGAGATCTGTAACAATAACTAGGCTAATTCTATTGTCTTTCTCCCAAATTATTTTATTAGCTGCAACCAGTGCTTTTTTTGTAAAAGAAAAAGGTGCCGGAACTCACACATGTCATACAACCCACCTTGCCTACCCTACAAGGTTCCATCCAAAAAAGGTGCCGGAACTCCGTTCTGTGCGTTCTATGAGAAAAAAAAGCCCTGGCTGCAACATATTCCTTCTAACGACAGACAAACCCTGATTCTATTGCCTTCAAATAAAAAATCCTTTATAGGATCATTGCAAGAGTTCCCATCATTTTTTTGGGGGGGAGGGGTGTCTTACCTCGATTTAAGTCCCTCCGGTTTGTCACCATGATCTCATTTGGGCCAATCAGCTCAGGAAACCCCATTTACCTCATCACAACCTCTTTGCTGTCATAGCAACAGGTGGCTTCTTTCTGATCATATTTGGCTCTTTTGCATAATGCAAAGGCCCCTGCTTGCTTTTTAGATAATTACTCTTTCCCCCCTGCGAGCCTACTTGAATACATTAGTAAAACAAGTATGCGAAATTTGTTTATCCCAAGACAATCAATTGAAAATTACCTGCAAATGTAATTCTCATTAGGGTACAGGCGGTGAATGGTGTGCCATATGGTGAATGAGAAGTGGCGAGAAGCAATAAAACCTTTGCTAGACCACACAACAGGTTGCTAAGTTTATCATATTTTTTTCCATCTGGAAATTTAAATAGTCAGTTTTTCTAAAAGGAAAAAAAAGTGGGTTTTATTTTATTTTTTGTTAATAAAAAATAAACATAGAAGGAAGGCCTTGTCAAGCTGCAAATCCGAACTGAGATGTTGGGAAGCAGGCAAAGTCACATGAAGGAACTCAGGTTTTAGAAATAATTATTATTTTCTATGGAACCCACAGTTATTGAGCACCCAGGAGAGGGGGACAGAGATAGAACAGTGAAGCAAGAAAGAAAAGATGGTGGGGGTCACATCGCTTCAATGAGGGATCAGTCATTCCAACTGAGGGAAGTGGATATATCTGGTCCAGGGGTAGGCAACCTTGGCTCTTTTATGACTCATGGACCTCAACTCCCAGAATTCCTGAGCCAGCCTGGCTCAGGAATTCTGGGAGTTGAAGTCCATGAGTCATAAAAGAGCCAAGGTTGCCTACCCCTGGTCTAGTCTAACGAAGAGAAGAACTAGGGATGATATGATAGCAGTCTTCCAGTACTTGAGGGGCTCTCACAGAGAAGAGGGGGTCCACCTATTCTCCAAAACACCTGAAGGCAGGACATGAAATACTGGGTGGAACCTTATTAAAGAGAGATCTGGCCTAGAACTAAGTAGAAATTTCCTGACAGTGAAAACAATTAAACAGTGGAATGACTTTCCTTCAGAAATTGTAGGGGCTCCATCACTAGAGGTTTTCAAAAAGAGACTGGACGACCATTTCTCCAGAATGGTATAGGGTCTTCTGCTTGAGCAGGGGCTTATACTAGAAGACTCCATGATCCCTTCCCACCCTATTATCATATTTTTAAAAAATCTTTGAGTATTATGCAATGTAGGACTGATCTCCTTGGCAGTGAGCTGAAGATTATTCTGCTATAATGGACAAATAAGAAAAGAAAGGAATAAAAATGGAAATTCACCACCTGCAACTTCTTAATTCTATTTATTTACGTAGTTTATGTCTTTTCATCTGATGAACTCTAAAGGCAAATTCAGAACCTGTAAAATAGGAAAACTCCACCTTCCAACTCACTGGGAAAGGAGATGTGCTATTTTGTGATGGCCATCACGGGCCCTAGAAGTCCCACTGAGGGAAACCTAGACTGGGCCACTTCGAACTGATCAGCTGCCTCTACAGGAAGAAGTAATTCAGGAATGGATCCGTTCCTAACTCAAGGGGGCTAGTTGGGGGCAAATGGATTCTAGATCTGCAGTCTTTACTCCAGTCCCCTCAACAAGAAATCTCATTCTTGTGGTAGCACTCACATGCTCTGCAATGTTCTCCTCACAAAAATAAAATATGCATGCTGATTCTGTTGCAGGTCATGCATAACTGGAAATGCTTAAAGAAGCTTTCCTATATTAATTTAGGACTGTTATTGGATTTCTGTGGTTCTATTTATTTATCCCATGAGCTCATATTGAAGTACCTACCTATTAGGATATGTTCACAATGGAGAATGTAAAATTTATAATAAGTAAGACCAGCAAACAAATCTGTGTTGATTTTTTTTAATAAGTCAAATCCATTTACAGAATAACATGCAAATACATTTTGATTATTTATATTGCAATGTTTATATAAAATCCAAAATGTTTAATTGAGGGACAATAAAATACAAGAACCTCTAGAACCTCCAGTCTAGAACTAAAGAGAAATTTCCTGACAATGAGAACAGAAATTATGGGTGCTCCATTACTGGAGATTTTCAAGAAGAGATTGGGCAACTATTACCCAGAATGCTTGAACAGGGGATTGGACTAGAAGACTTCCAACCTCAGATGGCTTTGTGCCCAAAGCAGGATTAGAACTCACCCTCTCCTGGTTTTTAGCTTGGTACCTTAACCACTACATGCAGTTCTTGACTTATGACCAGTCACTTAGTGACCATTTGAAGTTTTGATGGACCTCCCTGAGGGTACTTATGACTCAGTTCCAAAGTTCTGTTGGTATCCCCCCAGGTCATATGACTGCATTTTGGTTGCTCAACAACTGGTCCGCATTTATGACCGAGATGTGTTTGGATTTTCCAGGTTTACGGAGGGAAATATGTTTGTGAAATATGCTTATGGAAAAATCCATTTTGATAGATAGATAGATAAATAGATAGATAGATAGATAGATAGATAGATAGATAGATAGATAGATAGATAGATAGATAGATAGATGGATGGATGGATGGATGGATGGATGGATGGATGGATGGATGGATGGATGGATAGATAGATAGATAGATAGATAGATAGATAGATAGATAGATAGATAGATAGATAGATAGATAGATAGATAGATAGATAGATACAAAATATGACTATCCATTCCCACCCACCCTTAACTTCAAAACCGATTGCACTCTTCAAGTTATCACAAAGCCTTATGCTACATAAAAGGCTAAGCGACTCCTGTATTTTCAGGGCGAAAATGATCTGAGTGCCTCTTAAGTAGAAAAAAAGGAGCTGAAAAAGACTCTTAAACAGGTAAACAAACAAATAAAATATGGATTATCTTATAATCTCATCTCTGCTCTCCACTAAAGTGACTTACTACAATTTCTTTCTGGTTATGTTACTGTAAAAGTTATGTCCATAAATTTCTGCCTGATGAAAGCATCCCATAATATTTTTATGAGGTACATGGAGTGCACTTAAGCTTTCCATGCATACCTTACTTGTTTAATAAACCATTAAAACCAAGGAGTTTTTAAGGCCCTGAGACACCCAGAGGCAGAATGTTAATTTAAGAGTCCCAAATTTCTTCTGATTGCAGTGCTAGGTCAATGACAGTCCAGATATGGTAGACCTATGCAAAGCCCCCTTGCAATGACTAAAGGTTGTGAGTCATATTCCAAAATGCTGGGAAAATATACTTGTCCACTTTGGTTTATCAGTTCTTTGTGGTTTCCACCACAAGGTCTGTTAGAGCCCTACCAGAACATGGTAAGTATTGAGTTTAGGAGCGTCTAAAAAAAAGGCAATGCAATCCTAGGCTTCATCAACAGAAGAATAGTAACAAGACCACATGAAACATTAATGTCCTACCTATATACTGTTTTAGTAAGACCACATTTGGAATACCGTGTCCCATTTGAGCAGTACAATAGAAACTTAGAAGAAGTACAGAGAAGATCAACAAGGAGGATTACAGAGCAAGAGGCTAAAACATACGATGAACAGTTGGGGGAACTGGGTATGTCTAGTCCAGGGGTAGGCAACCTTGGCTCTTTTATGACTTGTGGGCTTCAATACCCAGAATTCCTGAACCAGCCATGCTGACTCAGGAATTCTGGCAGTTGAAGTCCACAAGTCCTAAAAGAGCCAAGGTTTCCTACCCCTGGTCTAGTCTAATGAAGAGAAAGATTAGGGGTGACATGATAGAAGTCTTCCAATATTTGAGGGGCTGTCACAAAGACAAGGGGGACAACCTATTCTCCTAAGCACCTGAGAGTAAGAGAAGTAATATGCCAAAGAGAGATCCAACCTAGAACCAAGAAGAAATTTCATAACAGGGAGAACAATTAATCAGTAGAAGGGCTGGCCTCCAGAGGTTGTGATTGCTCCATCACTGGAGGTTTTCAAGAAGAGTGGACAGCCATTTTTATGAAATGGTATAAGCTATGCTTGAGCAGGGGGTGGACTAGAAGACCTCCAAGGTCCCTAGCAATCTTATTATTCTATATTCTATGTTCTGAATACTTTTAGCTCTGGACACTCCAATTTTGGGGCACTTCTCCACAAAAACGAACGTCTGATGTATATAGTGTAGCATCCATATTCATCCATTTTATCACCCTAAGAGCTTTCGAGACTGGAGTTCTAAGTGTCCAAGATTATACAGTTGGTTGATTTCTGCACCAGGTTCTCTATTCAATAACATATACAGGTAGTCCTTGACTTATGGCTACCACTGAGCCCAGAACTTACATTGCTAAGCGAAAAATTTGTTAAGTGAGTTTTCACCCGTTTTATGACGTTTCCTGCCACATTTCTTAAGTGAATCACTACAGTTGTTAAATTAGTAACACAGGTTGTTAAGTGAATCCAGTTCCACTACTGACTTTGACTGTTAGAAGGTCACAAAAGATGGCCACATGACCCCGGGATGCTGCAACCGTCATAACTATGAACCAGTTATCAAGCATTCAAATGTAAATCACGTGACCATGGGGATGCTACAATGGTTATAAGTGTGAAAAATGGTCATAAGTCACTATTTCCAGTGTCCTTGTAACTTTGAATGATCACTAAATGAACTGTTGTCTGTAGGTCAAGGACTACCTGTAGTATAAATCTCTGAAGATCTATATTTTTGTGCACAGTATGTTTTACAGCCGTCATTTTTATGGATCTAATGATAATATTTTAAAAAATGGGCATGTGTTTCTTGTGTATGTATGTCATTGTTGCTTTTTGTTTTTATCTGCTTGGTTTGTTTGTATTGGAATAATAATAATAATAATAATAATAATAATAATAATAATAATAATAATAATAATAATAATAATAATAATAATAATTGTGCTGCCACCACGTGGCTGTTCTTGGGAAATTATAATATGCTAATTGGGTCTACCAGTACCTTCCCCCTTTGTGATGTATTTCCTATCCTGCTCATGATGCTGTACTAGGATCTACCCTTCTGGGTTGGACTTCCTCCTTCTCCTTGTTCCCTTGTGTTCCATCCTCCATTGTAACATCTGAACACAAGCCATGTGGACAGTAATCCTGTTACTGTCTTTCGACCTTAAAGTACCATCCAGTCTTCACCTGACCACACCTTCTCTGCTGTAACCACCTTCTACATGCAAAATAAAGGTATTTCAGATGAACCAGGTGCTTTATGAGTTCACTGTCTGGAAAGGGCCGTTAAATGTGACTAAATTCGCTTAAACAGACCAATAAGTGTCTTAACAAGGAATTATATTCACGATACAATGCGCCTGCAACACAACAACAACAACAACAACAACAACAACAACAACAACAACAACAATAATAATAATAATAATAATAATAATAATAATAATAATAATAATAATAATGTTGGAAGGGACCTTGGAGGTCTTCTAGTCCAACCCCCTTCTCAGGCAGGAAACCTTATACCATTTCAGGCAAATGGCTGTCCAGTCTCTTCTTAAAAACCTCCAGTGTTGGAGCATTCACTACCTCTGGAGGCAAGTTGTTCCACTGATTAATTGTTCTAACTGTCAGGAAGTTTCTCCTTAGTTGTAGGTTGCTTCTCTCCTTGACTAGTTTCCATCCGTTGCTTCTTGTCCTGCCTTCAGGTGCTTTGGAGAATAGCTTGACTCCCTCTTCTTTGGGGCAGCCCCTGAGATATTGGAACACTGCTATCATGTCACCCCTCACTCTTCTCTTTGTTAAACTACACATACCCAATTCCAGCAACCGTTCCCTATATGCTTTAGCCTCCAGCCCCCTTCTGATATACAGAAGCTACTATGGCCTTTTTCTTTTAAAGGGTGGGAAATTGCAGATATTTGTAGTACCCCCAGTATAAACAGCTTTTTATTTATTTTAATAAAATATTCATACTGTCACTTCAAGAAAGTTTACCTTGCTGTTATTTAAAGAGAAATAGAAAAATTATCTCAAAATAACCTATCAAGAACAGCACTTAACATCACCACCCTGCAGCATTATCTGTTCAAAAATATGAGATAATCAAAATAAAATCTTATATAAAAATATGGGTTTGGCGCTGATAGCTTTGACTAGCAAACAATCTAGCAAAGTAAAAAAAATAGAAATAAGAAATTATCTTGCATACGATCTAAGGATATAGAGGAAGGTTGCAGGATTTGAAATTTAAAGACTAAAGGAGGTTTAAAGGAGGCTTAGACAAGTTGAAAATAAGTTAACTTGATGCCTCAAAATAATATCTGAGGTCAGCCAGGTCTCAAGGAAGCCACTCCACACAGAGTTGGAAAGGATCTTGGAGGTCATCTAGTCCAACCCCCTGCTCAGGCAGGAAACCCTATACCATTTCAGACAAGTGGTTGTCCAATCTCTTCTTAAACACCTCCAGTGTTGGTGTACCCACAACTTCTGGAGGCAGGTTGTTCCACTGATTAATTGTTCTCACTGTCAGGGAATTTCTCCTTAGTTCTAGGTTGCTTCTCTCCTTGACTAGTTTCCATCCGTTGCTTCTTGTCCTGCTTTCAGGTGCTTTGGAGAATAGCTTGACTCCCTCTTCTTTGTGGCAGCCCCTGAGATATTGGAACACTGCTATCTTGTCCTTTTTTTTCATTAAACTTTTTCATTAGACCTTGAGAATCCTTCCCATCATATGCTTCACTGAAAACCTGAGAAGATCAGATGCTCCAGCGGGTATTTTATGCATCAAAGCCAACTCTACTATTGGGTAAAGTGAACTATTGTGACCAGTTACTAGAGCTGGACATAGCCTTCATAAGGCCTTCTGAATCATTCTTGCTACTATATATTCATAGGAGTGGGCCCTAACCATTTTCCTACAGCAGTTGTGTCCAACCCACAATCCACAACCCAGAGGCTGCATGTTGCCCTGTACAGCTAGTAATGCAGCCCCACAAGATTGTAAACTTTAACATTATTGTGTGATTTATATACATTAACTATATTCTATATTTTATGTGCGGCCCAAGACAATTCCTCTTCACTCAATGTGGCCCAGGCAAGCCAAAAGGTTGCACACCCATGTCCTATAGTCTATTCCTCCAGCACTCTGCAATCTTTTTACTGTGATTTTATCTGTTCTTAGATAGCAGCATGGGAACAGTAGTTGTTCCATTTGTCAGTGCATTAGTTTATGTGAAAAACTGACCTAATGCCCTTTAAAACTTTCTCAAATGAATCTTTGGAAAGACAGGATCAGAACGTCTTGCAACAAGCAAACTCAGTAATTCCCATGAACAACAGCAGCTTCCAGTGCAGCTTTTTTTAAAAAAAATACAACTCCCTATCACCCATTTTTGTACCCTTTTAAAAGCCAAGTACCTGAATTTCTGGATTTTTATATCTCCATCGGCTTAAGAGGGACTAGCGTTTAGATTTCCATGAAATGTTTGCCTCGGGCTGCGTGCCCTATCATGCTGGAACTGAGAGATCCCTTGAGATATTATAAATGTTCAGACACTTAAATTCCTAAAGCAAACATTGCTAACAAACATGGCAGCCCACACACCTGAAGGACACCAACGTTACAAGCTTCTAAACATGTCAAAAAGGTTTAAAGGAGGATCAGATTAATAGGCCCAGGTTTGAAACTTCACATATTTTCCCCTTTTTGCACTACCTTGAAAAAATAACTATTCAAAACTGGAGAAAGCTGTTTTTTTGTTTTTTGTTGGGTTTTTTTTTTTTTGCAAGCAAGGAACTGAAAGTAAGTTAGCAAAGAATAAATCAGTGCTGTTCTATACATTATGATTTAAGTTTTATTGGATTTTCAGGTTTTTTTCTAAGTGCCAAATTTTTGGTACTTGATTTAAAACATATCAAGAGGCGTACGGGTTAGATGGACAGGCTCATTGCAAAATAGATGAAGCAAGAAAATAAAAATATTTCCCCCATGAACCCAGGATGCACCCTGGGCTTCCTTTACAACAATTAAAAATGGAGGTTTTACCAGTTTTCTCTCTTGTAGAAATCAAATGCACAAATTAGACATATTTGGATTGTATTTCTTACAAATACTTTGATACAATAGTACACTAACCTGTACTTTATAACACCAATTTTGCAAGGTTTAAATATGCATTGTTTCATCCCTACCATGTTCAAGAATTTGAGGGAAATCATAACGATTCATTCTGGGGTGTCCAACCTTGGTAACTTTAAGACTTGTGGACTTTAATTCCCAGAATTCTCCAGCCGGCATGGAGTTGAAGTCCACAAGTTTTAAAGTTGCCAAGGTTGGATACCCCTGATTCAGATGCTCAACCATGAAAGTTTCATGGGTTATTTGGGAGCAATAATTATCTTTCAGCCCAGCCCACTTCACAGATTTGTTGAAAGAAAGAAAGAAAGAAAGAAAGAAAGAAAGAAAGAAAGAAAGAAAGAAAGAAAGAAAGAAAGAAAGAAAGAAAGAAAGAAAGAAAGAAATCAAAGATCATAGTGTTGGCAACATTGCCCTGAACTCCTAGAAGTGTCAGGAACAAATAACCAAGAGATTTGTTATTGCTACCTCTAATACAAGAATCTAGTCAACTAACAGTCAACTAACAGTCAAACTAACAGTCAAAGCTAGTCAACTAACAGTCAAAGCTAAATTGGCACTAGATAAGGGTCAAAATAATTCATGGAAGGCTGGACTTAAGTCTCTTGTGGCAATGCAATGACTCCAACTGATGACGCATTTAATTCCGCCTTCCAGCTCAGCCTGCTCTTCTACTACAAGAAGATTGGATGTAAATGTAAAAAAATAATAATTAAGTCTTTCTAGAGCCAACTCTTGACTTGGCCTCTAAAAGAACATGTGACATGTATACTAAGAAATGCTTTCAGTAAAAATGATAGCATGTAGAGGGACATTTTATAATGTTTGGATTGCATTAGCGTCAGTGCTTAGTTCTTGCCAAAACAAGGGCTGGATTTGATCCAACTGCTCAGTCAGCACACAGTCAACTTTCTGCATAGCTGTTGAAGGGATTGTCCCACAATAACCCTGCCTCAGCTCTGCTTTTCCTCCTGGAAACACAGCTTTGAAAAAAAAAAAGAACAACAGTTTTTTCGTTCTTATCCCATGTTCTCATTCCTGTCCAAGTCTAGAGGTGACCCCAAACATTTTGATGAGGGGGGGGAGAACAAAGCTACACTTCTCCTACTCTTCTATACAAAATGACTGGCCCTTCAGACCTTCCTAGATACTGCTAGTTTTCCCCCCAAAAGAGACAGCCTATTTTTTATACAAAATAATAAACCCTGGATCTTTCACAGAGGCATTTCACAAACAGCCATTCCTTAAAGAACATCAGGATTGGTGTCTATAGGTGAGACAGGAGTTGAATCCCCCTCGGATTAGCTGTCCCGGCTCGCCAACTGCTCTGCCTTGATTGGAAATCTGAGGCTCTACCTGAACTTTTCTACTAATTCAGTAATTACTGCTCTGCCTGAGATGGGGCCCTTTCCTGCAATTACTCAACAGGCGCTATCAGTCAAAAAGGTTAGCACCTGAATCTAAATTCTAATTAACACCTCAGGTAGGTTTCATTTTTTTTTCAATTAAAGCTTAATAGAACAGGAACTTTCCTTCGCATAAGATTTCACCTGTTGGCTAAGGTAAACACTTCAGAGCTAAGAGACAGCCTCATTTTGATCTTGAAATGTGGTAGCAATCAGCACAAAGGTCCCACAGTAAAACAGCCAGATAATTAACTACAGTCCAGATGGTTGTTGTTGTTGTTAGTTGCGAAGTCGTGTCCGACCCATCGCAACCCCATGGACAATGTTCCTCCAGGCCTTCCTGTCCTCTACCATCTTCTGCAGTCCATTTAGGCTCACGCCTACTGCTTCAGTGACTCCATCCAGCCACCTCATTCTCTATCGTCCCCTTCTTCTCTTGCCCTCAACCTTTCCCAGCATTAGGCTCTTCTCCAGTGAATCCTTCCTTCTCATTAGGTGGCCAAAGTATTTACCAGATGGTAAATACCTACAACTCACTTGGGGTTTCTGTTGCCCACTGGGATTTATGTTTCTTATGAATTGATATTTTTTTCCTACTTCATTCAAAACTTATTGGCCCTCAAGTGCTGGAAATGATAGAATTATCTAATAGATTCTGAGGGGGGAAAAAATCAGCTTTCTTGTTTAGATTATTGTTGTAAGGACCAACAGTGTTTAGATGGCCAAAATGGCATCACTTCCATACAAAAGCATCTAAGCTGTTAGATGCAGATTTAAATTAACCCCAAAGATTATCAGACCATACAGAGAAAGGGAAAGCTTTCCCCTATCTGCTTGGGTCTGATTGAACAGGTGGTGCTTATCTCGGTTTTTTAGCTAAGGGAGCCCCTTGTTGTCCAAAGACATTTCCGTGGTTATGTGGGAGGCATAACCACACGCCAAGGCGCACAGACTGCTGTAACCTTCCCACCAAATGGTACCTATTTATCTACTCGCATTTGCATGCTTTTGTACTGCTCGGTGGGCAGGAGCTGGGTGAAGTAATAGGAGCTCACCCTGTTGCACGACGTTTGAGTCTCAAACCTGCACCATCAGATTTCCAGCTGGCAAGCTCAGCATCCTGAACTGTTGAGCCAGCATGACCCCTTTTATCGGGCCATGTATGCAGTGGTGGGATCCAGCCGGTTCACACCACTTTGGCAGAGCTGGTCGCTAATTTTTTGTTGCCCAGGCCCAGAACGGAGTTCCGGAAGCGGCATCCACACAGAGAACCGATTGTTTACCTATTTGAATCCCACCACTGCCTGTTTGTACCTACATGTATGTATATATAAGTAGACCTCCACTTGCAGCCACAACTGAACCCAGAATTTATGTTACTAAGTACAAAGTTTGTTAAGTGACGTTTGCCCCGTTTGATGACTTTTCTTGCCATGTCTGTGAATCGCTGCAGTTGTTAACGTAGTAACGTGGTTGTTAAGTGAGTCTGGCTTCTGCACTGATTTTGCTCATCAGAAGGTGGCAAAGGGGGATCACATGACTCCTGGACACTGCAACGGTCATAAATATGAACCAGTTGTCAAGCATCCAAAGGTAAATCACGTGACCATGGGGACGCTGCAATGGTCGTAAATGTGAAACATGGTCATAAGTCACTTTTTCAGTGCCATTGTGACTTTGAATGGTCATTAAATGAAGTGCTGTAAGTCGAGGACTACCTGTATACATATACATACACACACACACACACACACAAAAGAATAGAATAGAATAGAATAGAATAGAATAGAATAGAATAGAATAGAATAGAATAGAATAGAATAGAATAGAATAGAATAGAATAGAATAGAATAGAATAGAATAGAATAGAATAAGAGAGTTGGAAGGGACCTTGGAGGTCGTCTAGTCCAACCCCATGCTCAGGCAAGAAACCCTATACCATTTGTCTGAAATGATATAGGGTTTCCTGCCTGAGCAGGGGGTTGGACTAGAAGACCTCCAAGGTCCCTTCCAACTCTGTTATTCCATTCTATTCCATTCCATTCCATTCAGAGCCTTCAGAAGGAAACAAAATATGGGAAACTCTTGGAATAGACACACACACACACACACACACAAACTCCTGCTTTAATTTCTTGGACTGAAAAGCTGAGAAGGGAGAGATGCATTTTCAGATGTGCACGGGTCTGTTAATGAAACTTTACAACAAAGAGAGAGGACTAGTACTGCTGGGAATGCTTCGTGTCTGGACTACCTCACACAGTTGACATGTACAGGAATTAAATGTGAGTGTTTTGTCTCTCCCAACTCCCCCTCGCCCCCCAGAAAGCAGGCTTTGCAAAAAAGACTTTCCTGCTCTTACCCAGGGCAGCCATACAGGTTGCATTCATACAACCATGCATTTAGCGATCATTCAAAGTTACACAGCACTGGAAAAAGTGACTTGTTATGACTGTTTTTCACACTTGAAGCATTCCCTGTGGCCACATGATCAAAATTTGGATGCTTGGCAACTGGCATGCATTTGATGATGGTTGCAGTGTTCCCCCGGGGTCATGTGATCCCCTTTTGCGATGGGAAAAAAATCAATGAGGAAGCCAGATTCACTTAACAACCATGTTACTAATTTAAGAAGTGCAGTGATTCACTTAATGACTATGGCAAAAAAACTCACTTAACAACTACCTCATTTAGCAACAGGAGCGCTAGGCTTAATTGTGGTCATAAGTTGAGGCCTTCTGGTATATTATCTTAATGCTATAATATCTCCACCTAAATTGATAAGCAACATCTCCAAATGGCTTTATGTAGATCTTGCACCAAAATCTCTTGTTTGTTTGTGTTGTGTTTTTTTTTTGTGGTGGTGGGAGCTTTTTGTAATAGGCTCAAATTTATCTCTGAAGTTTCTGCTTTTTCTCCCAGGTAACCAAGATCAGGATAGGACAGCACAGCAGTGGACAGGTGTCTGCACTAAGATTTAATGACTGGGTGAAGCCGTTTCTTTGTTAGGAGGCAGAATCCAATTGTTTTGACATTTCATTGTTTCATTTTAATTAGGCTGTTGGAAAGAGATTTTATATTTGAACTGTTTGGGGTTGGGATGCCATGCTACCAAAGAGAAAGCGAGAAGTTTAATTGACAGGTCCTATACTTTGCATAACATCTAAAGGAAACCAGCTTTCAAGTGGATTTTCAGAGCAATTTTTTTTAAAGGGTTGCAGAATAATGAAGCAGAACGATAAAGGTAGCGTAAACCATCCCCGGAGAGCTGATACAGCAGCAAGTAAGGATCAGATTTAAACTCACTTAGCAGTAATTGTTAAGAAACAGAAGAGATCCGTTTAGGAACCGCGAGTCAAAAGTTACTGTCTTGTTGCCACAGACCAGCTAAAAGGCTTTTCCTTCCGAAAGATTAAAACTTCAAAGAATTGAAAATAAGAGACGCAAGAGGTGGTCATCTGTTTTGGCATGATAGGGTTTGATTTCTTTTTTTTTCCTAAAAACAACTATCTTCTTCTCCTTGCCACCAGCCTATTTCGGTGGGGTGTGTGTGGCGGGGTAAGCTTCCTTCATTTTGCATCCACTTCAAGGCAAATAGGAATTTATGTTCTGTGGCAGCAATAGAAAATAAATTATTTAGAGTAGGAAAGTTCTTTCCGAAGAAAAGAGGGAGGGAGACAGGGAAGAAAGGCAGAAAGACAGCCCAATACAAACAGGCTTCTGTGGGGTGTGATAAAAAGTTCAAAGTGTTGCCCCCCCCCCCCCCGTGTTGCGATTGTTGCATGACGTAATGGAGGTGGGAATGACCTTGATAAACAGGAGGACTAGACGACGATCAAACAAGTAACCGCTGAGTCCTCCGAAGGAATGGGGCTATGGCAAAGTCTCAGAAGAGACAACCCAACCCAGTTTCAGAATAACAGAGTTGGAAGGGAGCCCGGAGATCTTCTAGTCCAACCCCCTGCTCGGGCAGGAAACCCTAGAGCATTTCAGACAAATGGTTGTCCAATCTCTTCTTTAAAAACCCCAGTGTTGGGGCACTCACAACTTCTGAAAGCAACTCATTCCACTGTTCTCACTGTCAGGAAATTCCTCCTTAGTTCTAGGTTGCTTCTCTCCTTGGTTAGTTTCCATCCATTGCTTCTTGTCCTGCTTTCAGGTGCTTTGGAGAATAGCTTGACTCCCTCTTCTTTGGGGCAGCCCCTCAGACACTGGAACACTGCTATCATGTCACCCTAGTCCTTCTTTTCATTAAACGAGACATATCCAATTCCAGCAACCGTTCTTTGTATGTTTTAACCTCTTGCCCTTTAATCATCCTTGTTGCTCTTCTCTGCACTCTTTCTAGAGTCTCAACATCTTTTTTACACCGTGGTGACCAAAACTGGATGCAGTATTCCAAGTGTGGCCTTACCAAGGCATTGTAAAGTGGTATTAACACTTCCCGTAATCTTGATTCTATCACTCTGTTATTGCAGCCTGGAAGTGTGTTGGCTTTTTTGACAGCTGTAGCACACTGCTGGCTCGTATTTAAGTCACTGTCCACTAGGACTTAAATTTCTTGGGCTGTAAAGGCCTAGGGAGAGAGGGAAATAACAATAGCAATAGCACTTAAACTTATATACCGCTTCATAGTGCTTTACAACCTTCTCTAAGCAGCATATTGCCCCCAACTATCTAGGTCCTCATTTTGCTGACCTCAGAAGGATGAAAGGCTGAGTCAATCTTGAGCTGGTGAGAATCAGACTGCTGGGATGAGCAGTGAGTTAACCTGCAGTATTGCATTCTAACCACCATGCCGCCACGGCTCTCTTTCAGACATGCAAGATTGATGTCAGCCTTGCATGATAGTCCAGAAGAGAAGCACATCAAGAAATTCTAACTTTGTACTTTCTTTATTCGTGTCCAAAGCACCTACAAATTATAAACATAATATAACACTCAATTCTAAACAAGTAAAATAAGTATGAAATAGACCACAGAAATATAGCACATGTAAAAATATTAAGAATAAATAGAAAAAAAACTTAAATGATATTGGCCCGGTATTGGCCTCATTGACAACATTTTCTCTCACCAGGTCCTCCTCCATACATGGTGAAGGACCTCATATGCATCATAACATGTGTGAGATGAATTGCTCTTCTCCACATTCATACAGAGTATCTTCTATAGGGAAGCCACACGTTCCTTAGGTTGCACTTTATACTAAGATGACATTAACAGAAGCTTGCAAATCAAGAAGTATAGTCCTCAGCCTACGACAAGAATGGAGCCCCAAAATCTGTTTTTATCCATTTTATGACCTTTCTTGCTACAGTTGTTAAGTGAATCACTGGCGTTGTTAAGTTGGTGACACAACTGTTCAGTGAATCTGGCATCCCCGTTGACTTTGCTTGTCTGAAGAACACAATAGGTGTTCGCATGACCCTGGGACACTGCAACCGTCATAAATACGAGTCTGTTGCCAAGTACCTGAATTTTGAACCCATGCCCTTAGGGATGCTACAATGGTTGTAAGTTTGAAAAATGGTCATAAGTCACTTTTTTCCATGCTGCTGTAATTTCAGAAGGTCACTAAATGAACTATTGCAAGTCGAGGACTATCTATAGATCTCTCTCCCTTCAACTTTTCAATCCAAGAAACTAAGAAGGGTCCCTTTGGAGATATTTGCCATGCCCCTATTCTTTTTGAGAGTCCAGGTGCCTCTTATCCTGCCATTGTACAGTCTGCAGTCCTTCCTCCTGCCTCCTAAATACATTGCTAATAAACATACGCATATTAAAAAGAGGGCGGAGCTTGGATGGGACCGTGGGGGCTGCCATCTTGACTTCTTTCACCATACTCTCCAGACACCTCTGATCATTTGGACTTATGTAATACCAAGAGCAACCACATCTTACCCTCATTTGCAAGAAAGATAGCCCTGTATTTCAAAAATTGTGACCGAACCCAAATGTCTCACCTGGATTTTATAACAGCAGCCCTGCAGAAAAAGACAAGCCACCACACAAAGGTTGGGGAGAAGGACAGAGGCCCTGACTTTGTAAAAGCATTTATATTACATGACCTTGAATGACTCTCTCCAAGTGCAATGGCTTCTTAAAATGCCTTCCTGGCAAAACCAATAATGACATGCAAGTCTCCTTGAACTCCTAGAACCAAGTTGCTTGTTTTCTACTCCAATGGGCAATGCCACGAAGGAGCATTAATTGATTTGGTCGATACTTTTCCCAAACAAAGTTCGGCCTCCCCTGTTTGTTTGCGTGTTTTGCATTTTCTTTTCCCTGGTTTTTTAACACAAGCTGTGAAAAATACCCCAGGTTTTCCTTTCAGAACACTGGGATTCTTTAGCAGATGAACCCACACAGAAAGCTTTGCCTGCTGGCACAAACTTTGAAAACTATTGGTCCGAGGGATAATAGGATCTGGTTAGTGAAACCCATTGTTCAAAGTCATGTTTAGCTGAGAAATTTAGAGAATGACCTAAGCTGGCTCAATATTCTACGCAGCTCCTTCTATTCCGATAATTCTAGATAATCCATTCCCTCCATGGGTTCCTGGCTAAGAGAAACTCATCAAATTTACATTTGGTGGCATTCAGCAGATGAGATGAAACTGCATTTAATATCAAGTGGTGTTTTCCAGATGACATTAATGAAAACCTGATAGGATACAGCTGTTCTCAGCAAGAGATATTTTTTTTTCCCCTATATGACACCTGCGGGAATCAAGCAACAGCAATAGGGCAGTTGGCCTAGAAGACCTCAACCTGCAGATAAAATAGCCCATTCAAAAGTCAAATATGAATTTTACATTTTGCCTCCAAAGCTTGGTAAGCTTTTAGCGCCACACGTGGATTCTGCACTAAGTGACCTTGGACCGATGTGATTTTGTGACAGTGTTCAAGAGCTGAGACCATCTTTATTTCAACATCAGCTAGATGTATTTGGAAGGGACCTTGGAGGGCTTCTAGTCAACCCACCTGCTCAAGCAGGAAAACCTATGGTTGTCCAATCTCTTCTTAAAAACGTCCAGTGATGGAGCGCCCACAACTTCTGGAGGCAAGTTGTTCCATTGATTAATTGTTCTGTCAGGAAATTCCTCATTAATTTTAGGTTGGTTCTCTCCTTGATTAGTTTCCATCCATTACTTCTTGTCCTGCCCTGAGGTGCTTTGGAAAATAGTTGATTCCCCCCCTCCCCCGATCTTTGTGTCAATCCCTGAGATATTGGAACACTGCCATCATGTCACCCCTAGTTCTTCTTTTCATTAAACTAGACATACCTAATTAGTACAACTGTTCTTTGTATGTTTTAGCCTCCAGTCTTGTTTAGCGAAGCTACTTTTCCCTCTGGGGGGGGGGGGTTGGAAAGATTTGAGTTTTTGAGCAGCATGATTGTATGGAAATTCTTGCCATATTCTACCTCTTGGCTCTTCATTCAAGGTAAACATCTCTCTCACACACATATGGTCCTACCCAGGGCTTTTTTTTCTCATAGAACGCTCAGAACGGAGTTCCGGCACCTTTTTTTGGATGGAACCTTGTAGGGTAGGCAAGGCGGGTTGTATGACATTTGTGAGTTCCGGCACCTTTTTCTTTTACAAAAAAAGCACTGGTCCTACCCATATCCCAAAGGTGCTTTTCCAAAAAAAAGGCAACTGGACTTTCTTGGTCTTTTCCCTAGAAAATGTTTCACTTCTCATCCAAGAAGCTTCTTCAGTTCCAAGGTTCTTCAGCTTCTTGGATGAGAAGTGAAATTTTTTCTAGGAAAAAAACAACAACCAAGAAAGACCAGTTGCCTTTTTTTTTGGAAAAGCACCTTTGGGACAACCATGACCTGGATGACTGAGAATCTCCATAGACATTTAGCTACACTCCTGCCCATATTTTTAGTTAGACTATATCTCTGAATAATTTAACGTCAGTGCCTTCGGGAAAAAAAGCTAAAGCTCTGAGTGCTTTGAACTGTTAACTAATTTACCACTACAGATGGTCTGTCATGGTTCCGACAGATGAAACTCCTTGAAGTTCTTTGAAGAATTTCATCTGTCGGAACCATGACATAGTCCTTGACTTAGGGTTAGTATTGGGACCAGAATCTGTTGCTTAGCAAGGTGGTGGTTAAGTGGGTCACATCTGATTTTGCCATGGTTGATAAATGAAATGATGAAAAACAGCCTAGATTAATATAAGAGACTCAATCAGCTATGATTAGAGGTATACTGAGAAGGAACTGGTTACAAAAATCCCCTTATTTGTTTTTGCAACTTGCAGTTGATGCGAATCAGAAAGAATGGTTCCTTTGCTGCTAACGATGGTCTCCTTGTAGCAACCATAGTCATTTTTAAATGGATAGGAGTCCTAGCAGTTTCTTTCTTTTATATAGAACATTGGCAGGGGTAGGCAACCTCGGCTCTCTTATGACTCATGGACTTCAACTCCCAGAATTCCTGACTCAGCATAGCTGACTCAGGAATTCTGGGAGTTGAAGTCCATGAGTCATAAAAGAGCCGAGGTTGCCTATCCCTGAACATTAGCAAGGAAATATTTTTCCAAGAGTTATGAAAGCACAGGAAAGGGGGGGGGGAGTCCTTCCTTCTTTCCTTCCTTCCCTCCCATTGGTCATCCTGAAGGTAAAAGATTGCCGGCGGATAACACCCAGGGGAGAACCTTCTCAGTGGGCGCTCCTGCCCTCTGGAACCAGTTGCCCATGGAGCTCAGGACTGCCCCCGACCTCCGTTCATTCCGCCGGGACCTGAAGACCTGGCTCTTCGAGCTCTCTGGCCCAGGCTGAGAATTTTAATTTTAATTTTAATTGGGGTTTTTACTTTTTTTTCCAGGGATTGATGTAATTTTTTAAATTGTTTTTAACTTTTGTATTTCTTGTTTTAAATACTCTGTAAACCGCCCTGAGTTCTTCGGGAAAGGGCGGTATATAAATCTAATAAAATAAAATAAAATAAATAAAATAAATTGCTTAGCATACAGATTTCTCTGCCTGTTATCAGAATCCTGAGATCCCCTAAAATAAATAATCCAAGATCATCTCCAAAGTACTATTATAGGATATGGAAGCAGGAGCAATAGTTACAGGGAGATGCTGTAAATACTTTCAAATTTTTGAACATATAACAATGTTGTTTAGTAGGAAAGTGTGATGATAACAATATATCAAATAAAGAACACAATAAAGAAAGGTCAATTATGTCTTTCCTTTCACTAATGAGTTAGAAGTAATTGTTAAACTTTCCATTATGTAACTTAGTCAGCAAATGGTTGACTGTGTAAGAAATTCTCCAGGGCCAATGCAACGGGTGTGGTACAGAACCTTTAATAATCAGGTGATTTCAAAATAACCAGTGACAATTACAAATGAGAAAAAATGTTGGGGGTGTAAGATGTAAGACTATTATCCTGTAACATAAGATTATGATTAGACATAGATATCATTTTGTACTTGCTGTTATCCATAGCAAATTTGTAAAATTAAATATTCTTGTTACACCCTTTTGAAACCCCCCCCTTTTTTTTCTTTTTTTTAAAAATACTCTATTCCTGACAAATAATTCAGTTTAGGACCAGATTGATTTTTTTTTGTCATGGAATGAATTAAAAAATGGCTACAACTTGCCACAACATGTTTTGGCAAAATGACAACTTGAAGGCTTGATCTCTGCAGAGTTGGAAAATCTGCATTCTAACAGCTCAACTAATCTCAGTGTTTTAAAACTCCCTGCCATTAGACAGGCCATAGGGCAAGGTTTTCTACAAAGAATTATTGAAAGATTCCACCCCCCCTATTTTTCCTCACTCTGATTTTGCTTAAATGGTTACCACATTTTCACAATGGCTGGAGCAAGGGTCCCCAACCTTTGAGCCACGGCTCACTACCGGGTGAGGCCTACTGGGCCTTGTGATGGGCCGGCCAGTGTATGCGCATGGCCCCACTTGCGTGAGCCTCATTGGGGGTGCTCGTGGCCCCACTCACGTGAGCCTCATTGGGGGCGCTCATGGCCCCACTCACGTAAGCCTTGTTGCAGGCCCTCATGGCTCTACTCAAGTGACCCTTGTTGTGGCCCTACTCGCAGCCCTACTTGCATTAGCATTGTTGCGGGCGCTCGCAGCCCCTTGCGCGAGGATCGCCACAAACATTGTGGGCACTCATGCACACACACATGTGCCTTCCCTCCTACAAAATCATCCCCTCTTTTCCCCCTCTCCCCCCCACTCCGGACCGCCAATCCTGAAAGGTTGGGGAACTCTGGGCTAAAGTATTCTCACACGGCTGTTCAAACTCGGCTTGATTAAAAGTAGTCCTCGATTTACGATCACCACTGAGCCCAAGATTTCTACTGCTAAGTGAGACAGTGGTTAAGTGCACGCTGCCCCATTTTACAAACGTTCTTGCCATAGTTGTTAAGCGAATCACAGCTTGGCTGTCTTCAAAAGAGTGACCTTTGTCTTTGTCTTCAGGTGGACCACTGAATCTTGTCCAGGTAGATTTTTTCTCCTGTGTTGTTCCTATGGACCTCTTCTTGACTAAGTCCTCATGACACCACACGGATCTGATGAGGTAAAGTACCTCACGATGTAGCTTTTAATAAAATGTGTTAATAAGACAAAGTGCTGCTAGCTGATTCCTTCTGATTTTTAACCACTATAAACTGATAGAGCTCTTATCCTTCAATCAATTCCCACAGAACTTTAGGCCTTCTCTCTGATTCTCCCCAGAATCTGGTACAAATAACCCTCAGCTAACAACCATTTCAAACCTGTGGTGGTGCTAAAAGTGACTTATGACCGGTATTCGCACTTACAACTGTCATAGCCTCTCCATTGTCATGTGATCACATTTATCCCCTTTCTAGGGGACTTCCAATAAGCAAAGTAGATGGAGGAAACCAGATTCACTTAACAATCACAACAAAAAAGGTCATAAAATCAGGTACGACTGATTTAAGGACTGCAACACTGGCAACAGAGATTCCAAGTCATAACTTGACGACTACCTGTAATCTGGAATTGTACCAAATCTGATTTGAGTCCTTTTCCAGTCCTGGTACTTGATATTTAGGTCTTTAGCTTTTACCATCCCATTGCCTGGAATACAACTTTTAGTTCAGGGCATAAATCAAAATACAGATTAAAGTAATGACTCTTTACGAAACAAAGTCATTTTTAACAGAGTAGGTCCATTCTTCCCAAAATAGCAAAATATATCCAGAATAGAAATATCCATGAAATAATAATTCCACACAGATTTTGAAAGAACTGGGACAAACAAGCCATTTTCACTGAAGTGGACAGAAATGGGTATATTATAACTCCAGTGTAAAGAGAGGGAAACGAATGAAGAATGAAGAAAATTGGTTATTAAGCAATGGAGAAATAATTACATAGCAATTAAGTTATGATCAGGATTTATTAGTCATGAGAAATCTTAGGAACATCTTGGCTTTGGAAGTGGCTTAGTCATTCAAATTTTTGTCTGCAGCATCATAGGCAAATAAATAAATATCAGTTCAACCTCTTGGTGCCAAAGGGAATTATGATGGCTTTCTTTCAGAACTATACATTTAATCTGAAGACAAACTGTGAGATTGTTGTCAATAATGTATCCTTCATTTATTTATTCAATTTTACATCATCCTTCATTCATTTGAACTAATTCAATCAGTTATTATTGCTTTAAAATATCTTGGGAACAAAGAGGCATTGAACTCAAGAACCAGCTCTGACAGTTTTCATATTTACTAATGTACAGTATGAAAACTTCTGCAAGTATTTTTAGCTTCCTCTAAAATATCGATATGGTTTCTTTTCTTTTTTTCACATTTTTGTGCCCTCAAGTTAATTTTGACTCTTAATGACTTTATAGTTTTCTTGGCAACACTGCAAACATGTTTCATTTTATTTATTTATTAAATGTTATATGCCACCCACTTGGCCATCCAGGGATTGCAAGCAGCCTGCAAGATAAAAAAAAATGGCAATATAAATCATTAAAATTCATTTTAATGAATTTAATAAATGTATTAAAATCATTAAACATTAAAATCAACAAAGAGGGCTAAGGAAAAAAAATCCATATAGAACAGGGTAAGAGGTGGAGTCTTCTTTTAATCCACTAACAATCTCCACTATGAAACACACCCCCACCGGGACCCCAGGCCAGTTGATAGAACCAGGTCTTCAGGCCTTTTCTGAAGGCCAAACAAATGGGTGCAGATCTCACTTCAAAGGTCAGGATGTTCCAGAGGTAGGAGCCATATGTCATGGTTCCAACAGATGAAACCCTTCAAAAGAACTTCCAGGCGTTGTTTATCTTAAAGAATCTTTTATTCGGGAAACAAAGTATCGGCACTACATAGTCGAACCCCAAAACTAAATTCTTCTCCCCTGGATACAAACTAACAAAGTACAATTCCCACCTCCAATAAACAATCATAAAGCACATTCCCCAATTAGCTTGAAGCAAGGGCTTTCTCCCCAGCTCTCCAGCCCACCAAAACATTATCAGCTCAGGACCCAGTTTGTCCTTGGATTCCCATAGCAGATTTATTATTATTGTTAAGGAATTTGTTGTGCAGAGGTCTCCTTGTGCTACCAAAGAGTTGCACAGACAAGGAAGGGTACTGAGAGCAGCAAGAGTCACACACAGAAATACACTGAGTTCTAAAAACAAAAAGTCGTTTACTTTTGAGGTGGTGTAAGAACAAAAATGCACAGTCAAAAAATAAACAGTCCAAGTCATAAACAATAGCAACAGTCCAAGCTACAAAGTCTTCTTACCAGTCCAGAGGTCAATACACAGTTCAGGTTACAACAGTAGTAAACCAACAGCAGAGCAAAAACAGTAACAGTAGATATCAGTGAATTCAGAGAGAGGGAGAAGCTATGTTCCTAGCTTCCTCTTATGGCCATGAGAACACTTACACACCCATTGGCCAATTAACATCTTAAAGCCATAGCATTATGGTTAATATATTTTCAACCCAACATTGTAGGCTAACACCATATGCCTAACAATTATTATGACTAACTGAACTCTCATCCCAATCCCCCCTCCCAGCACCAACTAATTCTGAAAGCATAGAGAAAATGGCTGCATTTTCATCTGTTGTCAAAGCAAGAACACCCAATGTTAGCAATGTTGACACCATGGCAGAAAAGACTCTTCTCTTGGACCCCACCATATGGACTTCCTTGGCTGACTGGGTCCACAGCATACCCCTTCTCCTGGCACACATGGTGTGTGGACCAATCCTCCGGTTTTGTCCTTATCTTTTTCAAAGGTTTTGATTGACTTCCCATTATAGGGGTGAGAAACAGTAACTGGCCCAAAGTCACCTAGCTGGCTTCTGTGACTAAGAGAGGCCTAGGGCCTGGGTCTTCCTGCTCCCAATCCCACCCATGAACTATTACACTATACCAGGGGTATATGCCTGGCTGAGGAATTCTGGGAGCTGAAGTCAACAAGTCATAAAAGGGCCATGTTTGAAGACCCCTGCACTACACTGTCTTTCTGTGAGCTTCCTTATTCTTGTGTTTATTTGAAGGCACTATAAAATAATAATAATAATAATAATAATAATAATAATAATAATAATAATAATAATAATAATAATAAGTTGGAAGGGACGTTGGAGGTCTTCTAGTCCAACCCCCTTCTCAGGCAGGAAACCTTATACCATTTCAGGCAAGTGGCTGGCCAGTCTCTTCTTAAAAACTTCCAGTGTTGGAGCATTCACCACCTCTGGAGGAAGGTTGTTCCACTGGTTAATTGTTCTCACTGTCAGGAAGTTTCTCCTTAGTTCTAGGTTGCTTCTCTCCTTGACTAGTTTCCATCCGTTGCTTCTTGCCCTGCTTTCAGGTGCTTTGGAGAATAGCTTGACTCCCTCTTCTTTGTGGCAGCCCCTGAGATATTGGAACACTCCTACCATCTCACCCCTCACTCTTCTCTTTGTTAAACTACACATACCCAATTCCAGCAACTGTTCCCTATATGTTTTAGCCTCCAGCCCCATAAAAGGATATTAAAGATGCTCAGGTCAATTAAGGTGAATGTTATATTATTATATTATATTATATTATATTATATTATATTATATTATATTATATTATATTATATTATATTATATTATATTATATTATATTATATTATTATATTATATTATATTATGTTATGTTATGTTATGTTATATTATATTATATTATATTATATTATATTATATTATATTATATTATATTATATTATATTATATTATATTGTATTGTATTGTATTGTATTGTATTGTATTGTATTGTATTGTATTGTATTGTATTGTATTGTATTGTATTGTATTGTATTGTATTGTATTGTATTATATTATATTATATTATTATATTTATTAAACTTATATACCGCCCTTCTCCCATAGGACCCAGAGTGGTTCACAAGGCAATTAAAACAACATTACAATACAAAAATTAATAGCAATTAAAATAGATTTAATTTTCCTTGATTAAAATCTAAACCCATATATCTCTGATTAAAAACCCAATTACAATAAGTTAAAAAATTAAAAAATCCTCACTCCTGGCTGGAAAGCTCAAAGAGCCAGGTCTTCAGGTCCCAGCGGAACGAACGAAAATCAGGGGCAGTCCTAAGCTCTATGGGTAACTGGTTCCAGAGGGCAGGCACGCCCACAGAGAAGGCCCTCTCCCTGGGTGTTGCCCGCCGGCAATCCTTTGCCGGCGGCACCGAGAAGGCCCTCCCTGTGGGAGTGCACAGGACGAAGGGAACTTGATGCCGGCAGCAGGTGTTCCCTCAGATATCCCGGACCCAAGCCATTTAGGGCTTTATAGGTCATCACCAGCACCTTGAATCTCACCCGGAGGGCAACTGGAAGCCAAGGCAGCTCACAGAGCAGAGGTGTTATATGGGAGTATCGGGAGACCCCCATCACAACTCGTGCGGCTGCATTCTGCACCAGTTGAAGCCTCCGAGTGGTCCTCAAGGGCAGCCCCATGTAGAGAGCATTGCTTTAGTCTAACTGCGAGGTCACGAGCGCATGAGTGACCGTGCGCAAGGCATCTCGGTCCAGATAGGGCCGCAACTGGCGCACCAGGTGAACCTGGGCAAAAGCCCCCCTGGTCACGGCTCCTATATGATCTTCAAGGCTGAGCCGCGAATCCAGGAGGACACCCAAGTTGCGAGCCCTATCGACGGGGGGTAACACCTCACCCCCCATAGTTAAAGATGGACAAAACTGGTTCGTCCGAGATGCCGGTATGCACAGCCACTCAGTCTTGGTGGGATTATAAAGTGAAGCATTTCAAATTGGAGATATAGAGCAGATGGATAATAAATCTAAAAGAGAGTTGGATATCAAATAAAGCATCCATGTTTGTTTTAACAAAACATTATCCACCATCTTTCTCCTGAAAAAAATGGAGTCTCTCAAGGCAGCTAAGAATCTTAACCATGAAAAGAAAAAAAGTTTCATAACATTTTAAATGCAAATAAATATGTTATTGCATAAGCTTTTATACACCACCATCTTCTACAAAGAATTGTAATCTTTTTTGCTTTAGCAAGCTTTCACGCATAGTCCTCTGTGCGTGTTTCTTCGCTCTCTCCTGCAGTAATCTATGCTCCTCAATGCAATTTCTGCATTAAATTAGAGTCATTATCCAATATATTTTATTTTCTTTAAAAAGGATAACAAAAGTGGTGTCTTTTTGACCTTGGCATCTGCTTAGTAAAATACTTTCTATAAGAATAGGATCTGAGGTTAATTCAAATGAATAGGAGTACTTTTGCAAGTAAAATTATTTTCATTGAACTATCCCTTAAGGAAGGGAGGGAAGGAGGGAGGGAGGGAGGGAGGAAGGAAGGAAGGAAGGAAGGAAGGAAGGAAGGAAGGAAGGAAGGAAGGAAGGAAGGAAGGAAGGAAGGAAGGGATAGTTTGGAGGGGAAGATTGGATGGGTTGGAGGGAAGTATTTGAAAAACATTAAAAAGAAAGAGATGTCTATGACTTTTTACCTATAGTAGATGGTTGCTTAAAAATAGATTTGTTTAATGCACAGTTTCTCAGCCTTACCAGCTTTAAGCTGTGTGGACCTCAACTTCCAGAATTCCCCAGTTATAACTTCCTATTGGATTAATTTAGAACAGTGTTTCTCAACCTTAGCAACTTTAATATTTGTGGACTTCAATAGCTATGTCTGGGGAATTCTGGGAGTTGAAGTCCATGAAGCTTAACATTGTCAAGGTTGAGAAACACTGGATATGTAAACCACAAATTTGGTTGCAGTAGACAAGTCACACATGGACATCATAAACTTCTAATAAATCTCTTGTTCATTTGGCCACTGCCCAAATGCCTATCCCAGATGGATACACTACAGAGCCTGCCTTCCTGCCTTCCTTCCTTCCTTCCTTCCTTCCTTCCTTCCTTTCTTTCTTTCTCTTTCTTTCTTTCTTTCTTTTTTTCTTTCTTTCTTTCTTTCTCTTTCTTTCTTTCTTTCTTTCTTTCTTTCTTTCTTTCTTTCTTTCTTTCTTTCTTTCTTTCTTTCTTTCTTTCTTTCCCAATCAGATCCAACTCCATTTTTAATTAAACTTTTCTTTTGCCAGCTTCTCCTGCTAGGACAAAATAAATGATTCTCTTCCTTTTCTACTTTCAGAGACCTATCCTGCAGAGAAGTCCCAAGCCAGTTTATATAATTTCTTTCCAAAATTTAATTGTTTTGGAAAGAATAAAAATGACTGGGGGAGCAAGGCAACTCTGCAGGCTGTGATGAGTAGCTGATGGTCTGCATGAGGCTCAAAAGAACATAGGCTTGACTTACAGAAAAAAGACCTTTAAGGATATCTTAAATAACTTGATCAGAAGCAAGAAGAGCCAGCAACAGATCCCAGAAAACAGAAAGAATGTGCAGGCATGTTGAGTTTGATCCTGCAAAACTCACAGCTGAATTTTCCTGCTCACAAGAAAGGTTGCTGGCTTCAGTGTTGTTGTTTTTTTCACATTTGGAATTAGAATTGATCCCAGAAAAAAAAGTGGGTAATAATATCCTGCATTTTTAGAGACAGAAAGGACCAGCATGGCAACCTCTGCAAATTTGAATCAGTATTATATTACAGCCCTTTTCTCAGAGAAGGGGGAGATAGGTAGAAGTAAAGAGTTACATGCTTATTTACAAGAAGGTTTGTGAAAAAGGTCAGGGAAAGTGTATAATTATTATCAGCCTTGCCAAGGCCACACCTGGATGGGGTGCTTAGTTCTGAAACAAGAACGAACATGAGCTGAATTTGGCAAACATCCCCAGCACAGTTAACTGTACAAATTAACAGGTTGGAATTAAAAGTATATTAAAAAGGCCACGTCACCCCATGGAGGAGGCCAAGAGCAACCCACGTAGATCTCAGAGATGCAGAGAAGGCCAACCTTCCCTTTAATGGAGAGGTGTGGTCCACAAAGGTTTCAACTATGGAGTGATGCTCCAACTTGATCCTTAAAGACGGTGGCTTAAACATTGCTAAATTTCAGATGAGCTAAATGTATCCTTCATCTTCCTGGTAAGTTCATAAAGTCAGACCTCTCCCTCCCCTATGCACTTTTCTTCCTGATACTGAATCATATATAATATGTTGCGTGTGTGCATTTTTAATGCATGTGTCTCTGAGTTGGTGTGCAGACATGTCTCTGAAAGGACAGATCTACAGTGTGGGGCAGAAAAGCTCAAGCAAGTATTGAGAAGTCTTACGGAGAGCAAACAACTGCACATGGTTTCTCATCAGCTGGTCTTCAACATCTGCATGAATGTGGAAGGTTTTAGTTGCCTCCAGGTTTTGAAACGCCATTTTAAAAACATGCAAAATGACCAAATTAAACCCTCCAAAAGGACCGTGACAACAATAACAGGATGTGGTGGAATCTCCAGGTAAAGCAGGGGTCCCCAACCCAAGGGCCACAGCCCCTTCGGAACCAGGCCACAGAAGTGGTAGGCAAGTGAGTACATGTGAAGCTGTCCCTTCTCCCCCCCCCAATACCGCTGCCGCCTCCGCCACTCCACCAGGTTGGAGACCGCTGAACTAGTATGAGGGGAGGAGTGAAGAGACTGGCTAGCTTAGAGTCTTTACAGAGCAGGAAGCAATACTGGCTTGACCTCCCCCAGAGTCCCTGAAGCCTTATCTGGCTGTTCCCAAGAGTATGAAGGCAGTCTGGTGAGATTCTTGTCAATAGGCAAGCAGCAATAAAGAAGCAACTTTGACCTTCTCACCTGGTTGCTCTGATTCCTTGCGCCTGAGACAGAACTACACCAATGGATGTATCTTCAGGAGTAGTTCAGTCTAGGCAAGAAGATGCTGAAATCAAACAGGGGAGAAATTCCAGAACTGAGTTAGCCAATAGAATAGAATAGAATAGAATAGAATAGAATAGAATAGAATAGAATAGAATAGAATAGAATAGAATAGAATAGAATAGAATAGAATAGAATAGAATGGAATGGAATGGAATGGAATGGAATGGAATGGAATGGAATGGAATGGAATGGAATGGAATGGAATGGGATGGGATGGGATGGGATGGGATGGAATTAGAAATAGAAATAGAAATAGAAATAGAAATAGAAATCAGAACTTAGAGGTCTTCCAGTCCAACCCCTTCCTCAATCAGGAGACTCTAAACCATTTCAGACAAAACCTCCAGTGATGGAATACCCCCGATTTCTGGAGGCAAGCCGTTTCACTAGTTAATTGCCCTCACTGTTAGGAAATTTCTCCTTAATTCCAAGTTGCTTCTCTCTTTGGTCAGTGCTCTGGTGAACAACATGACCCCATCTCCCTTGTGGCAGCCCCTTAGATACTATCATGTCACCCCTATTTCTTCTTTTCTTTAGACTAGCCAAACCCAAGTCCTTCAGCTGTTCTTCATATGTTTTAGTCTCCAGGCCTTTGATCATCTTAGTTGCTCATGAATGCCCCCATGTAGGTTGTCATACGGTGAAGGAGCTGGCAAATGTGTTACCTTCAAGAAAGAATTCCCATTCCAACTTTATTGCTAGGCAGGTACCTAAAATAAAGAAAGAGGTCCAGAGTTATGTACAGGTAGTCCTTGACTTACAACCACAATTGAGTTCGAAATTTCTGTTGCTAAGCGAGACAGTTGTTAGGTGAGTTTTGCCCCATGGTATGACCTTTCTTACTACAGTGAATCAGTGCACTTGTTAATTGAGTAACACAGTTATTAAATGAATCTGGCTTCCCCATTGTCTTTGCTTGTCAGAAGGTTGCCAGTTGCCAAGCGTCTGAATTTTGATCATGTGACCGCGGGGATGCTGCAAAGGTCATAAGTGTAAAAAACAGTCCTTCGTCACTTTTTGCAGTACCACTGTAATTTTAAACAGTCACTAAGTGAATGGTTGTAAGTTAAGGACAAGCTGTATCCTAACATAGTTCTGAAGCAGCAATAAAAACATTTTAATGGAAACCCTACAATAGGCTTAAAAAGAATCTTTATTTTATTTTATTTACTTAACTTATTTAGAGAATTTATATAGCAGCCTACTCACTCCCCGTGTCTGCAGGCAGCTTACAAGTAGCAGAAACACAAAATAGAATAAAAATAAACAATAAAAAACAATAACCTCTCACCCACCGTGGTGACAGCACCCAATTTAATAAACCATCGCACTCTGGGTTCCCTAGGGCCACTGTCACAACTAGGTCTTCAGGACTTTCCAAAAGAGTCTCAGAATGGGGGCCAGTCTGATTTCCAGAGGGATGATGTTCCAGAGGGAGGGAGCCATCATGGTGAAGGTCCTTCTTCTGGGTCACACCGGTTGTATCTTCTTCCTTGCTTCCCCACTCTAGACATAGAGACATAGATAATAATTAAGACCTAGAACAGGGGTCTTCAAACCTGGCCCTTTTATGACTTGTGGACTTCAACTCCCAGAATTCCTCAGCCAGGCACGCTTTTTTAATTAATTAAATTAAAATTTTTAATTTTAATTTTAAAAATAAATTATTAAATATTAAATTTAAAACATTTAAATCAATCCAACATTAAAACTTGGAAAAGTAGGAAAAGAGAAGATTTTAATTCTGGTCAGGCGCATGACACAAGTTAATTTTTTTTCCCATCCCCTGCAGCCATCATTGTTTCTGAATAGGTAAATATGGCCCCTGCCATTCAAAAAGTTTTTCACCCCTGCATCAGGACATGAGACATGAACTGCATAACTTCTGAGCAGGGATTTATTTCCAGCTCAATTTGATCTGTCACTAAAACTTTAAATACAGCTTTACTGTATTTGGAATAAGAAATTCCTCATCAGAATACAATTTCCACACAAAGGGATTTATCCAGATTTTATTAAGACGTGTGAGTCCTTTTCATGTTTCAGGTTGTGATTCAATAGTTTTAAGAGCTATGAGAGTTTGGTGTCAATCTAGTTGATAGCCTTGAAAGACATGTTTAGATAAAGGAGTAAAAAGATTACCCAATGACCAGGAGAAGCCATTAATACATGGAACAAGCATGCCAGAATTTCATGAAATCATGGGAGAGACTGCAAGGATTGGTGACCTATGGTTTCAGCCATTTTTAAATTGGTACTGAGATGATGGTGGGATCTCAGGAGATGTGATGGCTCCATGGTTAAAGACCCTGAGCTTGTCAGGTGGAGAGCTGAAAGCCCAGATTCAAGACCTGAGCTCCGTGCAATGGAGCGAGCTCCTGTTACTTGCTCCAGCTCCTAGCAGGGATTTAGCAGTTCAAAAGCATGTAAATGCAAGTAGATTAATAGGTACCATTTTGGTGGGAAGGTGACAGCATTCCATGTACCTTTGTTGCCTAGCCATGTTGGCCATACACAGAGAAGAGCAACAAAGTTGCTTAGAGGACTGGAGGCTAGAACATATGAAGAACGGTTGCTGGAATTGGCTATGTCTAGTTTAATGAAGAGAAGGACAAGGGGGGGGGACATGACAGCAGTGTTCCAATATCTCAGGGGTTGCCACAAAGAAGAGGGAGTCAAACTATTCTCCAAAGCACCTGAAGGCAGACAAGAAGGAACGGATGGAAACTAATCAAAGAGAGAAGCAATCTCGAACTAAGGAGAACTTTCCTGATAGTTAAAACAATTAATCAGTGGAACAACTTAACTACAGAAGTTGTGGATGCTCTAGAGATGGGACAACCATTTGTCTGAAATCCTATGGGGTTTTCTGCCTGGACAGAGAGTTGGACTAGAAGTCCTCAAAGGACCTTTCCAATTCTGTTACTCTGTCATTGTTTTGGCAAGAGCCAAGGCACCATACCCTAGAGTCGGACCCAACTGGCAGGGGAAACCTTTACCTTACTGAGATGATGAAGATAAAAATGAAGATGTTGAAAATAAAGATGGAAGCTTGAATGCCAGAAGATCTTCTTCTTTACTTCCTCTTGTACCGCTTCGGGTGTCAAGAAAGATACAAAGTTCTCGTTCTTGCTTTTCTGGAGATCTCAACCGTTGCTATTTGACGTTGTTCTAGTGTGCCTCTGAGGTTGTCTCTCCATCTTATTCTGGGTCTGCCTTGTGCTCTTTGGCCTCCTTTTTTTTGTACATGCCTTGTATGGTACGGAATCCCAAGAAATCCTCTCCAGGTGAGCAAACCACTTCATTTGCTGTTTTTGCGTGTAGTTTAAGATTGGTTCTTCGCCAATTCTTTCTCTTACGATCAGTGGCGTAGCGTGGGTTGTCAGCACCTGGGGCAAGGCAAGTAATTTGCGCCCCCTAACCCAGCGTGCCCAGCGCCCACAGTGGGCGGCGACCCGGCGGCTCGGATCGGATTCGCACAGCCAGCACTGCAGTGAGAGAGAGTGAGTGAGCCAGGCAGGGGCAGAGAGCTGCGAGCGCGCCCCCCCCAGATGTTGCGCCCGGTGCGGCCGGCCCCCCCTGGACCCCCCACGCTACGCCACTGCTTACGATCTCAGTTCTGGTGTTGCAAGACTAAAAAGACTGATGGCCTCAAGTGTTAGCACAACCTATACTTCATCATGGTGACAACTTTAGCTCTTCTTAGGCCCACTTCTGCTGAGGAAACGAGGTTTTTAAACATCACGTTTGATTCATTAAAAAAAACAAAACCCATCAATATCATTTGCCAGCCCTTCCAATGTGAAAGAATAACTGCCTGACTTTTCTATTAGCCTCAATCATTCACTTATTATCCAACTACAGTTTGTTAACAAATAAGGCAAGGCAGAATATTCACAGTGACAGGAACATAAGATTGATCGATGAACTTTATATATAAGATTCAACCAGAAATACGTATTTTCGAATTTATCATTTTCAATTGTTGCTCTTTTTCATCTTTCAAATGCCTTACTTGATGACACATGAATTACTCTTTTCTCGTTTTTTGAAGAACGGATTTGGAAGAATATTTTTTGTTTCAAGAGGAAAAATACATAATGATGGTCAAAGAATATATTATCGTCTGTTGGAATGTGCAATTGCATCTACTTTTGCTCTTTTTCTAGACCACTTAGTAGCATTTAACTAGACACTGCCTAGGGCAGAACACCCAGCATTTTATTAATATATTGCATTTATTATGTATTTATATGTACCTTGCCTTTTTTTTAAAATTCCATTTATATCCCGCCCTTCTCCGAAGACTCAGGGCGGCTTACAAGCTTAGCAGTAGCCTTCATTCTATGTATATGCCTGCTTATTAGGGCTTTCACACACACACACCCAAGCGGCATTTTTTCTCTTTCTCTTCTGAATGCAGTCCTTATTATACTTCACAAGGTCAGCTATAGCCATTGGTTCCAAAAATTGCCATTATGAAAATCTTCCATTTATCACAGGACTTGGTGATTGAAAATTCACAAAATTCTAGTTCTGAAGTCAGACAGTGGCAGTGTTCAACACAGATGAGATTTTCTTTACGATAACATCCTTGATTTTAAAAAAAAGTTACATTCAGGACAAAAGTAAGTTTCTATCGCTTTCTCTGACTTGTTCATGCTCTTTTTAAAAATGTGAGCTTCTTGCACTAAGCATTGCGCAGGCATGCTTGAAATGTGTGTTCTCAAAGCCATCTTTAACATTGCTAATGCCTTGTTAAATCACAGAAATCAGGAAAACGTCTAATAAAATCCAGGGGTTGAGGAATTGGGCTTTAATGCTCACCATTCCAACCAGACAAACAGAAGAATCGTTTGTTTGAATCACATAAGCAAAAAAAAAAAAAAACAGCCCAAACCTTTTAGGTAATTTAGCACAATTTGCATAGACTCAAAATTCTCTTTCTTTGGTGCAATTTATTTTACATTATTTTATTTTAACTCAGGATACATGAAGATTTGCGCTTTGGGCATTCTGCTGCCAGATGCTTCCAGACTCACTGCTTAACAATGTTTGCGACTAAAAAGGTTCTTTTCAGAATGACAGAATAACAGAGTTGGAAGGGACCTTGGAAGTCATCTAGTCCAACCCCTGCTCAAACAGGAGATCCTATATCATTTCAGACAAGTGGCTTTCCAATCTTTTCTTTAAAACCTCCAGTAATGGAGCACCCACAACTTCTGGAGGCAAGTGGTTCAACTGGTTGATTATTCCCACTGTTAAGAATTTTCTCCTTAGGTCTAGGTTGCTTTTCTTGTTGATTAGTTTCCATCCATTGTTTCTTGTCTTGCCTTCGGGTACTTTGGAAAATAGGTTGACACCCCCCTCCTTTTTATGACAGCCCATCAAATATTGGAACACTGCTATCATGTTACCCAGAGTCCTTCTTTCACTAGACATAACCAATTCTTGCAACCGTTCTTCATATGTTTTTGCCTCCAGTCCCCTAAACATCTTTGTTGCTCTTTTCTGCACTCTTTCCAGAGTCTCAACATCTTTTTATAATATGGTGACCAAAACTGGATGCAATATTCCAAGTATAGTCTTATTAAGGCTTTAAAAACCGGTACTAATACTTCACATGATCTTGATTCTATCCCTCTATTAATGCAACCTAGGATTGCATTGGCATTTTTGGCTGCTGCCGCACACTGCTGGCCCATATTTAAGTGATTGTCCACTGGGACTCCGAGATCCTTCTCACAGTTATTGCTATTGAGTCAGTTTTCAACTAAACTTCACAATTATTTGGGAGTAAAGCCCACCAAAATGCTTACTTTTGTATTTTTAAAAGCTACAGTGTTTTAAAGTATTTTTCCCCTCAAGATCACACTCATGAACTGATAACTTCATGGGCATTGCTATTTCCTTCTTTGAAAAGTTTCTTTTAGATTTAGATTTTTGGATAATTACTCCCATCCATTTATTATTCAAACCCAAGCCAGTTTAGCTTTCAGATGCAGGGCAGGTTGTCCACATGTTGTCATTTGCACTCTTTGTAGTAAGCGTGCTAAACTTTTCATGTGCTACATAGGTGCCTCCTAAGTAACCTCCCTAAATGGCTTAATCTTGATCTGTGGGGTTGCTTTAGCTTCATTACCTTACATAGAATATGTACACAATGCAGAACTATAAAGACATAGAAATATAGAATCACAGGATTGCAAGGGGCCTTGCAGGTCCTCTAATCCAAGGGTCCCCAACCCCCTGGTCTGTGGACTGGTCCTGGGCCTTAGCATGTCAGCAACCAATCCGCACAAACAAACCAAAGCCCCATCCACGAGATGCAGGCAGCACACAAAACCATGCCCCCTCTGGTCGACAGAAAAACCTCTTTCCACATAACCGGTCCCTGGTGCCCAAAAGGTTGGGGACCTCTGCTCTAATCCTTCTAAGGCAGGAGATCTTATAACATCCTGGAGAAATGGTTGGCCAATCTTTTCTTGAAAACCTCCAGCGATGGAGCACTCACAACTCTGGGAGGCAAATAATCCATTGATTATTTTTTCTCATTGTCGGGAAATTTCTCCTTAATACATTGAGAACCAACTTGAATAACTTTGCTATTGGTTATCTTAGATTGCCTATGCAGATATGTCCTTCATGACACAACTGTTAAGTTCAAAAGGCCGTTGATATCCTGATGGTTGGACTCAAGAGTTGTTTTCAGAAAAGCAAAAAGACAGAACAGTTGGACTCTCTGATCACAAAGTTTGCAAATAAGCAACAACTGCATTTCACCTTAAGATTATTGGCTTCCAATGTTGTATGTGTGCATATCCGCATGTGCTACAGTGGAATGTTTATTCATTGTTTCCACTGTATATTTGTGAGTTTAGATAAAAACTTGTCAAGTGTTCCTTCTATCAAGCTTCAGAGAATCCACCTGAACAGGTGTTAGGTGTCTTGCCCACAAACAACACACAAAAGATATCTGGAACTACTTGTGAGTAAAATGGAGAAGTTCCAGCATTTAACATATTTTCTTCTGTGACCTGAGGTTTTTTAAAAAGTATTACAAAGAATAAGAAGTTGGCTTCAATGACTGCAGTTTTTTGAACAGATGTTGACACAGACTTAACTAAGGTGAGCTTGACTGAACTTGTATTAAAATGACCTACTTCTATGGCTCCATTCACATGGCATACTTAACCTGTTTGGTTGTCCATTGTGTAGTTTTACCATGACATCAAGGAAGTGGATTTGTACTGTAGGTAGATCAAGAATGAGGCTGATGGGGGGATGGAAGTGACTGTGCAATTTGATAAGATCCTTTTCCTAGGGTCAAATTATTAAAATGCCACTAAGGGAATTCTAAGGAGTTGAAGAAGTATAGCTCTAGATCACCCATAAAGATTTTGGCATCTGTGGATGCATATATTTTGTTGACATCAGTGTGATGTTCTTGATTACTTGAAGTACATGTTTGTGAGCCATATTGGTGTATAAAATCTCCATGTCAATGGTAGCTAAAGTGGTACTATTAGATTGCCAATGGATTTCAGGATGTTAATAAAATCTACGGGGTCTCTTACATATCTGGGAGTGCTGGTGGCATAAGGTCTGAGTACAAAGATCATAAAATCTGATTTTGCATCTCTGATGGTTCCAATGCTTGAAACAATAAGACACACAGATTGCTTTGTTGGCATTTTGGAAAACTGATAGAAAATACCAATTTTCTCCAGGTTTTCCCATGTAGATATATTCTTGTATATCCTTGGGAAATTCTTTCATCTGATTGCATAGTTCTTTATAATACATTGTTGTGGATCTGAATAGATAAGTAGAATGTAGAGATTTCCTTGACAGAGGCCACTTTATTGATAATGGGCAGTTACCACTCCTTTCCCAGCTTATTTGATTGTGATGTTGTCATTGTTCTTAAAGACTGGGATGGTATCTTGTTCTGAACTGCTGAGATTGTGGTGCAAGGGCAGTAATTTTTATCAATTATTTTGCCTTGAGCTTGCTTGAAAAGGCTTTCAGGGTAGAAATCCAATTTAGTACAGGGGATTCTCAATTAAAACCATTTGTTAGTGACAGTTCAAAGTTACAACAACACTGAAAAAAGTGACTTATGACCGTTTTTCATACTTACAACTATTGTAGCATCCCCATGGTCATGTGATTAAAATTCGGACGTTTGGCAAATGATTCGTATTTCTGACAGTTTCAGTGTCCCAGGGTCATGTGATCAACTTTTGCAACCTTCTAACAAACAAAGTCAATGGGAAAGCCAGATTCATTTAACAACCTAACTTGTTACTAACTACAGCAATTTTGGAAAAGTTGGGCTCAACTGTTTTAATAAGTTGAGGATGACCTGAATCACATCTGTATGGGGATATCCATGCAGTAGTTTTTTTTTAATGCAGTTGGGATTTATTATCATCTGTATCATCCCAGGATATGTTGGGGTGAGGATAGCTGTATATCTGAATTTTGTTTCTTGCCTTGAAAGGATTCCTAAAATCTCAAGTGGTGAAAAAATGTATTTTGCGCTCTATGTCCATGTCCTGTTTCTTTACTGTTGGATATGAGAAAATGAGATTGCTTTTATGTTACTAGAATATTATCTATATTTTTGTGTTGATTCATATTGATTATTCTTGTTATATCGGTTTGTGGGATACTGTTTATATTTGGACTAAGTGAAGTGGTTTAAAAGCAAATTAAATAAACATGACAAAGTGGTGTTTTCTTTTAATGTATGGCCACTTCCATTTAATTAAATAATATCTGTAATACCATTAAACATCCACATCTGCCTATCCCAGGTCCTTGGTAAGGACTCGATAGGTAGACAAAAATGCCAAATCCAGTCTGAACATCTGGCTGACTGTGTGAATAATAATAATAATAATAATAATAATAATAATAATAATAATAATAATAATAATGTTGGAAGGGACCTTGGAGGTCATCTAGTCCAACCCCTTGCTCAGGTAGGAAACCCTATACCATTTTGGACAAATGGCTGTCCAGTCTCTTCTTAAAAACTTCCAGTGTTGGAGCATTCACAGCTTTTGGAGGCAGGTTGTTCCACTGGTTAATTGTTCTAACAACAACAACAACAACAACAACAACAACAACAACAACAACAACAACAATAATAATAATAATAATAATAATAATAATAATAATAATAATATTGGAAGAGACCTTGGAGGTCATCTAGTCCAATGTAACAAGTAGGAAGCACAGTTGCTCAAAAGTATTGATTCCATTATATGCCAAGATATAGACATGCAATGAAATCTTTTGCACATATTTTCTCACAACGGAAGACGGGGTCAGGAGAGCTCTTTCTCAGGAAGTCTGTAAAGAATTGGTATACTAAGTAAACAAAGAATCAGTTAAAACCCATTTGATTAATCAATTCAATTTGTGAACAGCTCTAATAGATATGTGCAAAAGCTTAATACTGACATGTTTCCGAAATGCTGAACGAGCTGTCAAATAATTTAGAACTCAATCAGCAAAAGCTACCTTTGAAGAAGGAAAAGCCATTTTAAAATTTTTGTTTCCTTCTTATTACAGCAACGTATCAGAAATGAAACTGCCCCCACCCCCAAAAATGAACCATGCTTGTCAATAACTCACAGGGCTGCTGATTAAAATTTCTTGCTATAATTCAAATTTGCCCATAGTGATTAATCAAGTTAGGCTATAATTTCACTGATCTTCTGATTAAAGTGTAGGGACCTAATTTTTAAAGCCTTGGGTTCAGCACCATCTTATACCAATCAAAGTGATTGCACCACCACAGCATGAACAACGCATGTTAAAATGGGAAGGAATTTGATCGTGAAGCCATCGCAAGTATTTTGACTTTTTTTTTTATCCCCGCAGCAAACACCTCTGTCTTGAAAGAGAGATTTTAGTCACTAGGAGAATCCATTGGTGCGGCTTTTCCTCCACAATTTTATTCAAGCCTCTACTGAAACTTTCCAAAATATTAACTATTGCCACATTGGGTCTTGTCCAAGGTATGGCTGCAAGATTTGGACCATAATGGAAGCTGAACGCTGAAGAACTGATGCTTTTGAATTGTGGTGTTGGACTCAAATTAGTCAATCGTAAAGGAGTGGCTCAGTGGGTTAGGACGCTGAGCTTGTCGATCAGAAGATCAGCAGTTTGGCGGGTCGAATCCCGCGCCTGTTACTCGTCCCAGCTTCTGCCAACCTAGCAGTTCGAAAGCACATAAAAATGCAAGTAGAAAAATAGGGACCACTCCGGTGGGAAGGTAACAGTGCTCTGTGCACCTTTGGTGTCTAGTCATGCCAGCCACATGACCACAGAGACGTCCTCGGACAAGCGCTGGCTCTTCGGCTTTGAAACGGAGATGAGCACCGGCCCCTAGAGTCGGAAATGACTAGCACGCATGTGCGGGGGAACCTTTACCTTTATCTTTTTAAAGGAGCTCAAATCTGGCTGAACTCAAAGCTGAAGGTCAAATAGTTGGGCCACTCATTAGAAAAGACCTTGATGTTGGGAAAGAGGGAAGGCAAAAGGAGAAGGGGATGGTTAGATAGAGTCAATGAAACAATGAACATGGGTTTGGGCAAACTCCGGGAGACAGTAATGATAGGGGATCATGGCAGGAATTGAGTATTTCTGGTTTAATGAAAAGAAAGACTAGGGGCTGACATGATAGCAGTGTTCCAGTGTTCCTCTTCCACAAAGAAGAGGGAGTCAAGCCGTTCTCCAAAGCACCTGAAGGCAGAACAAGAAGCAATGGATGGAAACTCATCAAGGAGAGAGCCAACCTAGAACTAAGGAGAAATTTCCTGACAGTGAAAGCAATTAACCAGTAAAATGTCTTGCCTTCAGAAATTATGAGTGGAGGCTTTCAAGAAGAGCCTGGACAGCCACTTGTCTGAAATGGTATAGGGTTTCCTGCTTGAGCAGGGGGTTGGACTAGAAGACCACCAAGGTCCCTTCCCACTCTGTTATTCTGAAATTCTGTTATGCCATGGTTCATGGGGTTGTGAAGAGTTGGACGCAACTTAGTGACTGAAAGTTTTTGAGAAAGTATATCAAGTCTAGTGTGTACATTTAGCCCACAAATCTCCATCTAGCCAAGGATTCTTTGCCAACGCAAACCCTGATTTTCCACAGAATCAACATAGAATAATTGAGTTGGAAGGGACCTTAGCAGTCTTCTACAGTAGCCCCCTGCTCAAGCAAGAGACCCCATATCATCCTGGGCAAATGGCTGTACAGTCTCTCCTTGAAAACCTCCAGTGATGGAGCACCCACAACTTCTGGAAGTAAACCATTCCATAGATTAATTGTTCTCATTATCAAGAACATTTTCCTTCTAGGTTGGTCCTCTCTTTAATGATCTTCCACCCGGTATTTCTTGTCCTGCCTTCAGGTGCAATGGAGAATAGGTTGACCCTTCCTCTCTGTGACAGCCCCTCGAATACTGGGAAGAACTGATAACATATCACCCTCCATCCTTGTCTTCATTAGACATCCCCAGTTCCCTCAATTGTACATCCTATGGCCGTGGTGGCGAACCTATGGCACGCGTGCCACAGGTGGCACGCAGAGTCCTCTCTGTGAGCACGCATGCTGTCGCCCCAGTCCTAGGCCTTCAGCTGGGTTTTATAAAACCTTTTTGCTTTAGGCCTCTGCCGCCGTGTGCAAAAAGAAAAAAAAGGTTCAATCAATCAATCAATTTCAACTTCTCGCGGGAAAAAAAAATCTCGCAAAGTTGGAATTGATTGATTAAACTTTTTAGTCCCACCCAGTCTGCCATTACCACTGCAGCCACGCCCACCCAATGGGATAAGCCCACCCAATGGTCACACCCACCCAATGGGCCACGCCCACCCAGCACCCGACGATACATAAGTAGGTTTTGGGTTGGAGTTTGGGCACTCGGTCTCTAAAAGGTTCGCCATCACTGTTTTCGGTGATTCATTATCACCTTTGCTGCTTTTCTCTGCATTTTTTTCTGAGATCTCCACATCTTTTTTTGGGGGGGGTATCATATTTCCTTCTGTTTTGCTCAAGGAGCTCAGTTTTGCTTAAACATGCAATCAGTTTAGCCACTAGTCGTGAAGGAGAAGCTAGGGACCTCTAGAAGTATCCTTTCTTTCCAATTTGTTTTTCCTTCCAAAATGGTGCCTTCTTCCTTCCTCAAATCCAGCTGCTTCATCTGACAGTTCTCGTCAAAGAGATAAAAATCTTCCAGTGAACTCAAGACGTGGAAAGGGCAATCCTTCCTAGTTATCAGGCTGTGATTTACATCAAGATAATTATATCTTCATTGCTCTGGGAAATTGAGTGCCCTCCGGGGAAATGTTGTATGTGCATGCATTTCCTGTGTCTGTGCGTGTGTGATTTAATTACTGTAGAATCTGTTGCAATAGCAGTGGGAGAGTTGTATTAATCTAGGACTGATCCTGAATGGTTCAATAGAAAAGCAGCAATGTACTTAAGGGCTTCGAATATGAAATTTATTATATGAATCTTACAGATTTTCATGCGGGTTCTATTAAATGTAACAGAAATTGTCCACATGACTAGAGGTAGTCCTCGGTTTGCAACCATTTGTACAATCAAAGTTACAACAGCACTGAAAAAAGTGACTTGTGGCTGTTTTTCACACTTACAACCGTTGTTGCAACATCTCCATGGTCACATGATCAAAATTCAGAGGATTGGCAACTGGCATGTGTTTATAGTGCAGTGTCCCGGGGTCAGATGATCCCCTTTTGTGACCTTCTGACAATCAAAGTCAATAGGGGAGCCACATACATTTAACAACTGTGTTGCTAAACAAATTACAGTAATTCACTTAACAGCTATGGCAAGAAAGATTATTGTTGTTGTTGTTGTTAGTTGCGAAGTCATGTCTGACCCATTGCCACCCCATGGACAACGTTCCTCCAGGCCTTCCTGTCCTCTACCATCTTCTGGAGTCCATTTAAGCTCACACCTACTGCTTGTAACATGGGGCAAAACTCACTTAACAATGGGCCTTGCTTAGCAACAGAAACTTTGGGCTCAGTTGTGGTTGTAAGTCAAGGACTCCTCGTATTTATGAACTTACTGATTCCTTCTCCCTTTGTATGTCTCAGGAACAATCCGCTAAAGTCTTTCAATATGAATCCCTACAATACCAAATACACCATCAAATATCAACATCTGCCTATCCCAGGTCCTTAGGTAGGACTCAATAGGTGGCTAAAAATGTCAAATCCAGTCTGAACATCTGGCTGACAATGCGATGAACCATAATAAGGGGTTATTATTATTATTATTTAACCTAGTTTGGGTAATGAAACATCTGCAAGAAACCAACCAAGTTCAGAGAGAACCAAGGACCCCTCGTGTCAACCCTGAGCTACAAATATTCTCCTTTATTGGAACCATAATAACAATGACACAAACAGTCTACAAGCTATACCATCTATCGATAAAAGACTAAAAGAAGCACTTAGTGGTCATCTAAGAGAAGCCCAAAAGACTTTGGAGCTATCTAATATATTTTAAGAAAAGATACTGGAAAGCTAAGCATGCTCCTTTAGGTAAGATGGCCTAGTCAAAAAGGACCAGGGCACAGTTGCCACCTGGAATAGGACCTCTCATAGACTCCCACCATTAAGAGATAAATTGCCATATTTCAACAACTGAAGGTCTTCAAATATAGGATATATAGGACATTATATATAGGACTAGAGCAGGGAGGCAAGGAATGTTGCGGGTCCCGTCCCATGGTGGCTTTCTCCTTCTGGAACATCATCCCTCCAGAAATCAGTTTGGTCCCCACTTCGACACTCTTGAAGACGTGGTTGTGCCAGCAGGCCTGGGGGAGCCCATTATATAGCTGGTATGAATGTGTGTTGTTGCCAGGGTGAGGGGTTACTATTTTATTATTTTTCCTAAAGGTGCTTTTCCAGGAGGCAACTGGACTTTCTTGTTTTTCTTTGAAGACGTTTTGCTTCTCATCCAAGAAGCTTCTTCAGCTCTGACTGGATGGTTTGGGAATGGAAGGATGTATACTCCAGTTAGAGCTGAAGAAGCTTCATGGATGAGGCACAAAACAACAAAGTCCAGTTGCCTCCTGAAAAAGCACCTTTGGGATAACTATGACCTGGATGATTAAGAATCGCCATAGAGATTTATTTTTTTATTTTTTTAAAAGTATTTTATTAATTTTCTGTCGTTACAATTCATTTGTGCTTAATGAACAATGTGTTGTCTGGGTTAATTTTTGCTTATAAAATAAATCCCATGTTTGAAACGTATTCTCTATCTTCTTTTTCTTTAATTCTCAATGTGAGTCTATCCATTTCCACACAGTCCAGTTTTACAATCAAATACTTAATAAACAACGTTTTGTCTGGGTCCATTAGTAATTCAGTGATATATATTAACTTCTTCAGACTAGATCCAATATTACACTGTCAGATGTTTCCTCTCTTCTTCCGGCAGTACCTGTTTTCCCACACTAAAGTAGAATAGAGCTGGAAGGGACCTTGAAGGTCTTCTAGTCCAGCCCCCTGCTCAAGCAGGAGAACCTATACCATCTCAGACAGGTGATTGTCTAGCCTCTTCTTTAACCTCCAGCGATGGGGCGCCCACGATTTCTGAAGGCAAGCTGTTCCAACGGTTGATTGTCCTCAATATCAGGAAGTTTCTCTTTAATTCCAGGCTGCTTCTCTCTTTGGTCAGTTTCCACTAGGCAAATACAATTCTTATTGTTATTAATAAATATACAATTGAATATACAAGAGCTCAAATTTTGATCATGTGACTGTGGGGGGGAAGCTGCAACGGTTGTAACTACGAGGACTTGTTGTAAGTCACTCTTTTCAATGCCTTTGTAACTTCAAACAGCCACCAAATGGATGGCTGTAAGTCGAGGACAGCCAGTATAGACAGCCCTCTTGCCTTCTGCAAATAATCCCATGAATAAGGAAGTGACAGAGAAGACAAAATGTCTGAGTTGTGTCAGTAAGTCTGAAAGAGTGAATCAAATACAGTAATCTTTGAATTACGACCATGACTGAGCTTAAAATTTCTGCTGCGAAATAAGACATGTGTTAAGTGAGTTTTGCTCCATTTTCTGACCTTTCTTGCTATAGTTGTTAAGTGAATCGTTGCAGTTGTTAAGTCAGTGACACGGTTGTTAAGTGAATCTGGCTTCCCCTTTGACGTTGCTTGTCAGAAGGTCACAAAAGGGGATCACGTGAACCCGGGATACAGTGACCGTCATTAATAGGAGTCAGTTGCCAAGCATCTGAATTTTGATTACATGACCGTGGGGGATGCCGTATGTGTGAAAAAACAGTCATGACACTTTTTCCAGTGCCGCTGTCATTTCAAACAGTCACTAAATGAACTGTTGTAAGTCAAGGACTACCCGTACTGATGGCAGAAAGTGAGGCCAGAATTTTAGACACTGCCTCATGCATACGACAAGCAAAAGGATTGAGGGTGACTTCCAGTGGTGGGATTCAAATAGGTGAACAACCGGTTCTCTGTGGGGATGCCGCTTCCGGAAGTCCATTTTGGGCCTGGGCAACAAAAAAATTAGCGACCAGTTCTGCCAAAGTGATGCGAACCGGTTGGATCCCACCACTGGTGACTTCCCAAGGATTAAAAGGATTTTCCAAACCTTATCAATGAATTCATAGCAAACAAATCTAGATAGCATCCTTCAAGCAACTTGAAGATCCTGCCTCTCTTAACGCCAGAACAAATTTGGTCTTTGACGAAGCCTTCGGGAGAATAGAACATGAGATACATGGTGCTGAGCACAGAAACAGACACACTCAAAAAGGGAGCTTGTAGCTGATACAACCTGAAAAATCACCTTTATGCCAGAACGTAGCATGCATATCGACGCTGCACACACCACGTTGAAACTTAGATTAAATTTCCGATAATGCCTTTGGGAACGCCATCTGTTCCGCATCTCTTGTTGCAAGGAAGCAAAATATGAACAGGCTACGTTAGTCTGCATAAGAAATGTGCAGCTGGTTCACTGGAAAAGGCTGGGGATCTGTCATGCTTAGAAGTTCTAGGATTAGCAATCTGAGTCACTGGGATTTCACCGATTCACTCAACCAGGTTAGAGCTGCAATCGCCACGTGGATTCTCCCTAATGTATCACCTGCAGAACTGATGGGGGTGAGGAAAGAACGAAAGAAAAAAAAAACTATATTAATGGTAACCTGGTATTTTCAGTCCAAGGGTAAGGATATCGTCCACTGAAATGCCACCCAGTTGAAAGGGGGCAAAATCAGTTTCCCTAGGATTGTGTCTGGAAAAGTCTATAAATTTATGTCATATGGAAAAGTCCGTAATTATGTTTTATATGAACTCTACATGCAGGCTATTTAAGACAAGAGTGTCCAACCTTGGCAACTTTAAGACTGGTGGACTTCAACTCCCAGAATTCTTCAGCCAACATTGGACACCCCTGATTCAAGACATTTCTGACCATCCCAATTAGAGCAAACTTTTTATGGGACTTCCAAAGGAGATATTAAGTACCTTACTTAATCATAGATTTTCCTCCAAGATTGGCAACTATGTTATTAGGCTCCCACCCACCCACCCCAAAAAACCAAGAAATATACTTTGTGATTCTTCTAAGCAGATTTCTTTATTGTTACACACCCACAGACAGAATCTTGCCAAAGTAAAGCCAACTACCACCCCATAAAGCATATACTCGGAACTATTAAGGAGGAGATGTCTTCAACCTCTTTCTCTCACAACAAGCTATTTGAACTGAGTTGTCTCTTGCTCCTCCTGGAATGCCCCCTCCCTCCTGGGAATCCAGACTACATCCATCACATAGGTGCATGAGAACTATCAAACAATAGTTTAATAGTTGTGTGTGCTCCACCACTGGAAGAAAAGGCTGGATCATCATTTGTCCAGAATAGTATGAGGTTCCCTCTCCTGGGCAGGAGTTTGGACCAGAAGACTTTCAGCCCTACGATAGATGCAGATAGTTGCAAATATCAGCACAGCAAGTGCATGGACCTTTGCAGATTAGTCTGAAAGTTCTTTCTTAAATGAGATGGGCTGGTTCCCTGGTGGATTTAACCAATTTTGTTATGCCTAAAGAGTTCTTTTCTTTTTCCTTTTTATTCTTTTTCTTCCCTTCCCTTTCCTTCCCATCTCTTCTCTTCTTTTCTTCTGGCCCAAATAAATCTTTTCTATTTATATCCATTCAAATGTATTTCCTTCTTTCCCCTTCCCTTCCCTTTGAGTGCAGGTCTTCCATGCACTCCATTCTTTTTTTCTTTTTCTTTCTTTTTTTTTCTTTCTCTATCATCAATCTACCTCTGTCTGTCTATTTATCTCCTTCCTTCCTTCCTTCCTTCCTTCCTTCCTTCCTTCCTTCCTTCCTTCCTTCCTTCCTTCCTTCCTTCCAAGATCGAAAGAATTGTGTGTGTGTGTGTGTCTCTGTGTGTCTCTGTGTGTCTCTGTGTGTGTGTGTTTCTGTGTGCAATGGTGGTTTTATGTGCAACAGAAAGAATGCTGTCAGGGCTCAATTAATTTTGTAAATATGGTACTTTTACATTTTACAGGCAATTGATTTTAATTAATAGTTATTAACTGAAATGTCCTAGTTCTCCTCCTTTTTAAAATGTGCATGCATTAAGACTGGGCATGCCACAAACAAGTTTTGAAATAAGTATTCTGAACCTCGCATAAGCATGAGCAGAGAACTTTTTTGCTATTTATTAAAGGGGCCTTTTCACCGTTCAGGCTTCAGTGACAGCCTTAAAAATGAATTCAATTTCTGAAGTTAAGGCAACTTTTAAAACAGTGGCAATTTTTTATTTCCATATCTGTGTGGAAGCCTTTAAAACAGGGTTTCCCAATCTTGGATGAGAAGTGAAATGTCTTCAAGGAAAAATGAAGAAATTCTAGTTGCCTTTTGATAAAAGCTCCTTTGGGACAAACGTGACGTGGATGACTGAGAATCTCTATAAACACACATCTTAAAGTTACCAAGGTTGGAAAACCTTGCTTTAAAAGATCCAGTACTCAAAGCAGACAGATGTTGGGCCCAAACCTGTACAGGGTCCAAAATACTACTTCTGAATGATTTTCAAGGATATTATGCAACTTTAAGGCATATACATCAGCACATTGCATGGACCTCCTTATTATGAGGGAAATGTCTGTGATTGTTTTCTGCTGAAATTGGCAAAGTAGATTGATGAGATGGGAAAACTGAACGTTGTGCTGAATTTTTGTCCCTCTGTATAATTTTTCTCTGCTCTCTTTGCGTGGGGAGGGATATCATGTAACATTTAAGATTGTCTTATTTTCAGGTAAAGATGATAAGTGAGCAATTTCACAGTAGAACTCAGCCCCTCATAGTTGGTAGAACCTCTATCACTAGAAGACTTTAAGTAGAGGTTGTGTGAAGTATATTTCCTGCAGCACTACTGGAGGAGATTAATAATAATAATAATAATAATAATAATAATAATAATAATAATAATAATAATAATAATAATAATAATAAAGTTGGAAGGTACCTTGGAGGTCATCTAGTCCAACACCTTGCTCAGGCAGGAAACCCTAGACTATTTCAGACAAATGGCTGTCCAGTCTCTTCTTAAAAACTTCCAGTGTTGGAGCATTCACAGCTTCTGGAGGCAGGTTGTTCCACTGATTAATTGTTCTCAATGTCACGAAATTCCTCCATAGTTCCAGGTTGCTTCTCTCTTTGGTGAGTTTCCATCGGTTGCTTCCTGTCCTGCCTTCAAGTGTGGCAACCCCTGAGATATTGGAACACTGCTATCATGTCACCCCTGAGATATTGGAACACTGCTATCATGTCACCCCTAGTCCTTCTCTTCATTAAACCCAGTTCCAGCAACTGTTCTTTATATGGCCCTCAGTCCCCTAATCATCTTTGTTGCTCTTCTCTGTACTCTATTTAGAGTGTCAACACCATGGTGACCAAAACTAGATGCAGTATTCCAAGTGTGGCCTTACCAGGGCATTGTAAAGTGGTATTAATACTTTATGTGATCTTGATTCTATACCTGTGCATTTGAAGATATGGTCTTTGAGGTCTGCTCCAGGCAGCCCTAATGTGATTGATCAGGTTTTGGCTTATCAAATTCTTCTGCCACTATAATTTTTAAGTCATGGTTTATGGATTGAAGATATAAGAATGTTGTTTGCTGAACCAACATTATTGCTTGTTCAACAAATTTTGATTAAAGCAAACAATAGTTGAGCATAACAGCCTGTAAGACTGTGTTTACCTTAAAGGCAATGGATCACTGTTTACTTTTCAAATGAATATGACTGCACTCACATAAACTATATAACCAAATTAAAGAGCTAGAAATTGCATTCATAGAACGTGGCAAGTTTAATTAGCATTAACTTTGGTTATACATAATGTGGGTTAATGTGATGTTCAAACCCAGCCTGCCCCTCTTGTTTAGGCTCAGTATATTGTGCCAAGCTGGAATATGGATCTATTTAGCTTAAGTCTTAAGACTATTGTGTGAATATAAGTAATAGGTTAATGATTCATTTCGGATATTTTTTTTAATGATAAGGAAGTTTTGTGGTATGTGGGAAAGACCTTGGAAAACTAGGCCAAGAGATGCTGTGAAGGGAATGGTAAGATAAGAGACAGCATAGCCTGCAGCAGGATAGTGGGTGGGGCAAGGGGCTCAGAATAGACCCCCCCCCCTCCCTAACTTTCTCTGGCTGTAATGGAGAATTGGAGAACTGTACTCTCAGATTTGCAAGAGCCCGTCAATGCAACTTTACAATAGATAGTCCTTGACTTACGGGCTACAACTCAGCCCAAATACTGTGCTTGGCTGCTCCCCGCTATTCTACTCAATGCTATCATTGCTTTGCCAGAGTCACTTAACAACCGTGTTACTAACTTAACAACTGCAGTGATCCACTTAACAGCTGTGGCAAGGAAGGTCATAAAAAGGGGCACAATTCACTTAACAAATGTTTCGCTTAGCAACAGAAATTTTGGGTTCATTCGTGGTCATAAGTTGCACGTGAATTATTTTTGTTTGTGTTGATTCTGTTTTGTCCTGTGCGGTTTTGAAAACGCTCAAGGATGAACTAAGTCAACATGGAACATTGATGTAAGAAATCCAAACTGTGCCTGCAACAAACTTTACTATAGTTTCCTTAGAGTTGACTTTCCCATCAGCAAAGAACTGTTTGCCTATGACTCACCATGAAAGCATGCTCCACTTCTCAACTCTTTGCATCTGATTAAATCTTGTAAGTCATGTGAGTTACAATAGAAATTATATTTTCGGATTTTCCAAAACAGATGTTAGTGCAGCCAGGTATGCGACACTTCTGCAGTGTTGTTTTGCTAACAGTGCTGTTTGAGCACCTCTAGAAAGTTCAAACATTCACTTTCAGCTTCAGACAGAAAGGAAATTTCTCATTTCTCAAAGCAAAATCTGCACTTGGTGTCACCTGGGTTTGCTGGATGAGCAGAAATCCTAAATGCACACTTGTTAGTCTTTGCTGGTTTTGTTCCGCTTGTGATTTCATTGGCTTTGGTAGCGTGAATTGTTTTATTGCACACTTTGTCATTTTGATTCTCCAAGCTGCTGTTTATTTCATCAGAAAAAGCAGCGTCTATATTAGATACAACTGAACTTAATGCAGAGTAAACATTTGTAAAATTGCTCCATGTGAGAGATTTCTCTGATTTGGATGCAAAGAAAAAACAAAAAACTCTGAATTATTTGTGTTATCATTTCCTGAATAAATTGCCGTATTTGTGCAGAAAGCAGTTTCTTCAGGGTAAAGATTCTCTTCTGGTACCAAGAGAAAAACATATTGTTTGTATAAGAGAAGGCAAAAGAAACCTCACCCAGTTAGACTCCTGGTTTACCCTCAAGCTTATTATGGCAACTAATGAAAGAACCTGATTTCCTGCCTTAAACCTTTAAGAAATTGGCTGCCTTTGGTTACCCCTAACAACTTACACAGCCTAAGAGATTACTAAACTAACGGTGCGGTGCTTCAGAGACCACAGCTAAGGAAAACGCTAGTTATGACTTGAAATCCATGGAGTCACTTCCCCGTAGGTTTTTCAGGAAGCTGGACTGCTGAGAATTAAAACCCTGAAAATATTTAAAGAAGGGCTGTGACTAATTTATAGAAATAATGCTTTGAAAATGTCACCTAGACCAGCTCCAACTAAGTGGAAGGGTTCCATTTACTCATACATTCTTCTCAGCTGGGGTCATTTGTCAAAGTCTAGACTTCCAATTTCTTCGGGCACATGGTTCTCTGTTAAAGGGTGGAGAGAGAGAGAGAGGGAGGGAGGGAGGGAGGGAGGGAGGGAGAGAGAGAGAAAGAAAGAAAGAAAGAAAGAAAGAAAGAAAGAAAGAAAGAAAGAAAGAAAGAAAGAAAGAAAGAAAGAAAAAGAAAGAAAGAAAGAAAGAAAGAAAGAAAGAAAGAAAGAAAGAAAGAAAGAAAGAAAGAAAGAAAGAAAGAGAAAATTCTGTAGTCTAAATTAGGGCCGCAATAATTTAGAGAGCCACTAGATGACAGCAATGAGATATAGAAAACTGTAACTCTTTGCTGCCATCTAGATGTTGCAATGATTTGTACAGGCCAGATATGTACTGATACCACATGAATAGAATAGAATAATCAAGTTTGTGGACTTCAACTCCCCAGCAAGTCCACAAATCTTGAAGTGGCTAAAGTTGAGAAACTCTGTTCTGAACTAATGCAATAAACATTTGCAAAAATTACATGATAAAACCCAAGTGATTCCATTAGTGCCCACCAGGAACTAAAATTATTATGGGATAAAAGTCATTTCTTTACCTGGCAGTGGGGAAGGTGGAAGGGGATCAAGAAGGAAGACAGCAAAAGGGACAGGAGTGTAATGATTGGGCCAAGGAAAATAAGGACCAAGGGGGATGAACGGGACCAGCAGAGACAAATTAAGGCTTTGGAGAAGTAAGAACTCTCTGTTCTTTTCATTACCAGACTAAGTAACATCATCAGTAATAACAGGGAGACAGTGCTAATATAGTTCTAATAGAGTGAGAAAAAATAGGAGTCCTGCAGAGTGGATGGAATGATCAGAATACAAGATATTTAGCCATGTACAGTATGTGGAAAGGTTATTACAGTTTCTTTAAGCATAGAACAAAGATTGGAAAGGCATGACAGAGGTATGTAAAATGAAGGAGAAGCTGGAAAAGGTTGGGAGAATATCTTACCATGTTTTTAACTATCCAAAGACTTGGGGCTCCCTACAAATGAAATGTAAAAAAATTCATAATGGATTAAGTACCTCACATATTGCATAGTTAAATTGTAGACTTTGTAACCACTGGAGCAAGTGGTGGATATGAAGACTGTATCTTCTTCAAAACCTATTCAGAAGTGGTTTGGACTGCCTATGAAAGCAGCATTCCTCCAAAGTCCAAACTACGACTTCAGAATTAGAAGAAATTTTACCTGGCGCAGGAGTATAACCAGACCAATTCAGACCAAATTCCACCCAATCCTCAACACTGCAAGGATCCTCTTCCTTTTTGAACATAGGGAGTTGTTAGGTTACACAACACTCTGGATCTTGTTACCGAATCAACTCACTACAAGCTAGCCAAATAGACAAGATTTGTGCAACATATATAAAAGAAGGTTAACCACATTTAACACCAACCAAACTGTGTATGCATCACAAGCTAGCCAAATAGATAATAATAATAATAATAATAATAATAATAATAATAATAATAATAATAATAATAACAATAACAATAATAATAATAATAATAATATAAAGTTGGAAGGGACCTTGGAGGTCATCTAGTCCAACCCTTGCTCAGGCAGGAAACCTTATACCATTTCAGGCAAATGGCTGTCCAGTCTCTTCTTAAAAGCCTCCAGTGTTGGAGCATTCACCACTTCTGGAGGCAGGTTGTTCCACTGGTTAATTGTTCTAACAGTCAGGAAGTTTCTCCTTAGTTCTAGGTTGCTTCTCTCCTTGACTAGTGTTTGTGCGACTTATATATAAAAGGTTAACCACAATTGACACTAACCAAATTGTGTATGCATCAACCACATCTTTACCTGATCTTATTTCACGTGCAGCCTATCAGGTTACAGCTATTCTGGCTTTGCATGATGCACTCAATTAGAATAGGGATGGATAATTTCTGGGTCAGCCTGGTTTGGGTTGAATGCAGAGATCATTTCTGTTAAGATATGTAAAGATACAAGATGTCTTATTTGCATGTGCATAGATAGCATGTGGTGTTAACACAGCAATTGGTCTGGGTTAACCCAGACTCTTATAACCAGGGCTTTTTTTGTCATAGAACGCTCAGAACGGAGTTCCGGCACCTTTTTTGGATGGAACCTTGTAGGGTAGGCAAGGCGGGTTGTATGACATGTGTGAGTTCCAGCACCTTTTTCTTTTACAAAAAAAGCACTGCTTATAACTACAAAATTCACTGGGAGTCCTAACCTTCTTCCAACAAAGACAAGAATTAAGTAAAAAAAACTCTCTTTGACAGGACCTAAATATAGCCAGGTTTTAACTTGCCATTCTAGATTCCCTGTTCCAAGTTCGCTTTCATTTACTGTGTCCCTAAAACTCTTTTTTTTCCTGTATAATTTGGGAGGCATTTTTAGCATTACACAACTGTTTATTCAGTGAATTTCTAGTTCTCTAGAGGTAACCGTTGGAATGGATATTTATCGTTTACTTTTTTCTCTCTTAAGCCCTAATTCAAGCCAACAGCATATCGCTTTACCTTGTCTTTACTTTGATAGCTGTGCAAGAGCAGAATTCATGTTTTCTTTTCCACTTCTGCCCTTTCTCTCTCAATAGTTGTCTTACCTGCCTCTTCCCCCACTGCTCTCATTGCTAAATTTCCAAGTTTTGTCTAACACATCTTGCTCAAATTAGAAGAAAATAAATAAAACCTCTCTGCACTCTGGGAAAACGGCCTTCCCAGATTCCTATTTTGCGAAGACTGAGGAGTTCAATTCAATACAGTTTGACTTACGATCACAACCAAAATTTCCGGTGAGACAGTTAAGTGAGTTTTACCCCATTTTTACAACCTTTTTTTTTTTTAGCCGCAGCTGTTAAGTGAATCACTGCAGTGGTTTAGTCAGTAAAACAGTTGTTAAGTGAATCTGACTTGCCCACCGATTTTGCTGGTCTGAAGATTGTTTTTTTTTTTAATCCCATTTATATCCCGTCCTTCTCCGAAGACTCAGGGTGGCTTACAATTTAAAGCACAAATCAAATGTGCTTAGCAATAGCCTTCATTCTGTGTATATGCCTGTTTATTAGGGCTTTCACACACACCCCCAAGCGGCATTATTACAAAGTCAGCTTATTGCCCCCAACAATCTGGGTCCTCATTTTACCTACCTCGGAAGGATGGAAGGCTGAGTCAACCTTGAGCCTGGTTGCCAAAGGGAATCACATGACCCTGGGATATTGCAATAGTCATTAAATATCAACCAGTTGCCAAGCAGCTGAATTTTGATCCCACGATCGTAGGGGGATGCTGCAACGGTCGTAGTTGTGAAAATCAGTCGTAAGTCACTTTTTTCAGTGCCTTGTAACTTTGAACCATCACTAAACAAATGGTTGTAAGTCAAAGACTATTTACAGTACATTACCTAGCTCTGCACGGCCAGGGGGTGGGGTGGGGACACTGTTTTAAACAAACTGAATGCTTGCACTTAGCTGCCTCGTATGGGTTTCACCGTGCTCTGATTTATTCCAGATCTTAGCTAGGCCTGGCCTGTTGAGCAATGCTTTCTTCCCTCTTTGAAGGGGCTGCTGGTGGCGGTGGCCATCACCTGCAAATACAAGTTAAGTCCTGATAAGAATCCTGAAGGTAAATAAGGAATTCCTACTAATGGCTAAGTCACCAAGGTAAGATCAAGCCTAAATACACACCCTTAGTTAAATATGATTTCATTCGCTCACCTTACAAGGTTTTGCTGAATTTTTTTTTTCTCTTTCGGATGTCTGACAGATGAATTGCCCATAAGATTGATCAGTTGTTTTCTGACAGGGTTTGTTTGCCTCTGTTCTGAGTTTGGCTTTTAAAGGATGTGTTTTAAAAAAAAAAACCCTCTGAAGCAGACTTTTGGCCCAGGCAAGTGTCCCAGGTAAATTGCAGTAAGCAATTATTTGGGAGTTGGTGAAATTGAGTAGACTGTCTCCTCAGTAGGCAGATTGTGTTGCATTTATTACATCAGGGGGTGTCCAACCTTGGCAACTTTAAGACTTGTGGACTTCAGCTCCCAGAATCATGGGGAAATCTGGGAGTTGAAATCCACACGCCAATGGTAGACAGCCCTGTACTACATAGTTTTGTCCCTCTGTGCTTGATAGAAAGTAATAGTGTTAGGGTCTGCAAGGCGATCAAACCGGTCAGTCTTAGAGGAGATCAACCCTGACTGCTCTTTAGAAGGCCAGATCCTGAAGTTGAAACTCAAATACTTTGGCCACCTAACGAGAAGGAAGGACTCACTGGAGAAGAGCCTAATGCTGGGAAAGGCTGAGGGCAAGAGAAGAAGAGGACCACAGAGAATGAGGTGGCTGGATGGAGTCAGTGAAGCAGTAGGCGTGAGCTTAAATGGACTCCAGAAGATGGTAGAGGACACGAAGGCCTAAAGGAACGTTGTCCATGGGGTCGTGATGGGTCGGACACGACTTTGCAACTAACAACAATGACAATACCCATACTAAGTCAGGCAAAAAAATAGTGTCTGTATGCCCACAAAATGCTAAACTTTATTAGTGCAACCAATGAACCAAGATGGTTTGGTAAACAACCATTCGTTTAGTGCCTATTCAAAGTTACAACAGCACTGAAAAGAGTGACTTAGAACCCTTTTTCACCCTTACAACTGTTACAGCATCCCCAGGGTAATGTGACCAAAATTCGGATGCTTGGTAATTGGCTGGTATTTACGACATTTGCAGTATTCTGGGGTCATGTGACCATCTTTGGTGACCTTTTGACAAGTAAAGTCAATGGGGAAGCCAGATTCACTTAACAACCATGTTACTAAATGTCTATGATGATTCTCAATATATCCAAGTCATGGTCATGAATCATCCACATAAGCTTCTTGGATGAGAAGCAAAATGTTTTCAAGGGGAAAAAAAGTAAGAAAGAGCAGTTGTCTTTTGGCAAAAAAAACACCTTTGGGACAACCGAGTTACTAATTTAACAATGGTAGTGATTCCCTTAACAACTGCAGGGGTCATAAAAATGGGGTGAAACTCACTTCACAACCCTCTTGCTTAACAACAGAAATTTTGGGCTCAGTTGTGGTCATACGTCAAGGACGGACTATGACCATAACTAGATTTGCTGAGCAATTAAAAGTTCTTGCGTGCGTGCAGTGATTCCCAAAACAATTAGGACAAAGAAAAGCACATTATAAAATCAGAAGAAAACGCTGCAGTTTCAGGGTATACAAAGCTAGAGGAAAACTCAATCAACTGAACCATTTAAATGAAAGACATGAACCCTACTTTTTATCTTATTTGCATTGGAGGACAACGGACATAGGTAGCCCAGAAATCTTTATCACCAAGTGTTGGAAAGATCAATGGGTCAAGAAGTCTTCTCACTATGCGTATGCAGGTGGTCCTTAATTTAGGACCACAATTGGGATTCTATAGATCAGACATGTCAAACACAAGGCCCGGGGGCCAGATCTGCCCCGCGAAATGGTTTCATGTGGCCCATGAAGCCATCCTGGAAACAGTGAGGGAACGGCCCCCACTGCCTTGGCCCTGGCCCAGAGACGTCCTTCTGCCAGAGACCCTCAGATCTGTCCCACTCCTGCCCAGGCCCCCATAGGCACCCTTTATGCTAACGATGTAGAGCTGGCCATGCCCACCAGTACACCATATGCACTTTAGCCATGCCCACCCAGTAAGCCACTCCCACCCGGCCCCCTGAGGGCAACCGCAATGCTGATGCGGCCCTCAATGAAATTGAGTTTGACACCCCTGCTATAGATCCTTATCTAAGTCCAACCAGGTGCTAAATCGCCTTTTGCTCTTGGAGAAAAGGCAGGATATATTGTAAATTGAAGAAATAATAATAATGGATACTAGTGAGCCTTTCTCTATGGAAAACCGAGATTCCACAAAGCTAGAAACAACCTACATGTCAAACCTGACTCAGCTTTATCGTTGCTTGCACCTGATTTTGGCTTACAGTTTGCCAAACAGAAACAGGAGTGGGGGTCAGTAAATTCCTAGGGTGGAGGGAGGGCTAAGGAATTCATGAGAGCCTTCTGCCACCGGAGGAGAGATACCCACCAAGGTCAAGTTCCGAGGACTGTTCTTACGGTGCAGACTGTTTTCCCAAAATAAAAATGTTGCATGTAATTGGTGGACAAGGGACTGTGGGTGGCCAAAGGAAGAAAAGGGTTTGTTTTTTTTTACCTATGCTGGTTTTCATGGGAAAACCTCAGAATTGACTTTACTTCTACTGTACCTAGATGAGAGGTAGGCAACCTCGGCTCTTTTATGACTCATGGACTTCAACTCCCAGAATTCCTGAGCCAGCCATTTCAATAAAGTTTTACTCTTGGTGAACCCTTTGGACCAGGGGTTCCTTTTTTAGAATGTGCCAACTGGGATGGTGGACACCAAAGCATTGCCTTCTAAAATGGTATTGTCTACTAAGAGTTTATGAATGGTGTAGAAGAGGAGGTTCAAGTTGTACAGCATCTTAAATACTTCACTGGGCTATGGACGATACTGCTTCGCTTGTGGAAAAGCTAAAGAAAAGTATCTTCAAATTTGGGGGGAGGTTGACCATGTCATTTTGGAATTCAACATAATGAGGCACAAATAATAGCACAAAGTCTAACTGGTGCCTTAGAAAGAAAAAAACAAGAGACTCCAGACAAAACTAGCATGGTTGCATAAAGAACTCTCTGATAAACTGAGAGACAAAAAGAACAAGCATTAAAAGCAGAACGAGGGATACGTAACCAAAGCAGAACACCAGCAAATATCCCAAATCTGAAAAGCTCAGAACGAACTAAAACTTGTAAAAAAAAATAATTAAAAATAATAATAACAAAGTTTCTTTAACATGTAAAAACAACAAGGAAAAAAACACAGTGAAACGGTCAGTCCACTAATGGCAAAAGATGGCAAGGAGGTGAGCGGTGGCAAAGAGAAAGCAGAACTGTATCTTTTTTTTTACGCAAAAGGAAAAAAATAGTCCAAACTATCAAAAGCAGTACCATAAAAGACTAATTAGGAATAAAAATTAAAATAGGCAAGAAAATAGTAAGTGAACACCTATCCACTCTAAACAAGTTCAAATCACCAGGACCAGATGGATTACATCCTAGGGATTTGAAGGAACTGGCCGATGTGATCTTTCAAAGATCCTGGAGCACCAGGGAACTACCAGAGGACTGGAAAATATCGGTCCAGCTAAGTACTATCATTCAATTGGTTGAATCAATCAGTTGGTTGCTTTCTTGGACCATCCATTATTTACTTGATTGCCCTGCCTTTCATCCTTTACACGATATTTTCTGAATATGTATTTATTTATCTTTATTTTATATAGAAATTTATATGTCAGCTCTTCCTGCAGTACGGGTTACAACATACAATATTAAAATATATAGATCCATTGCAAGTTGGAGTGGTATATATTTTATCTTGAACATGGGATGTCTCTTGCTTTAAAATGATTTCTGATTATTTAATTTCTAAATTATAAGCTACGAGGAAGATTTGGCAAAAGGACAAGATTATAATGGAAAGTTTTTGATATCAATTAAAACATTTTCAGGATGGCTTGCAATTAAGAGGTAGAACAATGGAAAATTCAGTAAATTAAAACCCACAATTAGGCAAGGTTAACATCCATTCATTGTTAATCAAAGATGTGTACCGACTCCCCTCTAAGGACAATCTATAATGTTAGGAGCTAAGAAAATTTTCCCCTAAGAAAAATGGCAAAAATGGGGAATATAATCATGAGCATCCATGACAGGTGGAGGTAAATGACCTGTGTTGGATGACATTATGCAAATGTTTTGACCTCAGTGGTGGGATTCAGCCAGTTTGCACCACTTCGACAGAACTGGTAGCTAATTTTTTGTTGCCCAAGCCCAGAATGGACTTCCGGAACCGGCATCTACACAGAGAACCGATTGTTCACATATTTTAATCCCACCACTGCTTGACCTGCATACTTGTACCATGCCACTGGACATGATATAGTTGCATGATGTAAGAGAAGTGTAGGGACAGCTGAGTGGCAGATTTAAATATGTCATCAGCATAGAGTCGTTGCATTCCAAGAGCTCAAAGTCCAACCTCTCCTGAATTCTATTGACCCTTATCTGGTGACAATTTAGTGTTGAACTTTAATTGATCAGATTCTTGTGTAGAGGCTTGAACAAATCTTCTCTGCTGCAACCTTAGTTGCTTAGTTCTTAGTTGGCTCATCTCTGCATCTTAGTTTCTCTTCTCTGCATTTTGGGCAAAGCCTCAACATCGTTTTTGTAGTATGGTGGCCAGAACTGAATGCAGTATTCCAGGTGTGGTCTTATAAATCCTTAGTAAAACCACATCTGGAATACTGCAACCAGTTTTGGTCCCCACACTACAAAAAAGATGCTGAGACTTTGGAAAAAGTGCAGAGAAGAGCAACTACCTGGAGACTAAAACATATGAAGAAAGGTTGCAGGAATTGGGTATGGCCAGTATAAAGAGAAGGACTAGGGATGACACGATAGTAGTATTTCAGTATTTGAGGGGCTGCCACAAAGAAGAGGGGGTCAAGTTATTTTAATTTAATTTAATTTAATTTAATAATATTTCTATACCGCCCTTCTCCCGAAGGACTCAGGGCGGTTCACAGGGCAAGAATAAAAAACAAAGTTACAAATATTAAAAGGAGATTAAATAATTGCCCGATTTTAAAACAATTAATATGCTACAATTATAAAACCCCAAAGATACAACAATAAAAATACAAGAATAAAAACCCCACCAATCCCCCATCAGGCTAGGCCGGCTTGTAGAAACAAAAACGTCTTCAGATCGCGGCGAAAGGAGCGAAGGTTGGGCGCCATCCGGAGCTCTACCGGTAACTGATTCCATAGTTCCGGGGTGCCCACAGAGAATGCCCTCCCCCTGGGGGCCACCAATCGACATTCTCTGATCGGTGGCACCCTGAGGAGACCCTCTCTGTGGGAACGCACAGGGCGCAGGGAGATTGATGCCGGCAGCAGGTGTTCCCTGAGGTACGACGGACCCCTTCCATGTAGGGCTTTAAACACCATTACTAGTACCTTGAATTTTCCAAAGCATGAGTAGGCAAGACAAGGAACAATGGATGAAAATCAATCAAGGAGAGAAGCAAAGTGCAATTAAGGAGAAACTTCCTAACGGTGAGGACAATTAACCAGTGGGACAGCTTGCCTTCAGAAGTTGTGGGTGCTTCATCATTAGAGGTTTTTAAGAAGAGTTTGGACAGCCATGTTTGAAATGGTATAGGGTCTCCTGATTGAGCCCAGGGGGCTAGACTGGAAGACCTCCAAGGTCTCTTCCAGTTCTGTTTTCTGTTCTATTCTATTCTGTTCTGTTCTGTTCTGTTCCAGTTCCAGATGATGATGATGATGATGATGATGATGATGATGATGATAATAATAATAATAATAATAATAATAATAATAATAATAATAATAATAACAACAACAACAACAACAACAATAGTACAGCTGGAAGGGACCTTGGAGGTCATCTAGTCCAACCCCCTGCTCAGGCAGGAAACCCTATACCATTTCAGGCAAATGGCTGTCCAGTCTCTTCTTAAAAACGTCCAGTGTTGGAGCATTCACCACCTCTGGAGGCAGGTTGTTCCACTGGATAATTGTTCTAACTGTCAGGAAGTTTCTCCTTAGTTCTAGGTTGCTTCTCTCCTTGACTAGTTTCCATCCGTTGCTTCTTGTCCTGCTTTCAGGTGCTGATGGATGGATGGATGGATGGATGGATGGGTGGGTGGGTGGATGGATAGATGATGGATGTTACCCATGTTTGTTTAATTGATTGGTCACTACACTTGCAAGCAGCTTTTTCCCCTGAGAATTGATGATGGCAAACATGGTCCTGATATCTTGCCTTAATGTGTCCTCCTAGCAACAACTTGGGGAGATAAAGTGCAGTGACAAGATGGAGTCTGAGTCTGTCTAAAGACGAGCTTCTCTTTTTTGCCTTTATGTCACATAGCTGACTGATCTGCAACCTGTGAGCAACTAGAATTTCCAGATTCTTTCCACCCGTACTGTATTTGCATGCCAGTTATCAACCCTCCGCTGTATATAACTAATTGCCAAAATAAAATTTAATGAGATAGAATACAAAAGAGCCAGCAGGCATCTGATTAATATTGTTTGTCTGATTATTTTCATTACATTTCTGCTTTGATTTACCTTCCCAAGTATAATCCCCCAAAAAAACTGTTTCAAAATGCAAGGACTACAATATACAGTGGATAAATTGATGAAAATTCACATGTTTGGAATTAAACTTGCACAGTCCTAAACATTAGCAATTTTAGGAACTGCACACTGGAAGTAAACCTGAATCTACTTGGCATGCTCCTCTAGGGACCATTTGAAAGTGTGCCCTTGAGACTGAGTACCAATTGTGGTGTAGTGGTTAGAGCAATCTTTTCCCACAGAATGCCCTCCAGGTACAGTATGTTGATCTATTTGTTCATTTAACCAATTTGAACAGCCACCCATCTCAACTGGTGACTTTGAATGATAAGCAATATCAATACACTGCTACATAAATTGCTTTTGACGGCAAGATGGACATTGTATAAATGTAATTATTAAATAACTATAAATCCCATTATCCCAGGCTGGGGGAATGGTCAGTGTTGAAATCCCACACATCTCAGAGGCACTAGGTACCGAGAGGGCTGGATCAAAATCCCTATCACTGGGTGACCTTGCCGCAGTGATCAATTTTCAGTCTTATCGCAGTGCTTTTAGGTGGAGAAAAAATATTTATTCATCTCTCTTGTGGCAAGCATATCCAACTCACCTTCCTCCTCTTATTTTCCCCCACAACAACAACCCTTTAAGGTGGGTTGGATTGAGAGACAGTGACTGGCCCAAAGTCACCCATCCAGCTTTCATGCCTAAAGGAGGACTAGAATTCACAGCCCCTGGCTTTTAGCCTGATGCCTTAACCACTAAACCAACTTGGCCTCTGGATTGTAGATGCTATATGGTTCAGAGTGTATGTAATGGCACCAATTTTGTAATTTTTACCCTGGCTGCCATTTTTTTTTATCTGAACATAATAAAAGCTGTTACTATTTTTAAAGCAATAAATACTCTGTGCTTGGGAAAGCTTCCTTCTTAGAATAAGCATTCCCTACTAATCTCCCAGATCATTGGGAGAGGCTCTCTCTTTTCACCTCCTGTACAATACGAGGACTGACAGCTACAATGGCCATTTATGTAAGGTTTTAAAACATATCTTTCTTCAGTTGACTTACGGTGTTTAATTATTCAGTGCAAAACGGTGATTTAATTCTCTTTAAATCAATGAGTTTACCGTTGCCACACGTCTCGTATGTTTTGATTTGTTATTAGATCCATGGCATTTTAGTCGATCACCCAGAGCCTCTGGGGACAGGGGATTTATTAATTAAAGACCGCCAATCAATTCGAATCAGTATATCAAGGGAAGCTGTTCGAAAGGGGTAGAAGGAAGTGAAGGTGTTTAAATTTTTATTCTTCGTTCTTTGGGACCCCTACCTTCACAGCAAAGCAGAACAGTAGGGAAAGCTCTGAGGTGGCTGATATAAAACCTAGTTTGTGACTCATGAGTCACAAGGGAAAACTGACCAGCCTGAAATTACCAATCTTGGCTAATGAAAAATTTGCCACAAAGTGCCAAGTGCAATTCAGAAAGCCAAGACAGAGAACAAATTGCCTTTTCCTCTTCCTTCTCACTATCATTAACCATTGAGAGAATAACTCTATTTTTTATTTCCTGAAATTTCCTGACAGTTAGAACAATGAATCAGTGGAACAACCTGCCTCCAGAAGTTGTGGATAGATAGATAGATAGATAGATAGATAGATAGATAGATAGATAGATAGATAGATAGATAGATAGATAGATAGATAGATAGACAGACAGACAGACAGACAGACAGACAGACAGACAGACAGACAGACAGACAGACAGACAGACAGACAGATAACCTTTATTGTCATTTTTTTCCTGTGGGCACAATGGCACACATTAAAAATGAAATTTAGTTGCTTCCTCTCAAAGTGTACACATACATTAACACATTTAAAAGATGCTATGTACAACATATGTATAGACCTACATCTTACATATAAGTAACATAGAAATATTATTCACTGTCCATCTTGAATACATAACGGAAGGAGGAAGCTTTATTGTTCACAAGGTTAATACTGTATGGAACAAAGCTGTGACTCAATCTGGATGTTCTCAGTGGTGGGATTCAGCCGGTTTGCACCACTTCTGCAGAACCGGTAGCTAAAGTAGTACCACTAACTCATCCAACGTAAGAATTGGAAGATAGGGTAAGCCAGACAATCTCATGACAAAAACAAAATCTGTTTGTTTCGTCCTATCCAGATTCTTAAAGTATGGAGGAACCAGGTCAACATTTCCCAAGTATCTTCTCTCTCACAGGAGGCAATATACAACCAGATGTCCTGCTGACACTTCATGCCAAATGGCCTGTGTTGGGGGCCTCAAATAGACCTCACATAGTAAAGAGGATCTATCCTTGAAGAACCCCACAAGGAAGTATCCTAATTGGGAAAGAATAAGAAAAGTCACCATGAAATTAAATCCATAAACCACCCAGAGTCTTGTTGGCTGCCTCAAGGTAACTTTGGCTCCTGCTGTAAAAACAGGATTTTGCATACGATGCACTTTAGAATTAGATAAATGGGATAAATTTGCATAGGTAACTTTATATTACACTGTTTATTTTAGGTAATATTACATTACAGTATCTTGGCAAGATGGGAAAACAAAGTTGAAATCCTGGAGTCCTTCACTGACATTAGCTGCTTTAAGATGCACATGCTTAAAACCCTTCCTTCCTTCCTTCCTTCCTTCCTTCCTTCCTTCCTTCCTTCCTTCCTTCCTTCCTTCCTTCCTTCCTTCCTTCCTTCCTTCCTCTCTTAGCATCCATCTTTGTTCCTTTATCCTTCCCTCCCTTCTTTCTTTCCTTCCTTCCACTCTCTCCTTCCTTCCTCCCTCCCTCCCTCCCTCTCTCCCTTCTTCCTTCCTTCTTTCTGTCTTTCCTTCCTTCCTCTTAGCATCCATCTTCCTTCCTTTTTCCTTCCCTCCCCCTCCCCCTTTGTCTCTTCCTTCCTTCCTTCCTTTCTCCCTCCCTCCCTCCCTATTCATCCACTCTCTCACCTACCTACCTACCTACCTACCTACCTACCTACCTTACTTACTTACTTACTTACTTACTTACTTACTTACTTACTTACTTACTTACTTACTTAACAAGGCAAATTCCTCAGCTTTACTATCACAAAACCTATCAGGTTATTTCTGGCTATAAGAAGACCTGTTGACTGTCCTTATTCTGACTCTAGCCAAATTACTTTTGTGGCCTCTGAATGGCGGCTGTCTTAACTGTAGATGCTGAATCGGGCCTCACCTACCAGTCTGGCCTCCAAATAAGTGATCCTCAAGACTGGGCTTCAGTGTTTGCTCTTTATCTTCCCCACACCCCAATTTAGCCATCAAAGAACCATTATCCGTGGCTAGTCAAACAAATTCTCCAGTCATTGATGTCCCTCACTGGGTGAAACATCTGCAAGGGGGTATTTGGACAAGGATACAATCAGGACCATTTTCATGCTGGCTAGCCCCAGTTAGAAGCTGTTTCCCATTACCAGAATTAAATGACTTTCGGTTTGCTTTAAAGCCAAAGCAACGTTGACAGAGCGATTAAAGGGAGGGGGAGGGGCAGCGATAGCTCAGCTGGGAGGGGGGAAGGAAAGAGAGTTACTTTATTCCACCTGAATTCTGGTTCTTCCTGGGGCCTAGATCTGGTCTTATTTGAGGAAAGATTATCTTGACAAATTGGATAAACATTTTATGCATGACAAGATGCTGACGGAGGACCAGTTCTGCAAGCACACCTGTCGGTAGGTTTGCTTAGTGTGTGACCAAGGTGTTCCCCTAACCCTAAGTCCTCTCTGGCTGCTCTGTTTACCGTTGGACAGGTACGGGCAGATCCAAGCTATGGGCCTTAGCAACAGTTGTGGCAATCTTTGCCTAGCATCGTTTTTTGTTTTTTGTTTTAAACACACAGGCACGTTTGACTAGACTATGCCACCGACATCTCCTCCGGCTAGGCTTTACTTTGGAAATAGGTTTTTTTTTTGGCTTTTTGCTTTCAAGAGGACTCCAGATCTGGCACTTGATGGTGAACAACTGTAAATCCAAAGAAAGCTGCAGCATTCCTGCAGTTTTTAGACATAGTGGGCAGCAGGTTGCAGAACAAGGGGAGGAGGGGAGGGGGTGCATGCTAGCCTTAAAAGAGAGCATTGCATTTACAGAATAACAGAGTTGGATGGGGCCTTAGAGGACTTCTAGTCCAACCCCCTGCTCAAACAGGAGCCCTATATCATTTCAGACAAATGGTTGTCCAGTCTTTTTTTTTTTTAAACCTCCAGGTCATGGAGCACCGACAACTCCTGAAGGCAGGTTGTTCCACTGGTTAATTGTACTCACTGTTAGGAAACTTCTCCTTAGTTCTAAGTTGCTTCTCTCCTTGATCAGTTTCCACCCATTGTTTCTTATTCTGCCTTCAGCTGTTTTGGAAAATAGGTTGACACACACACACCCTCCTCTTCTTCTTTATGGCAGCCCCTCAAATATTGGAACACTGCTATCGTGTCCCCCCTAGTCCTTCTTTTCGGTAGACTAGACATATCCAATTCTTGCAACCATTCTTCATATGTTTTAGCCTCCAGGCCTCTAATCATCTTTCTTGATTATTATTTGCTGGCTTTTGGGTTTAGGGGAGAAATAGTCCAAAGGGGACATACAAAAATCATTGAAGGATTGCTACATTGGAATGGTGATGGTGGGGTCCAGAGTAACATGCCACTAGGAATTAGGAAGTCATTGGTGATTCTCCAGGTGTATAATATCAGATAAAGGGCTAATAGGTATGGCAGTGCATTCACCAGGTCCCTGATTCTAAAGGAAAAGGCATGGTATTTTTTGTTGGAATGCCACACTAAATATTTTGCACTAAAATGCATTGAGTTGAGTGAGGCTAGTTGCAGCTAGATACCTTGAAAGCACATAAAAAATCCCTTGGCATGTGATCATCTTGAGAATCTTGGCTATTGCCCTTTTTGTTGGAATAAAACAAATTTCCAGACCTTATAGCTGCAAAGATTTTTGTTCCACAAATCTGAGGAATCTGGTAAGGACATGTTTTTCTTTTAGTAACAGATCACTTGATACTAAGCAGTTTCTTTTTTCTTTTAAGTCAAATGTTTATTAAAAAGAGGTAAATAGAAGCAGTTCTTGATTTACAGCTAGTCTTTTAGCAGCTGTTTAAACTTAAAACAGCACTGGAAAAAGTGACCCACAAACAGTCCTCACACTTACGACCACTGCAGCAGCTCCACGGTCACATGATCAAAATCCAGAAGTTTGGCAATTGGCATATGTTCAGGATGGCTGCAGCATCCTGGGGTCATGGGATCTCCACTGAAATCTTTCCACACAGCTTCCAACAAGCAAAATCAATGGGGGAAGCCAAATTTATTTAAATGCATGATTCGCTTTTTGTTAAGTGATTGGCTTAGCAACCATGGCAAAAATATCATAAAATCAGGCTCAGCTCACCTTGCTTATTAATGGACATTGTAGTCCCAATTGTGGTCATACGTTGAGGACCACCTGTATAGAAAATAAATTCTGCACATCAATAATAATAATAATGCAGCTTATTCATTTCCTAAAATTATTTTATTTATTTATTTATTTATTTATTTATTTATTTATTTATTTATTTATTTATTTATTTATTTATTTTCACCTTGTGACAAATTTGGATCACCTTGGCATGCAATTCTACTGTAAATAATGGAACATTTGGCCCTGGTTTTACAACCTGGTCTCATTTTGAGAAGTTGTTGGGGGGTTGTTGTTTTTTTGTTTTGGGTGGGGGGGCTCAAGCAATCATTTGTACAGATCATGATACGACATACAGTCGCTTAACATATTAAGCTTCTGTGCTGCCCAAGTCTGTAAGAATTTTAAAAGAAGCAGAACGCAATCAGATCATTTTCTGAGCCTGTTCATAAATATCAGTCGTTTGACAGGCTAAATATGTATAAACTGATGTATGATAATCTTCAGAGTAGGCACTGTGACAACTGTATAGATGTGTCCCTCGAGTTACTAAGAGTTTAATTCAATGCAAGAGCAATTTTCAATGCTTAGCTATAAGTGCTTATTAAATATTGCTGCACTGTTGCTATCACTGGCTCTCACCATTTTCATTCAGGACTTTTTTTTCAGACTGCCTCCATGGGTATTTTGTATATATTTATTTTCTTTAAATGGTGGTGAGAAGGGGGAGCAATTGGGTGCGTGAGTTACTTAAAGGGCTAAATTATTTTACAAAGAAGGAAACCCGTTTTATTTCATTCCTCCATTTTTGCTTTGTTTTTCTACCGCATTAAAATAAAATGAGTAAAAATTTAGTTACAAATTTCCACCCAAAGCATGCATTCTCCTTACATGATTTCCCTAACTGAGGGGTATGAATTTCCTGTATATTTTCAGAGCCATACGCATTGTAGAATTGTGAAAATATTTAAACGGGCTATGAATCCAAGAAATAAGAATAGAAATTCAAATGGAGCAGGGGTCTCCCCCATTTCTGTTAGTCACCCAAATTCTACCTTGTTTCTCTCTCTCTCTCTCTCTCTCTCTCTCTCTCTCTCTCTCTCTCTCTCTCTCTCTCTCTCTCTCTCTCTCTCTCTCTCTTTTAATAAATGCAAACCTCACAAATTAAAAGATGGGCCTGACTTAAGCCACATTAAACGATGCTTAGGAATACTGTCAGCAAAAAAACATGGCCTCCAAACAGAGCACATTCATTCTCTGTCTAATGTATGCACACACACACACACACACATATACACAACAGACTAGCACACGTATAGGATCTTATCGGAGAAGTTAATCATGTCTCCAAACTAGTTTGCGTCTTACATCCTGCCTTCTGGGGGTGATTAGGTACAGGGAGTTGTTCTTACAACGTAATCCCTCCGTCTTGTGTGTCATTAGTTCAGTGTGCAGTCACTCTATATTCTGCTAAGGGATTTTCTCTTTAATTTGACTGAACCATTGTGTGGGCTAGATTAGTTCTGCTTTTTAAGAAGAGGCACTGATTTTTGTTGTGCTTTTCCCCCCCTTTTTTAAAAAAAAATAGTCTAACTTTTTAAAACAAAACATTCCATATTATTCCTTATTCCTAAAAAGATGAGCGGACCAGAAATTAAGAGGATGTTTGACAAGCATATTGATCTAGATCCAGCATAGGAATACGTAAGAAACCAGACCACTCGAACAACCAATCAACAAGATGCTCAGCTGCTCAGAATTTATATATAGCTCCAAATGAACAACCAATCACACGACCAATTGACCACACTGGCACATAAGACATATATAAGCTAAAGAGGAATAGGACAAAAAAATCCTGCTGATGTTACCTAGTCTGGTAACGAAACGTTCAGAAAATAAATTGAAACAAGCTTGGAGAGCAAACCAGTGCCAAAATCTAAAACCCGAGCTACAAGTATTTTATATTATTTCTAAGAGGATGTTTGTATATTCAAGGCTGGGAGTGAAGCGAGTGTCTCAACGGTGTTTATTTATGAAGAGAGAGGTAAGGGACTACACTGTAAGGCTATAATCATCAGAGTGGACAATGGTTTTCCTGGTCAAGGGAATCATCTTAATAATTGTTTTCTCACCACGGGCTCAGTGACTATGCAATAAAGTGGGTGAATACCTGAGAAAATGTTGAGAATTTTCAACATTTAATGCTATATTATTAAGTAGAATATAGTGCTAAATATTAATACTATACTATTCACGCAAGCCCCTTCATGGATTACTGCCTTGTCGTGGCGAAGGGGCTTGCATAATTCAATGAAGCTATGAGCTATGCCGTGCAGGGCCACCCAACCCGGACAGGTCATAGCAGAGAGTTCTGACAAAACATGGAGAAGGAAACGGCAACCCACTCCAGTATCTTTGCCATGAAAACTCCATGGACAGTAAGGAAGGACTCACTGGAGAAGAGCCTAATGCTGGGAAAGACTGAGGGCAAGAGAAGAAAGGGACGACAGAGAATGAGGCGGCTGGATGGAGTCACTGAAGCAGTAGGCGTGAACTTAAATGGACTCCAGAAGATGGTAGAGGACAGGAAGGCCTGGAGGAACATTGTCCATGGGGTCGTGATGGGTCGGACACGACTTTGCAACTAACAACAACAACAACAATTCAAGCTAGGGGTGACATGATAGTAATATTACAGTATTTGAGGGGATGCCACAATAAGAGGGGGTCAATTTATTTTCCAAAGCACCAGAAGGCAAGACAAGAAACAATGGGTGGAAACTAATCAAAGAGAGAAGCAACCTGGAATGAAGGAGAAACTTCCTAACGGTAAGAACAATTAACCAGTGGAATAGTTTGCCTTCAGAAATTGTGGGTGCTTCATCACTGGAGGTTTTTAAGAAAAGAGTGGACAGCCACCTGTCTGAAATGGTATAGGGTTTTCTGCCTGAGCAGGGGGATGGACTAGAAGACCTCCAAGGTCCCTTCCAGCTCTGTTCTATTCTGATTGAGAAGCTCCATGGACATTTAACCGAGGCCAAATGTGGCCTGCCGAACCATCGCCTAGATCTTTCCTTTCCACCTCCAGGTGTGAGTACTCCCCTTTAGCGGCCCCTCCTACAAGTGGCTGAACCAAATTTCAACAAAATCTCTTCACTTTATTCCAAAGTGTTTTTCTTGCACCTAAGCCCATGTCTTTCAAATAATCCGTGAGCAAATAGCTCAATTCCAGAGATGAGAAATTATCAAAGACCATGTAACCGGCTGCCATGGCCCTAAAAAACAGCCCCTGGGAGAAATGCTGGGGTTGTCTATTTTGAGTCACAATGCACCATCCTGTTCCTCCCACCCACTCTTCAAAAGCAGAGCTTTCTGACATTTCTTGCTTCGTGACTGGACTGCATGAATGGGACTTGAAATATGTTTCCTGCTAGAGGGTCATAAAGGGAAGGAATTATCGTATTACTAAAGAATAAGCCACTTTACCATTTACTATCCACTTCTGAATGGATGAGAACTGCAACCCCACCACCCACCTCTAACACATGGATGAATCATCCCTTTTCACACCAAACGGTTACTCAAAGCCCAAAAGAGAGTGAGTCTGCTAAAGCAAAGACTCTATCATTCTCTCCCCCCCTGAAATAAATTGCAAAGATTTATATTTAGCAACGCCCTGATGGGTTTCTGAAGTCCTGTTATACCAACAGCTGACAGTTTGGGAATGGATCCAATGTCTGTAGAAATGTCTTGGGGTCTCGGAAAAAAAAATTGGCTGGGGAAAGAACACTGCAATGCAGGCAGCCTTGCTTCTCGTCCCAGAACGGAGAACGTTGCTGTGTGAATTTTCCTGCCGGTGACATTTTTAAATCTCTCGCTTTTAAATGTTCGTAATGAGCACAGGGCCACATCAGGTTCCTTTTTGCATTGCTGAGGATGCTAAGGATACTAAGGATGAGGGCAGGAGAGCATTTCTTCGCTGAGGGGATTGGGTGAAAATGGGGGTGCTTCCTTGTTTGAAGTCAGCATCAAAGAGAGACAACATTAAATGACACTTGGAGCACAGGTGCACCTTCATGAACCTTATATGCCCACTTTATCCTAAGTCAGTGATGGCAAAACTTTTGGATATGGTGTGTCAGCCTTTCAGGAAATGTCTACCTTTTAGAATACAGAATAACAGAATTGGATGATGATGATGATGATGATGATGATGATGATGATGATGATGATGATGATAGGTGGTGCTAACTACCTAACTACCTACTTGGCTGGCTTCCAAAAAGTTTGGACCACTTCATGGAAGTTCTGAGACTCAATTGCCTTGATGGCGATGGGTCTACCTCTGAAGGCTAACTGCAGGATTTGTTTGGCCTCTGTAAGAATAGACTGTTGGACTTGTTGAGCCAAGGATCCAATTCAGGAGGGCCCTGCTTATGCTATTGATTGTATTTCAATCTGCCTTGGTTTTGATTTTGATCTACTTTCTTGCTGCTGCCTGCTTTGTATGGTGTCATTAATTAGTATTTCATGTGATTTTATGGTATGTTTTGATTCATATGATTTTTTTTGTTGGCATGTTTTATTGCAAATCATCCACAGAAGTTCAGCTGCTCTGTGAGTCCTCTCTTCTCATTTGGTAGCCAAAGGATTTGAGTGTCAGCTTCAATATCTGTCCTTCCAAAGAATAGTGAGGCTTGATTTCCTTTAGGATTGACTGATCTCATCTCCTTTCAATCCAAGGGACTCTTAAGAGTCTTCTCCAACACCACAGTTCAAAAGCAACAGTTCTTTGGCACTGAAGACTTCTTTATGGTCCAACTCTCAGCTTTCCTTCTCAAGGAGCGTCTTTTAATTTCATGGCTACAGTCACCATCTGCAGTAATCTTGGAGCCCAAGAAAATAAAATCTGTCACTGCTTCCATTTCTCGCTCTTCTATATGCCAGGAAGTGATGGGACCAGATACCATAATTGGTTGGGTTTTTTTAAAATGCAGAGTTTCAAGCCCACTTTTGTACTCACCTCCTTCACATTCATCAAGAGGCTCTTGAATTCCTCTTCACTTTCTGCCATTAGATGGATATCATCCGCATATCTCAGGTTGTTGATATAAACCCAACCACAGGTGGTTTAACATATAATGTGGACACACGCATAGCGGATTGGATCTTAATCTAAAGTGGGTTTACATCATCATGTACATAGAGTACCCATTGAATTGGAAACTTAATATTTTACCAGCTGTTTGTGGTGCTTTCCAAATTTTTCAGGATCACACGCCCCAGCTTTCCTCAATCTACAGTTCTCCAGATGGGCTGGATGGAAAGTCCCATCATCTCCTGCCAGCATTGGTGCAATAATTACAGAAGGTCAATATTGGAAGCAGCACACGGAAATGGAAAAAAATCTGGGCTGAGAATTGGGCTGAGAATTTTTCAACATTTCTTGGTGACTCACCATACAATTGGGAAGGACACAGAAGGAAGCATAGGTAAAATAAATAAATATTAATTCACTTCCGAGGGCAATTTGTTGGATCCAGTTTATCTCCATAGTTTTCTTGCTTTCTCTGATTGGCACAGAACTGAATACACATCTAGGTGTGTAGGGTTTTACCTGTATGAATCCACAAATATTTACCTATCTGCCTGGAACCCTACAAAAATCAGGATAGCTCTTTCCAAAAAACTAGCACAATAATTGAAAAGATTATGAGGGCTAACGTCATGGTAGTGTGTGCGTCTGTGTCGCGCAGTCAAACACTGAAATTTTGGGTACCTAAGTTAATACTGCACATTCTAGGATGATATAAGGCGAGAAGCTAAGAAGCCAAGCCTTAATCTTAAGATCAATTAAGCATTTTTGAAAATTAAGTTGACAGCTAGATGAATGGTTAGACATTCAGTTGGCTCAAGGAGCCCTGAATTCAAAATACATGCAGGTTAAATATCAATAAGAAGAATATTTGTAGCTCAGGGTTGAAATGAAGGGGCCTTGGTGCTCTCTGAGCTTGATTATGTGGGGTTAAATATCACATGACCATCTCTAGTATTACTGGATTGTGGCAATTGATTCTCAGCGACCATTGAAGACTGTCTGCTACTGAATGTATCTTAAGATGTTTGAGAAATGATAACTTAACACAGGGGTGTCAAACTCAATTTCATTGAGGGCTGCATCAGCATTGCAGTTGCCCTCAAGGGGCCGGGTGGGTATGGCCAGGGTGGGCGTGGCCTACTGGGTGGGCGTGGCTAGAGTGCGTATGGCCTACTGGGTGGGCATGGCCAGCTCTACATCATTCGCATCAAGGGTGCCTATGGGGGCCTGGGCAGATCTGAGGGTCTCTGGCAGAAGGAGGGTCTCTGGGCCAGGGCCAAGGCAGTGGGGGCCGTTCCTTTACTGTTTCCAGGATGGCTTCGCAGGCCACATGAAACCACTTTGCAGGCCGGATCTGGCCCCCAGGCCTTGTGTTTGACATGTCTGGCTTAACATGTTTCTGTATTTATTTATTTATTGCCTAACTCCACAGCATTTATTCTTGCTAAAATTAAATACTCTGCAAGTTAATGGTTTTACACAAATAATATTCTGACATGTGGACTGTCATGATGGGATCAATCCAAGTTCTTAATAGTCAACTGAATCTTAGATTCGGAAGGGATTTCTAACTCCTGTCTGCTGATCCTGGAAATCTGATGCGTGGACCTCCCGATTTTATGTTAAATGCCCCCTAATAAAAGACTAATAAAAGAGTGTTACCCTGTCTAAAAGCTGGCATTAATTTGAATATACAGGTAATCCTCGACTTGCGACAGTTTGTTTAGTGACCTATTGAAGTTACAACGGCACTGAAAAAAGTGACATGTGACCGTTTTTCACACTTACGACTGTTGTAGCATCTCCCTGGTCACATGATCAAAATTCAGACGCTTGGCAACTGGCATGTATTCATGACAGTTGCAGTGTCCCGGGGTCATGTGATCAACTTTTGGAACCTTCTGGCAAGCAAAGTCAGAAGCCAGATTCACTTAACACCCCCACACACACCCCGGTTCTTAACTTAACAACTGCAGTGATTGACTTCACAACGGTGCAAGAAAGGTCGTAAAAATGGAGCAAAACTCACTTTAAAATGTCTCACTTAGCAACAGAAATTTTGGGCTGAACTGTGGTCCCAAGTCGAGGACTACCTGTGTGGTCCGCCTCCAAAATAAAATTGGGAAACTGGACCTATTAACCATCACACCAGCTCTTGCTTCCAAGGAACTGTGGAGAGTTTCCATCCCACCTTCTGCTTCCTGCAATTTTTACCCTATAACCTTCCAGTAACCTAGGTGAGATGGCACCTTGCCCTCTCTTCTTGGGTGGCTTCAGGAGGTGGCTTTGAGTTTTTCCCTTTCACAGCGCTTAGCTGGGCTTATTCTCCTCTTGCAGAAAGGAAATACAGTGGGAGAATAATAGAAAAAAGGGGGGTTGGGTTGCTAGTTGAAAGCCATTTTTTGTGCCCCTCCCTTGAAGCACGTCTGGCACTATGGAGAAACAACCCTGAAGACACATACCTGGTGGCCCGACACGGATGCTAAGGATGCCAGTTGACAAGGCTTGCAAAAAGGTAGAGAAGTGTCCTGAGGCAGACTGTTCCACAGTCAAACAGCTGATAGCATCTTTCCAGTCGTTTGAACCTGTCAGTTCAGGTCTTGTCCTCTGGATGGACAGGAAACAAATTGGCTTCATCATCTGCGTGACAGCTCTTCAAATATGCAAAGATGGTATCATATTGCCTGTTAATCATCTTTTCCCCAGGTTAAATATACCCAACGCCTCCCGTCTTTTGTTAATACTGTTCACTCCATTTCATTTTCTTAAAGCAGTAGGATATGGTGAGGCAAAGATCTTTTCCAATTCATTTTATGCAATTAAAATAAAAAAAAAATAAAAAATAGGTGTATGCATTTATTTGTTGAAGCTGCTTCGGTCCAAGAGGACTCTGTGCAATTTCCATTCCCATGTACAGTAAGAGGGTTGGAATATAGCATAAAATTAAACAAAATACAAAATAAATTTTACAATGATTAAAGATGAAACAAAGGACCCCAAGAATAAAAAACATCCATCCGCAGACTAGAGTGGGACTGATTTATCATAGTTCCCTATTTAGGACTTTAAAAAAAACAACAACTAAATTTTAGTGTCTCTCCTAAAATATAATTAGGGAGTGAGAGAGGCTTTGCCAGAGAAATGGAGTTATCACAGACCAACCTTGACTCCTCAGGTGCTATAGATAACAGATCCTAATTGGCTAGGAACCTTTTCTAGACAAACATACTGGCTGGGCAGAAGCCTATGAGAGAGGTCAGATCCATAGATATCCTGGCCCTTGTCCAGAGTTTTCAAAATGACAACCAACACCTTAACTTTCCTCTAGAAGCCAACTAGACACCTGGCCAGCTTTCAATATAGGGAGAGAAGAACATTAGGATTTCCATCACTACCACAGCAGCTGTATTCTGGACCAGTTGAAGCTTCCAGATGGTCTTCAAGGGCAAACATTTGTAGAGTGGGTTGCAATCGCCCAAATGGAGAAAATAAGGCAAGAGTGGTAGTAAGCAGAATAGAACAGAATAAAAGAGTTGAAAGGGTCCTTGGAGGTCTTCTAGTCCAACCCCTGCTCAAGTAGGAAACCCTACACCATTTCAGACGAATGGTTGTCCAATCTCATCTTTAAAAACTCCAGTGTTGGAGCATCCACAACTTCTGTAGGCAAGACGTTCCACATTCTCACTGTCAGGAAATTTTCCTTAGTTCTAGGTTGCTTCTCTCCATGATTAATTTCCATCCATTGCTTCTTGTCCTGCCTTCAGGTGCTTTGGAAAATAGGTTGATCCCCTCTTCTTTGTGGCAGCCCCTTAGATATTGAAACACTGCTGTCATACCACCCCTTAAACTAGATATACTCAACTCCTGCAACCGTTCTTCATATATTTTAGCTTCCAGTCCACCAATCATCTATGTTACTCTTCTCTGCACTCTTTCTAGAGCAAGGATGTCAAACTGCTGGCCCATGGGCCGGACACGTCATGAAGAAACCGCACCCACCCCATTGCCGACAATGGCAAAAAAGCTCTGATACGTCACACGATGTCATGTGATGTCGCAAATTTGACATGTCTGTTCTAGAATCTCAACATCTTTTTTATAGCGTGGCAACCAATACTGGATGCAGTGTTGCAAGTGTGGTCTTACCAAGGCATTATAAGGTGGTATTAACACTTTGCCTGATCTTGATTCTATATCTCTGTTAATGAAGCCTAGGGCTGCATTTACTGTTTTGGCAGCTGCAGCACACTGCTGGCTCATATTTAAGTGATTGTCCACGAGGACTCCAAGATCCCTCTTGCAGTTACCACTCTTGAGCCAGGTATCATCAATTCTGTACCTATGCATTTGGTTGTTCTTGCCGAAATGTAGAACCTAACTTTTCTCACCATTGATTTTCATTTTGTTAAACAGGCCCCACTGTTCAGGTCTGATAAGATGCTTCTGTATTTTGAGCCTATCTTCCGGAGTATTGACTATTCCTGCCAGCTTGTAACTTCAACATTTGTGAAAATTGAAGCAGGTTTTAGCAACTGTTCCCAACATCTTCCATCATGTGAAATCTCATGATCAGAAACTGGCAGTTTGAATTTCTTGCATTTTAAATCTAACATTGACATAATTCAGATGTCAGTGATGTCCTGCCAAACATGCAAAGCCGTAAATTTAACTGGTATGTAGCTTGAAGGCATAAATCTGCTGAGCCTAGCAAACAGTCTGGTTTAAGAATTCTAAGGTTGATCCCTTGATGATGAAAAAAAAATACATATGTCACAAAAGTTAGGAAGGCTACCAGCTGATTTATATACATGCATCCAAGATGTAAGTACAAAAAATGAGTACTTCAGACCTGTTTGCATTGACTATCCTGCCCATATGAGGCAAGAAGCTTGTCCAACATCCCTTTCAGAGGGAGTTCCATTCACCTAAAAAGCAATACATGTCATTTACATGCTCAAAGGTTGCTCCACCAGGCTTTTTTGGTGCATATCAGAAACCATGCACCAAAAATTGCAGGGGGAAGAGCTATGGGTGTATTTTGGGAGAGGTTTCAGGGATTTTTAGAGGAAAATGGGTACCATGCATGTAAAAGACCTCAGTCCCAAGAGTCCCTCTTTTTCAAGAGGAATTGGACTGTCTTCATTTTTTTCTTGAAGACATTTCGCTTCTCAAGAAGCTTCTTCAGTTCTGGCTGAATGGTAGGGAATGGAAGGGTTTGTATTCCTTGCAATCCTTCCATTCCCCATCATTCAGTCAGAACTGAAGAAGCTTCTTGGATGAGAAACGAAATGCCTTCAAGAAAAACACACACAAAGAAAGTCTCTTTAAAAAGCACCTTTGGCCTGGATGATTGAGAATCTCTATGGACACAAAAGACCTACGGGTACCATTTCATCCCTCCAGTCGTATACCCAATGTAAAATCCCAGATTTTTTAGCATACAAGCTTGGAGGGGGTTCAGGAAGCAACCAAAGGGATTAAGATATATAATCCCCCCTCCAGCAGATGCATTTTTTCCTGCTCTGGCCTAAAGCTTTGCAGCACATCACTGCACTGGGAAATTTGCTGCATGTTGAATCAGCCTATTTAGCAAGCAATTACGCAACTGGCACCATGCAGTGCACACCCGGCTACCCAGGGAGAATAATGCACTAATTCAGGATAAACAAGGTAATTCAGGCAAGGTAATAGATTAAAAAAAGAACTGAAGTATTTCAGAGAACAGGAAATCAATGAGGAAAAAATGTAACTCTAGCTAATAAAAACCCTGCTCAATTAGTTAACTATCTCTTGCTTGAAGCAATTCATCTCGAGAGCTGTTTCTCGTTTCTTTTTTTTTTTTTCAAGTATGTTCCACTTTTGTGTTAAAAGAGGCTTGTTAGTGCTGGGAAAAGAAATTTCCTACCAGTTATCGTTTAATGTAATAAAAGATTTTGCTTTAGAAAATGTTTCAAACAAAAAAGAGAATTTAGGATTTATTTAATTTTAGCTATGTTAGTTTATATATATATATATATGTGTGTGTGTGTGTGTGTGTATGTATGTATGTATGTATGTATGTATGTATGTATATGTATGTATATATATGTAAGGGACGCGGTGGCTCAGTGGGTTAGGACGCTGAGCTTGTCGATCAGAAGGTCGGCAGTTTGGCGGATCGAATCCCGAGTGCCACGTAGCAGAGTGAGCGCCTGTTACTCGTCCCAGCTTCTGCCAACCTAGCAGTTCGAAAGCACGTAAAAATGCAAGTAGAAAAATAGGGACCACTACGGTGGGAAGGTAACAGCGTTCCGTGCGCCTTTGGCATCTAGTCATGCCGGCCACATGACCACGGAGACGTCCTCGGACAAGCGCTGGCTCTTTGGCTTTGAAACGGAGATGAGCACCAGCCCCTAGAGTCAGAAACGACTAGCACGCATGTGCGGGGGAACCTTTACCTTTACCTTTTTATGTATATATATGTATATATATATATATATATGGGGGGGTAAAATTTCTTCTTCCTCTGAGTTCCTCAGAATTTCAATGAATAAAACTGACTAGATCAGTGATGGTGAACCTTTTAGAAACCGAGTGACCAAACTGCAACCCAAAGCCCACTTATTTATCACTGGGTGCCAGGTGGGCATGGCCTACTGGGTAGGTGTGGCTGTGGTGGTTGTGGAATATTGGGTGGGTGTGGCCAAGGTGGATGTGGTCACCTGAATGTCGCTTGTGGGGAGGGACACCAGTGGGGGTGGGTAGGGTTGGGTGAGATCCAGGAGGTCTCTGGCAGGTGGGGCGGTAGGCAGAAGGCTCATCCTGCAGCATAAGGCAAGGCAGGGTGGGGATGCTATTGCCATGGGGCAAGGCAAGGGCTGGGGCAGCTGCTGCCTGACACCATTGGCCCCCACACACAGAGGCCAGCGAGCGCATGAGGGCCAACGGTGTCTGTCAGTAGCCGCAGCCTTCTGGCCCCTCGACAGGTGCACTCTGGGGCTCCACAGCCCATCGCCAGCAGTTCAAACAAGCCGCCTCCGAGATGGATGGTTGACCGACAGCTGAAGAGGTGATACAGTGGGTCGTGCCTAGGAAAAGGAGAGCATGCGCGGCCAGGAGGGACAGGGGGGGAGGGAAACCAGCCATGCTGGGATGCATTCAGCCATGTGGGACCTCGGCAAGTTAGCAGGTGGCTGGTTGAAGAGGGACAGTTGCCGCCTCCGAGGCATGGCATGGGTGCCCACAGACAGGGCTCTGAGTGCCACCTCTGGCACCCATGCCATAGGTTCGCCACCACTGGACTAGATTATGAAGATCTGGAATTAAGTGTTCCACAGTTCTAAGTTATCCAAATTTTATTGATTGAATCATTTTTTATTATTTTAATATATATGCGCCCCCATATCATTTTCATGACTATGGGTGGTTAACAGTACTAAAAATGTTAGAGAATTCCTGGAAACATGGCATTCAGATAAATAAGCCATCAACAGACACACAGAGATAAACCAAATTTACACACCATTGAAAGAAGACAATAAGAATCTTAGGGAAAAAACAAAGAGATGAAAACACACCCCTCCAACAGCCAACATTCAGATAAGTGGAGAACAGCCTCAGACAAACAATCAGATACAAAACAATGTGCTAATAAAGGAACTATCAAGGCAAAAACCACATCCTGCCAACACAGGAAGGCAGTGCAGAGAGTGGTGAGGATGGCTGAAAAGATCATTGGCAGTTCCCTCCCCTCCATCCAGGACATAGCACAGAAGAGTTGCTTGAGCAGGGTCCATAAGATTATCTGGGACACTACACATCCTGTTTTCCTTGTTACCTTCTGGGAGGAGGGGGGTCCTTGGTATCCGAAGTAGAACATCCAGATTCAGCCATAGTTTCATTCCATACAGCATTAACCTTGTGAACTCTCAAGCTTCCACCTTCCGTTATATATTCAAGATGGACAGTATATTTAATATTTGTTATGTATATGTAGGGGTGTGGTTCTATACATATGTTGTATATAGTATGTTTAGGTTTTTGTCATGTATTGTTTCACTTTGAGAGCGGGCAACTAAATTTCATTTTTGATGTGTGCCGTGGTGCCCACTGTAAAAAAAAAAATGACAATAAAGGTTATCTTATCTTATCTACTAGCAAGCTACTATATATACTGGAGGGGCTGGGACAAAGAAGAAGGGTTGACCTATTCTTCAAAGGACCTGAAGACAGGACAAGAACTAATAGGTGGAAAATTACCAAAGAGAAATCCAATCTAGAACTAAGAAGAAATTTCCTGCCAATGAAAACAATTAATCAATGGGTCGGGTTATCTCTGAGAGTTGTGGGTGCTCCTTCACTGGAGGTTTTCAAGAAGAGGCTGGAATGATATAGGGTCTCTTGCTTGAGCAGGGGTTGGACTAGAAGGCCTCTAAGGCCCCTTCCAGCCCTATTATGTTTTATAAGCAGCAAACCCACTAGCACTGAGGATGTTACTTAGTCAGGTGATGAAACATCTGCAAGCCAATGACCAAATCAGTCACAGTTTAAATACAATCCAACAGAATTTTTTTTCCTCCTTTCTGGCATACATTTAATAAGGAGGTGCACAATTTATTTAATTTTTTTTTTTTTTGCATTTCACTTTTATACAGTGTGCCAGCATTATAAGAAGTAAGTGGGACTAAGATAAGTGGGTGGGACCAGACAAAATTAGATTTATTTTAATAACAATTGAATGTGCTTAATTAGTGATGCTTAATCAGTTTATTGGGTGGCAGTACTTAGCTGAGCTTGGTTGATCTTGAAAAGAGCAGCAGGGTGAGACCTGCTGAGTTGTTTCTGGGCGGGGGACTGGGGGAACAACCCAAAAATTAAAATAAAAGGTTATGATCATGCAATTTAAGTCCTGCTCCTTTTTTACGTATGTAAATGTCACACACACATCAAAACTGTTGGAGCTTTGAACTCAGGGCTTTTTTTTGTCATAGAACACTCAGAACGGAGTTCCGGCACCTTTTTGGGATGGAACCTTGTAGGGTAGGCAAGGCGGGTTGTATGACATGTGTGAGTTCCGGCACCTTTTTTTCTTTTTTTACAAAAAAAGCATTGATTGCAATCACCACCTTAACCCTGTAGCCTGCAGAGAAAATATCATATGTGGTTGCTAATCTAGAACATCGACGAACAAAAACCAGAAGGAGGTTGAAGCAAATCATTGCAGCCAAAAATGAAGTTGCCAGGGCTGACTCAGAAGCTTCATTTTTACTACAACTGAGGTGATTACTCCTTGTGTTTTAATCATTTTGCCCTGCTCTGAGTTCAAAACTTGCAATGTCAGAGCAATGTTTGCAAGAGCCCTTGAGACAGCACCCTAGACCCAGCCCAAGAAGGGCATAGAGCAAAGTTCAGTTCTATATTTGCTCACGCCGTTAGACAGAATCTTGCCAGATTAAACTTATATTACTCTAACCCTAATGGATGTACCCTGGAGGATTCTAGGGTGTGGCTATCCTAAATCGTTTTCTCTGATGCAGATCCAGACTATGTTGCCTCTTGTCATGCTTCCCCTCTTGGAAAGTCCTCCATCCTTCCCTGGGAAACTGCCACTTCATTGTGGTCCATCACACTTAAATGCAATATGTAGCTTTCATATTTGAACGCCTGAAATTATGCACATCTCAATTAATACCTAATAAAATGGTGAACATGCAGGAACAACAAATTCCACCTATGTGTTCCTAAACTCTTGGGAACTTTGAAGAATTCCAAGTGTTTAGCATGAACACCTACAGGTCCTTTGACCAAACATATCCTCAACCCAGAGATCCAGTGGATACAGTTGTGATGAAAAAGGGATCAGTGTCACATCACCTGACACTCCTAACAGCCCAGTGAATCAAGCCCCCTCAACTGATGAATTTGGAAAACGTTAACCAAATAAATAATACTGAATAGACAAATATTTAACAAAATAAATAATCTTCATACATATTAAATACATGAATCTCATCTGTGACTGGCTACCATCCCATTAGGGGTCATATATGTCTTTGCAGATCTACCAGATCTGAAGGGCAAGAATCTAGCTAATCATCAGAAGACCACTAGTTGTTTTCTGAACCTCTTTCCTGCCATCTAATGGATGTCTGGATATTTGCAGCCCTAATTTGCAGCAACATGAAACAGACCTACATCAGAGTGTTCTGATTGATGCTCTTTAATAATTGAATACTGTGCTTCTTATCTTACAAACTATTTAGTAGTTGAAATCTCAGTATTTAGTCTTACCACAACCTTTTCCAATGAAGTCCAAGTCAGTCTGATCTCACTTGTTGCTCCAATGCACTGATTTTTCCCCAGTTTGGGTAGTTTCTTTAAAGCAGTTTTCCAGCCATAGGACTACCAATCCCCCATTCTCTTCTGCCTGTCTCATGCTGAATACGTATCAGTATTTTCACTTCACTGATGGAGTTGTTCAGTTGCTAAGTTGGATCCCACTCTTCACAAGATCATGGACCATAACATGCCAGGCTCCTGTGCCCTCCGCGGTCTTCTGGAGTTTTCCCAAATTCATGTTCACCGCATCATTGATCATTCAACACTGACGCAGAGTTTTATAAAACTTGGATATAAAAAGCCCGGTTAGAAAATTAAACATGAATAGTCTTCCATGGGGGAAGTTCTCGTACTTTCTCCTTGGTGATATAATTAGCTTTTTTATCAGGAAGGGAAGGGAAGAAAGAGAAGGGAAGAGGGGGAAGAGCAAAGGATGAAAGGAGAAGGGAAAAGGGGGAATGGGGAATGGGGAAAGGAAGGGAAGGGAAGGGAAGTGCAAAGAGTTTAATATATCATATTTAACACATATTTTCCCTTCTAATTAGCTTGTTCATATCTTGTTCATATCAGTCACCAGAAGCATCTAACCTGCTGAAATTAATTCTACAGAACAATAGGCAAGAGTTTCCAAGACCTTATCCTATTACCTTTTGATACCAAATTAACTGTGTTTTTTCCACTCTCATAATGATCCTCTGACTCTCTCTGTCCTGTGTGTTGCTGGCAAAGAATGACAGATTAAATTTGAGTGCAGGGAAAGAATGAGACAGATCACTTTTTAACCTGCCAGAGTTTCTATATTATTAAAGGGATCGGGATGTCTACTAAAAATAGTTGAATCTAGGTTTCAGTTACAGCTACCAATGCTACCATTATAATTTAAAGCAGCGGTCCCCAAACTTTCAGTTTGGCAGCCCAACTTGGTGTGTGTGTGTGTGTGTGTGTGTGTGTGTGTGTGTGTGTGTGGAAACCGGACCACGTGAGCTGATGGTGCGCATGCAGCTTAACTTGTGTGAGTGGCAGGCTGGCACACAGGTGCATGCACACAGAGCTCAATTTACCCAAGTTGAGCTGCACTTGCATGTGTATGTGTGCTGGTCCACCGCTCATGCAAGTCAAGCTACACACATGCATGTGCCAGCCTGCTGCTTGCATGGCCCAGTTCCAAATAGTGGACCACAGCCCCGTGGTTGGGGACCCCTGATTTAAAGCATATCAGGAGGAGGAGGGGGGGATAAAGCTAAAGGAAAACTATCTCAGCTCTAGGAAATCGAATCACCCCACCCCACCCCCACATCAGTGCCAGGCTTAATACTATAAAAAGAATTGTTAATCACCACAACACTGACCTACAATTAGCACAATAAGAAGGGGAGAAAGAGGTAAAGAAGCTGGGTAGAACATAGAACAAGCCCAACCCTGTCAACAAATGATGTGTTCCCTTTTGCCTAATGATACGTGGAATCCACATTTACCACTTTGCTACAGCATCTAGCTCAAGATCAAGATGTAAACTAATCAAGGAGAGAGGCAACCTAGAACTAAGGAGAAATTTCCTGACAGTGAGAACAATTAATCAGTGGAACAACCTGCCTCCAGAAGTTGTGGGTGTTCTAACACTGGAAGTGTTTAAAAAGAGACTGGACAGCCATTTGTCTGAAATGGTATAGGGTTTCCTGCCTGAGCAGGGGGGTTAGACTAGAAGACCTCCAAGGTCCCTTCCAGCTCTGTTATTCTGTAATTCTATTCTGTTATTCTGGTATCTTGAACTTGGGGGGCAGCGGTGAGAGGCAAAGGAGAGATGTAATCGTAACAACATGCCCTGAGCACTATCACAAAATGGCTGCCATGGCCGGGGTGACCAAACACAAAACATGTTTTCCAGAATGCAAATAGAGGCAGATGGACAACAGAAAGCCAGAAAGATTTATTCCTAGACCTCTCCTAGACCTCTCCTAGAGAGGTCGACCATAATCTTTCATATGCCCCAGGTTTCAGCTTTCACATTCCCTAGCAACCATAGCTAGCAATTCTGCAAAGAAGTCACTGCCACTCATTCGCTGTAGATTTTATTTTTTCTCCTCAACAATATATCCCTAATAGGTACCATGTTCTGATGCACTCTAAAATGCATGTACAAAGATATCCTATGGATCTACTGATTCCATATTGAAGATTTAGAATGAAGTACTTCTTAGGTTTTTTTTTAAAAAAAAGTAAATATGAGAGGGCATCCTAGAGAGGGTTGTGTTGACTTTGTTCAACATCGACTGTGAAATCAGATGTGTTGAAAATTGTCATGTCCGAGGGAGAAAACGCAAACATAGCTTATTTCTCTAGAACTAAAATATATTAATCAATGCAATACATGACCCTGTTCTTTTCTTCAGTGAGATCTCCAGATGGACCGTTTGAGGGATTCCTTTTGCTCCATTACAGAAAAGCACAAATCATAAATTGGGTAGAATCTCTTGCTTTGCATGTAGGAAGTCCTGTTCATCTGTACAGACTAGGAACAATACATGTCTGGAATTATTTATTCAAAATGTGTCTTTACTTATTTGTTTATGGAACGTGCCTGCCCTCCAGAGTCACTTTTCAAAATGAGATAGGTGGCATATAAATTTAATAAATAAACAAACAAACCCTTGCATACCATCCACTAGCACAGACATGTCAAACACAAGGCCCGGGGGCCGGATCCGGCCCGCGAACTGGTTTCATGTGGCCCACGAAGCCATCCTGGAAACAGTGAGGGAACGCCCCCCACTGCTTTGGCCCTGGTCCAGAGACCCTCCTTCTGCCAGAGACCCCCAGATCTTTCCCACTCCTGCCCAGGCCCCCATAGGCACCCTTGATGTGAACAATGTAGAGCTGGCCACGCCCACCCAGTAGGCCATACACACTCTAGCCACGCCCACCCAGTGGGCCACGCCCACCCAGTGGGCCACGCCCACCCAGGCCACGCCCACCCAGCCCCCTGAGGGCAACTGCAATGCTGATGCGGCCCTCAATGAAATTGAGTTTGACACCCCTGCACTAGCAGGACAAAAAAAAATCAGTTTTGGAAGTCCAACAAGCAAAGAGTGCAGGCCTACCGTGAGCATCATCCTGTATTTCTCATACGTATCAGCTTATTCTTAACACATGTTCGTGGATCACATTTTACAAGAGTTTTGTCACTGCTAAATACTAAGCACTCTCGTTATTGCTTTGAGAATATGGAGAAAGTGATTTAGTGTACAATCCTAAACAGGTACATAGTATTATTCAGATTTAACAAAGCTTTCATATAAACTTTAATGGTTGAAAATCCAAGTCTTTGCAGTTTTGTCCTTAATGTGAACAGATATCTGCTAGCCTATAGTTGGGGATAGTAGATATGCCCCTGTCTTGAGAAAACTTTCTATGGATCTGTCAGTGCAAAAAACCAGAACAGCACCATGAACTGATAGGCGAAGTTTCTCTATTGCTATTTGCCCATTTACAGGAATCTTACCAGATTAGCTATACTCTCCAGAGGACAACCTGATAATCTCTAGGGATTTTTTAAAAAAAAGTTTTATTAATTTTTAGGAATTACAGTCTTTAGAGCTTAGTAAACAACATGTTGTCCGGGTTCACATATTTAACATTAGCTTCTTCAGTCTAAGTCTATTCAGTACTGCACAATCCAGTATTTTTTCCCTGATCATCCTTTCTTCCCCATATTTTTCCCATTTTCCCCTCATTACACAATTACAATTCTTGGCACTATTGACGTATACAGAGTTAGATATAAACATCTTTGTCACATTTTGCTAATATTATACAAATAACAATAACATCAATTCATTAATCAATATCCTGTTTTCGTGCTCTTGTTAAGGTTTAATTTCCCATCACTATTTAAAGTATCTTTGTCAGTTATGATTTTCTCAATGTTAATTACATTTATATTTATATTCATACCAATCCTCCTCTTATTTTCATATTTTCCACAGCAAAAAAAGAGAAAAAAATGCTATTTTAATTCTAAATCATATCTTTCATTATAAAAGTCTAAATATATCTAAGGGTCATCCGTTCTTTTAACTATATTCAAACAAGTACTTAAACCTGTGATGCCCCCTCTAATAGGTCAAATCTATTTTTTAAAATCTTTCTTTGCTAAATAGCTTTCCAAGCCAAGGCAATTAAATCGCCCAGGAAGTTTCTTTCTATTTTTATGAAAGTTGCTTGGCATGAGGAAGACAATTTAGATAGGTATTTTTGAGGGGGAATTCCACCCATTTATGTTCCTTAAAGAACTCCCACCTTTATTCTCCCTCAGTTTCTCCCTTCATCTTTTGTCTTCCAAATTGTAACATTTCCCCTGACAACTCTATGTTCCATTCCCCAAAATCTTCTTCCTTGTCATCAGGTGCATCTTGCAAGCTTAAAGGTTAAAGGGTCTTTTGCAATTTCATTGTTATGAGTAAGTCTTGCAGTATTTTATTTGTGTGTGGTAGTTTATATTTCCCTTCTTTCATCTCTTCCGTCTCTAGGTCCATTTCCTCTAGTTCATCTTCCGATTTCTGGTTTATTTGTTCATACTTTGTAGTTGTTCTCTGGGAACTTTCTAGTTGTAGATTTAATTTGGAGATTTGCTCATTTATATTATCTAAATTATTTTTAGTCTCATTGGGGTTTCTTTTTATGTCCTCTTTGTATGCAACAATTGTTTGGTGAATTATTTGTAGTGTAGAGTACATTTCTTTCTGAAAGCTACTTGGTTTTTCTTGAGGCATCATACCTGGAGATCCTCTAATATCACCAGTCTCAGTAAAACAAAATTTCCTCTAGCTTTCTGGTCTTTATATACAGGCTTTATAATGGTTTCTCTATTGCTACTTGCATTTACAAGACTCTCACCAGATTAGCTGTACTCTCCAGAGAACAACCTGATAATCTCTTTAGGGATTTTTTTTTGTGGGGGAGGGGAAAGTCAGGGGTTCGACTCTTTCCCCCCTGCAGGGATTCCATGCTAGCCAGTCTCTGAATTCCACCCGGCACTTCCACAGATTTCACCACAGATCTAATAAAATGAATAGAAATTTATGGACATTTATGTTAGTTTTGAGGCTATAATTTGCTGAGACTATTTCTCCAGAAGACTGTATGTAGAACTGCACTCATAAGCCTCAAGGTCACCAACATGATATCGCTTCTTACAGCATAATTTTTTATTTTATTTTTTCAAAATCCTGCTGACTAGACATTTTTGGAAAAGTCAACCCCAAAGTGATTTGGGCAAATCAGATAATTGTTTGCCTCTGTTTAGCCCTGCTCATGCAGAAGTAAATTTTAATTTTGCGGCATGGGCTGCCTATCAGTGCAAGCCTTGTTTGTCTCTGAAGTTTTATCCTCCATGTAAGAAGTTGGGTGTGGGGGGGCCGGGGTTTCAGAAAAGTAGATTTTCATTTTTTAAAAATGAATGTTTTGCAACTTGCTTAATAACAACAACAGATCCAAAGGAGTATTAAAATTTCAAACATTGATAGAACATTGGAACAGTTGATATCTGGTAATAATAACTGTCACAATGATGATAACAGTAATGCAAAATTTTTAAAGCAAGTATTTAATATGAACATATAAATTTTCATTTACTTACAAGGTATCTGTGCTAATACAATTTTAACAAGGGTTCTTTAACAGAGAAACACATTAGATGCAGAGCTACAAAGTGCCCAAATCAAATGAGGAAAAAATGCTAATGCACAAGAAGGATTTTTTAAAAAATTCTTCAGTGTCTTGAGAGATTCAGGTTTCTTCTAATTTCCTATTACACAGGACTAATCAAATGTCACTCAAAGATTCTGTTTTGCCAGAGACCGTGGAACAAATATGTTCTTCTATGTTTTTAAATCTTGAGCTGGAAAATTGTGTCTGGCACTTTAGGTAACCTGGAAAAAACGTTGAAAAATTACAATCAACTCTTCATATAGAAGACAACCTATTAAATTGTCAACTTGAATTGAAAGTAGCAGCAGAGAAAGACAGGATGATCTTTCAGGATGATAGAGAGGACGATACTAGGAGGGCTATTTATTTTGAATCATCCAAGCCCCTCCAATTGATGGAAACAACTAATCAATGGATGTAAACTAGTCAAGGAGAGAACCAATCTAGAACTAAGCAGAAATTTCCTGATAGTGAGAACAATTAATCAGTGGAACGCCTTGCCTTCAGAAGTTGTGGGTGCTCCATCCCTGGAGGCTTTTAAGAAGAGACTGGACATCCACGTGTCTCAAAAGGTATAGGGTTTCCTTCTTGAGATCCAAGGCCCTAATTCTGTTATTCTGTATTCCGAAGACTCGTTGGCTTAGCATGGTTCCCAACCAATTTGCTGGTTGAAGACGATGCTACCATAATCCGGTCCATCTAGAATTCACCAGGCTGAGTTGGAGCAGTGAACTGGATACTGAGGGAATCAGATTCATGCTTGGCCATGCTCCTGACCAGGTCTTTTGTTTTTTCTTTCTTTCTTTAAAACATATTTTATTTTTTATTTTTTTATTTTAATTCCATTTATATCCCGCCCTTCTCCGAAGACTCAGGGCGGCTTACAAGCTTAGCAGTAGCCTTCATTCTATGTATATGCCTGCTTATTAGGGCTTTCACACACACACACCAAGCGGCATTATTACAAAGTCAGCTTAATTGCCCCCAACAATCTGGGTCCTCATTTTACCTACCTTGGAAGGATGGAAGGCTGAGTCAACCTTGAGCCTGCAGGTAGTCTTCAACTTATGACCATAATTGGGACTAGAATTTCTGTTGCTAGGTAAGGCAGTTATTAGTAAGGGGCACCTAATTTTATGACCATTTTTTGCCATGGTTGCTAAGCCAATCACCGTGGCTTTCAAGTTAATCATGAGATGATTGGTCCTTAAACAAATCGGGCCTTCTCTCTTGACCTCGCTTGTTGGAAGCCAGCTAGAAAAGTCACAATGGTGATCACATGATCCCAGAACTCTGCAACTGTTGTACACACACACACACAAACACAAACACAAGCCAATTGCCAAGCACCCAAATTTTGATCACATGACCACAGGGATGCTGCAACAGTCATAAGTGTGTGGATCAGTTGTAAGTCCTGCAACTGTCCTTCATACATTTTAGCCTCCAACCCGCTAATCATCTTTGTTGCTCTTTTCTGCACTCTTTCCAGAATCTCAACATCTCTTTTTATAATATGGTGACCACACTTAGTAAGAAGTGTGGTGTTACTAAGGTTTTATAAAGCGGTACTAAGACTTCACTTGACCTTGATTCTATCCCTCTGTTAATGCAACCTAGGACTGCATTGGCTTTTTTGGCTAAAAAACCACCCACATCTAAATTCTAGGAATTGAGTTCTAGGAATTGAAGTCCATACTTAAAGTCACCAAGTTTGAAAAAAAAACACTGGTTTAGAAGAAGATTTTCTTATTAGCCATTCAAAGTCTATCCCAGTCCTGCTTGTAAAATACAGCTGCCGTCACAAAACAAGCCAACCGGAATCGTGGCTTCTGAGAGGGAAAAAAATGAAGCTTAAGGACTGTCAACCACGTCTAAGTAGGAAAACTGGCAAGGGTCTCCCACTAAAACGTACTCACCAAAACACAGGAACACTAAAAAATGAGAACACTCTGCCTCAAATAACTTGTCAATTCCGAGCTTATTAACTTGCCTAGAAGAAAAATTGTACAGTATATGTATGTTTGTGTCTGTTTAATGTTCCTTCGATGCTATCAGTAGGAAATAAATCACCAAATATTGTTCTTTGGCTGTGAACGTCATATCCGTCGGCAAGGTTTCTTCTTGACGCATTGGATCCCAGCTTTCACTTCTTGGAAAGAGAGCTAGCTAGGCTTGCAAATGTTTTTATACCTTATCAGCTTTAGAAGAGAAGGGTGGGATGCAAAGATGGGAGGGGGGGTTTCTCGTAAACTGATGGGAAAGTAGCCCAGCGGCTCTTAGGTTACCAATCTCTAAGTCCTGATCTCTCTCCTCTTTGGGGCCTTTGTTCAAAGCCACCCATCCATTGAAAATCAACCCCTTTGGCTTATTATGTATTCTGTGTCTGAGGTGACCAAAACTATTTCCTGCATCTGGCGTTGGGTGCTAATTACCTGCTCAAAGACCTTGTAAATGCCTCCTTCAACTTGTCACACACACACACCCCCAAGGAAAAAATCCACTTTTTCCAAACCTGGGCACTTTTTCTACCCCTTCTCCGCTTTTATTTTTACAACTTCCTAAAAGTTTGAAATGGGGATCTCCAAATAGGACGACTTTGGCCTCGCTTGCTGGTCTCCATCCCAGCCACCCACCCACACACACACACAAGGTCAGTCTTTTACCAGCTGCGACTGGATGAGTGCCATCCCCCCCAAAAAGCAGGGCAGAGGGGCTGGAGGGGGGGTGCAGGCTTGGAAAGCAGGGGGGGAATCCTTTCTCCCACGGAGGGGCTCATCAGCGTCTTTGTGTGGCTGCTGGCATTTTTCCTCCACACACACTGTGCAGATGTATTACTTAAAATTTATCTTGAGGCCTGCCTCCTTCCCAAAGCAAGGAGAGGAGAGGGGTGGCCGGGCGCCCTAATAAGCACAGCTTCACAATGGGCAAAAACCAAGATACAAAGTCCATTCAGTGTATTTACTGTGGAATAATAAAACAGATTGACATGGCCTTGCACCTGCTTAGCATTCTTGCCCTTTAAAAGACATGGCAGCCGAAAAGGTCTTTATTTTTAAAATCATAATAACAACAACAACAAGTGCAAGACCAGAGCGGATCTGGAGGAGTAAAACCATCTCTCTCTCTCTCTCCCTCTCTCCCTCTCTCTCTCTCTCTCTCTCTCTCTCTCTCTCTCTCTCTCTCTCTCTCTCTCTCCTCTGGTTGTTTTCTGAACGATTAAAATTGGAGGCAGGAAAATTCAATTTAGGGGAGAGAAGAAAACTCCGCTCTCCTAAGTTCGATTCCCCCACCGTTGGCTGCTTTTTATGATAATTATTATGAAGAAGAGGTTTTAAATTGGGAAAGGGTAGGAGGGAAAGGGTTTTAAAAGCTCTTCTGCAGGAACACAATTCCAAGAACTTGGTGAGTGCTTTTAAGGGGCAGCCTCTCTCTTTTTTTTTTCCCCAAGAGGCAACTTCAGCAAAACTCAACCTGTTGTATCAACCTCAGAAGAGCCCAACACTGTTGCCGTCAAGGTCAGCCCATGAAAACTACAGTTTAATTCTTCCTGGAGGGAGACTATTTTGAGGATTCTGATTGGCCGGAAGGAATGGGACCTCCAATGGAATGTTAACTTTCAGTTCCCTCTTCATACTCCAAGCACCGCCTCCAGGAATCCACCAATGACAGGATAAAAAGCAAGATAAAAGTTTACACACTTTGACTCTGTGGTGGATTAAACCAGGGGTCTTCAAACATGGCTGTTTTATGACGTGTGGACTTCAACTCCCAGAATTCCTCAGCCAGCTGGCTGAGGAATTCTGGGAGTTGTAGTCCACATGTCATAAAACGGCTACGTTTGAAGACCCCTGGATTAAACAGAGAAAAACTGTGCAGGAAAGGTCAGTACAGTGGAGGTCATTCATCCTCGGCTTACAACCACAATTCTGTTGCTAAGCAAGGCAGCTGTTAAGTGAATTTTGCCCCATTTTATGACCTTTCTTACCACGATTATTAAGCGAACTGCTGCAATTGTTAAGTTAGTAACACGGTTTTCTTAGGTGCATCTGGCTTCCCCACTGACTTTGCTGGTCAGAAGGTGATGACATGACCCTGGGACGCTGCTGCAACCGTCACAAATACAAGCCAGTTGCAAAGCCTCCAAATTTTGATCAGGTGACCTTGGGGATGCTGCAACGATCGTTAAGTGTGAAAAACTCTCCGAGGTCACTTTTTCTCAGTGCTGTTATAACTTCAAATGGTCAGTAAATGAACGGTTGCAATTCGAAGACTACCTGTCATGGTTCCAACAGATGAAACTCCTCAAAAGAACTTTGAGGCATTGTTTACCTTAAAGAATCTTTATTTTGAGTAGCAGCATAATATCGGCACTGCATAATCGAAGCCAAAAACTGAATTCCACACATCCCCAGCACATAGTATCAAAGCACAATTCCCTCCTCCAATTAACAGTCATAAATCACCTTCCCCAATTAGCTTGAAGCAAGGGCTTCCCCTCCAGCCCGCCAATTCCTTATCAGCTCTGGTTACAATAACCTTGATTCTCACGCTAGGTTTGGTGCTGTTATGTCTAGTTGGACTCTCGTTCACATCCCCCCCCCTCATCTAACTCTAAAAGCGAAAGGAAAAAGATGGCTACCGTTCCATCTGTTGTCAATGCAAAAACATCGGATGTTAGCAGCGTTGACCCTACCTGAAGAAGGAGGAAAAACGAAAAGATGACACACAACGTGCAATCACATTGGCAGGGCCTGTGGTAAACTGTAAAGGATTCTCAGACTGCTGATTGGCAGCATTGCTCAGCCATTGCTGTAACAATATAAAACTGTCGGGTTTTTTTTTTTAATATAAACACAACAGTGGCTGGAATGCACTTTTAAGAGATGGACATGACATCAATAAGAAAAAGGACTGTCAGAAAAGAACAAAAGCACTGCAGGCTTTTGGATGCATTATTTGTCCCATCAAGATTCTGCTGAGTAGATGTATCTTTGAGAGATTGGCAATAACTATCGATTTCATCAATTCAATTCAAAATAGAGCTGGAAGGGACCTTGGAGGTCATCTAGTCCAATCCCCTGTTCAATCAGGAAACCCCATACCATTTCAGACAGATGGCTGTCCAGTCTCTTCTTAAAAATCTCCAGTGGTGGAGCACCCACAACTTCTGAAGGCAAGCTGTTCCACTGGTTAATTGTTCTCACTCTCAGGAAGTTTCTCCTTAGTTCCCAGTTGCTTCTGTCCTTGATTAATTTCCATCCATTGTTTCTTGTTCTGCCCTCCAATGCTTTGGAAAATAAGTTGACCCCTCTTCTTTGTGGCAGCCCCTCAAATACTGCTGTCATGTCACACACACACACACACAGTCCTTCTTTTTTTCTAGACTAGCCAAACCCAAATCCTGCAACCGTTCTTCATATGTTTTAGTCTCCAGGACTTTAATCATCTGCACTTTTCCCAAAGTCTCAACATCTTTTTTGTAATGTAGTGACCCAAACTGGATAGGGTATTCCATGCGTGGTCTTACTAAGATTGTCCTAAGAACCATTGGTATCTTAGTTCTATCCCATAGGACAGCAAGAATTGGTCTGTATCTTTTGGCATTTATTTGAGCAAATATAAATTGAATAGAACATATAAATTCATAAGGTCTTAAGTGAATGAGTCAGAGCCTACCAAAGTCCATTGACTAGTTTATTCCATTGGTGTCAGTGATGACAATGTGCACTTGACTACACAGACCTACACAGAGTACACACAATATGGTCAACTCCAAAGAGATTGGGCAGTGGTTGGAGCAGGAATTGTGGTTATGTTCATGGACACGTTGTACCTAGACAAATAGATCAAATGATGACATTTTTACAATTGGGGAAAAACAACTGTGATTGTTTCCCTACTTGATTAGCCAACCCCCATTTTATCCCTGGAGTTGAGAAGGTCTCTGCATTTAATTCTGTAAAACTTGATTTGGTTTGTTTGTATAATGTTACAGTTTTCATGTATTCCTCCAATATCACAGGGAAATGGAATATTTATGTTCAGTTGTGGTGCTTTAAACGTCTCAAAACCTGAGAACTTGTAGGTGCATGCACAGGTAGTCCTTGACTTGAAACCATTCATTTAGTGACCATTCGACATTACAATGGGAGGAGAAGGAAAAAGAGAAGGAGGAGGAGGAGGAGGAGGAGGAGGAGGAGGAGGAGGAGGAGGAGGAGAAGGAGAAGGAGAAGGAGAAGAAGGAGAAGAAGAAGAAGAAGAAGAAGAAGAAGAAGAAGAAGAAGAAGAAGAAGAAGAAGAAGAAGAAGAAGAAGAAGAAGAAGAAGAAGAAGAAGAAGAAGAAGAAGAAGAAGAATCCTGATCACACTGTTTAGAAATTTTGTACAAAGTGAAACAGTTCCCCCTGCCAGCTGCAGTAAATAAAATAACCGCAGTGGGGTGATTTTCAGGGCTATAAGAGGCTTTTTGTCTGTGGTCTCATTCCCGGGGCCTCCAGGGTTTCTGAGTTCCTTCTCCACAGGGTCTTAATGTTTTGCCTCTCGGGTACAAAGGCCCCTGTGCTTCAGCCCCTCTTTGGAGAGCTCAGCCCCAATCTTGCACATGCTGAGGGTTACTAGCAGCAGACTGAAATGTTGCAGGGGAGAGTGGGGGGTTGCAGGGCACTAGCAATTTAGGATTTCAGCATTGCGGGACAGATTTTCCGAGTGCATCGGGAGACTCAGGCTGGAATTAAAAACAGCCTTTTGTTGACACATTAACCCTTCCAGCACTTGCATTTCTTTTCAAGCTTGCTCAGCCCTCATTGTTTAATAATGATAGAAGCAGGCTCAGATTTACAACTTGAACTGAAATGTCTCCTGCTTTGCAATGCACGCTCTGGCCGTAAAGCCTTCTGCATTTTTCAGAATTGCATCTGCTGTGTATCTATTTTGGCTTTCTTGTTCGTGGTACCAGCTTGGATTTAGAGGGCTGTTCAGGAATGTTGACTAATTTATTTATTTTTTAAAGCTTTGAAATGTATTTATTCTGCCCAAAGCGGGGAGGGGGGAAAAACAATTTGGCTTGGCTGGTTGCAATTGCATTTCAAAGCATTCCCAGCCCATTCCTTTCTGATGGAGTTCGTTAAACTGTTCTACTGTGGATTTGTATGATGGATCAACCCTGAATTATTTCATTGATCTATTTGAATGTATAAGCTGCTCAACCCCAATGAACTTTGGCTGAGTTTGAGATTCTTGAGGGTTAAAAATGGCTTTGGGAAGCCCAGCTTTGGGAAGCCCAGTTTTTACAAAATACAGGGGAAACTTAAAAGGAAGGCCGTTGAAAAGAAAATTGGAAAATTGGAAAATAAGACTGCGGTTTTACCAAGGTAGCCACTGTTTGAGGTGAACAAGTACCTGCTATAAAATAAGAAGTGCTTACCTAGTAATAGATTCAGAGTGAAGTTTGGATATCATTTTGAAATCTTCGAAAGCACCTTTATTTTAAAAGTCCAAGCAGCCCACACTCAGCTTCACATTTTTCAAGAAAACCAGTATGCTACCCCAACCCCCCTACATTAAGTGCTAAAATCTTTGAAGGCAGTGGATTCAATCCTGAGTAAACAAGAGAAATACACTATTGCACTCTCAATAAATAAAATAACACCCCCACAATGCAGTGTACAGATATTCCTCGACTTACAGCCAATGTTTTAGTGACCGAAGTTACAATAGTATTGCAAAAAGGGACATGACCATTTTTTTTAATACTTACCACTGTTCCAGCATCCCCATGGTCATCTGATCAAAATTCAGACGCTTGGCAACTGGCATGTACTTATGACAGTTTCAGGGTTCCGGGATAAACTTCTGACAAGCAAAGTCAATAGGGAAGCCAGATTCACTTAACAACTGTGTTCCTAACTTAACAACTGCAGTGATTCACTTAACAGCTGTGGGGAGAAAGCCCCTAAGATGGGCAAAGCTCATTTCACAGCTGTCTTGCTTAGCGATGGAAATTTGAGCAATGCTCACAACCTCTCCTCACTCTTACAACCATTGCGGCATCCCCAGGCACGTGATCAACATTCGGATGCTTATCACCTGGCATGTATTTATGACAGTCACGTGACTGACATTTGCAGCTTGTCTCTGACAAGCAAAGTCAATGGGGAAAGGCCAGTTTCGTTTAATGACGTCATGATTCACCCAACTACAATAATTCACTTCACCACCATGGCAGGAAAGGTCAGAAACTCACTAAACAACTGCCTTGTTTAGCAACGGAGATTCTGGCCCCAATCGTAATCGTAAGTCGAGGACTATCCTGTATCCCAAAAATGTCAGTTGAAGTCAGGTAAGGATCAGAGTTTGGTAGCCTTCTCCCAGTTTAATGAAAAGAAGGATGATGGGTGACATGACAGCAGTCTTCCAATATCTCAGGGGCTGCCCCAAAGAAGAGGGAGTCAAGCTCTTCTCCAAAGCGTCTGAAGGCAGGTCAAGAAGCAACGGATGGAAACTAATCAAGGAGAGAAGCAACCTAGAACTAAGGAGAAACTTCCTGACAGCTGGAATAATTAACCAGTGGAAGAGCCTGCCTCCAGAAGCAGTGAATGCTCCAACACTGGAAGTTTTTAAGAAAAGACTGGACAACCATTTTTCTGGAATGGTATAGGGTCTCCTGCCTGAGCAGGGGGTAGGACTAGATGACCTCCAAGGTCCCTTCCAGCTCGGTTATTCCGTTAACTGGTTACTGAATTTGTCTTTTTCCAGGATCATAAGATATTTTGAGCCTTAAACCATTAAAATAAACTGAGTTTATACGATAGCTCAGCAGATGAGAGTATTTAGCCCATTGTCCCTGGTTTTTGAAGTTAAGCAGAGCCCAGCACAGTTACTGTTTAAATAAGACACCGACAGGAAATCTCCCACTCCTAGAAGTCAAAAAATATCATGGGTGACCTGAATGGCACATTTAATTTAATTTAATTTAATAATATTTCTATACCGCCCTTCTCCCTGAGGACTCAGGGCGGTTCACAGGGCAGAATAAAATACTAAATACATTGCTTCTGTGTTGTCACTGCTAAGCTTGTAAGCCGCCCTGAGTCTTTGGAGAAGGGCGGGATATAAATGGAATTAAAAATAAATAAATAAAAAGAAAGAAAGATCAGTCCCCCTAGCTCCATTTCTCCTCCCATCAATCAAGAATTATTTTATTAAATCTAAGGCAGGGGTAGGCAACCTCGGCTCTTTTATGACTCATGGACTTCAACTCCCAGAATTCCCGAGCCAGCATGGCTCGGCTTGGAAACCTCTCCCTTTCCCCTCAGCCTGGCTGGCTCAGGAATTCTGGGAGTTGAAGTCCACGAGTCATAAAAGAGCCGAGGTTGCCTACCCCTGATCTAAGGGATTAAACTGATGAAAACATTAGCCTTCATTGTCCTCTAGAGAAAAACTACGATGTAAAAATGGTTACTGCCCACGTGGGCAGCTATTGGGACACCGTCAGATGTTCAGCTGCGATAATGATGAGGGTGACGATGACACATAACCTAGATGATTCTCAGTTTCTCTGCCGGAAGGTCCCTGCTTCCCTGAAAGACAAATGGTTTGCAAATTTACTAGCCAGCTCTTCTGCGTTTGAAAGGCCAGGGGGGGCTGGCAGGCGTGATTCAGGAGGGTTGAGGTCCAGTAAACTCTAGAGAGCAAAGCTATTCAGCCAGTCAGCCAGCTAGACCAACAAACAAACAGCCCGGTCATCTGCCCAAATGCGCATGATGGGTGCGGATGTGAGACTCTGAAAGGGAGTCATTTTGCATTCACAAACGCTTGCAAGGATTCCAGGAAGCCTAGAATGTCTTCCACTCTCATGCCTGTGAAAAAGAAAGAAAGAAAAAAAAACCTTGTCCCAAATGGACACAATGCTCGAATCCTGGGAGATGCTGGATAGCTCAAAGAGGTCAGGCTTGGGTCTAGGCTCAGCCGGGATGGGAGGACTCTTTGAATGTGTGTTGTCCCACCCCTGTGGTGAAGAACACTGCAGGCCTGGAGGTGGATCATTCTTCAGGATTCCCACAAGGCTTTGCACCTGCTTGGAAAGAGAATGAGAAGGATTCTTTAGCTGAGCAAGTCAAGCAAACCTTTGGGCCGCTGCAAAGGAGAATGGCATTTCAACACCGCCACCGGCCCTTCGTAGGAAAGGGAAAGAACTGGCAACTCCTGTTAGTTAGTTACCCCTGGGCAGTAGGGCCAGCTACATGTAGTCCTCAGCTTACGACCACAATTGAGCCCAAAATTTCTGTTGCTAAGTGAGACAGTTGGTAAGCTGCCCATTTTGGCCCACCTTGCACCCTTTCCTGCCACAGTTGTGAAGTGAATCACTGCAATTGGTAAGTTAGTAACACGGTTTATTTATTTATTTATTTTTATTTTAATTCCATTTATATCCCGCCCTTCTCCGAAGACTCAGGGCGGCTTACAAGCTTAGCAGTAGCCTTCATTCTATGTATATGCCTGCTTATTAGGGCTTTCACACACACCCCAAGCGGCATTATTACAAAGTCAGCTTAATTGCCCCCAACAATCTGGGTTGTTAAGTGAATTTGGCTTCCCCGTTGACTTTGCTTGTCAGAAGGTCGCAAAAGGGGATCACGTGACACACACACCCGGGAGACTGTCACAATAAAAACATGTCAGTTGTCAAGCAACCAAATTTTGATCTTGTGACCATTGGGGGATGCTGCAACAGGTGTAAGTGTGAAAAAAACATCGTAAGTCACTTTTTCCAGTGCCATTATCACATTGAATGGGCAGTAAGTGAACGGTTGTAAGTTGAGGACTACCTGTACAAGGAGGAGAAAATGAAAAGGTGTCACATTGTGCAATCACATGGGCAAGGCTTTCCCATTGACTTGGCTTGTCAGAAGGTCGCAAAAGGAGATCACACGTCTCTGGGACACGGCAAATACGAGTCAGTTGCCAAGCTTCTGAATTTTGATCATGTGACCTTGGAGACGCCGCAACGGTCGTAAGTGTGAAAAACAGTCATAACTCATTTTTCCCAGTGCCGTTGTAACTTCCGACGGTCACGGAATGAACTGTCGTTAGTTGAGAGCAACCTGCAGAAAGCCAATACAACCCAGGACACTGCAAGGAGACTGGAAGAAGGGAAAATTATAATGGCGTTCTCTCTGCTTTCTTCTCGAAACAGCCACCACTTTTAGGCAGAGGTTGAATACTAATGTTTGCTTCCTTATTCTACAAAGTTCACTGTTGTGGAGGAGACGCCGTCTGTGGTTGCCTACAAAGGGAGGCAGATCTGTACAGTATTTAAAGAAGACTTAAGGCTGGACCAGGCGGCATCACTTATATCAGGGGTCTTCAAACTTGGCCCTTTTATGACTTGTGGACTTCAGCTCCCAGAATTCCTCACCCAGGCATGCCTGGCTGAGGAATTCTGGGAGCTGAAGTCCACAAGTCATAAAAGGGCCAAGTTTGAAGACCCCTGGCTTAGATGCTATATCCTGAAAAGAAGGAAGTGAACTGCCAATAATTTTTTCTGCCATCCTCACCACTCTCTGCAACGCTTTCTTGTCAGAATGGAAGAAGCTTCTTGGAAGAGAAGCAAAACATCTTCAAGGAAAAACAAACTCCAGTTGCCTTTTGAAAAAGCACCTTTGAAACAACTTCTGTAGGAGACCCAAAATTCCATGCTATCTAAAACCCTTCCAGATATAACCCAAACTGCAAGTACTCTCCTAACTTGGTATGTTATCTCAGCCCAGTGGCAAATATTGGCATTTGAATCCCACCGTGGGGAGACCCATGAAATCCATGGGGAGGAGGGGGGAGGGTTCAGCGTCCCCATGATTTTCAATACAGATAGTCCTCAACTTACCACCACAAATGGGGCCAGAATTTCTGCGGTTAACCAAGATGGTTTTTAAGTGAGTCATTCCCAATTTTACAACTTGTTTTGCCATGTTGTTGCAGTTATTAAGTGAATCACATGGTCACTAAGTGTGTCCAGGTTTCCCCATTGACTTTGCTTGTCAAAAGTGGACTAAAGGTAAAGGTAAAGGTTCCCCCGCACATGCGTGCTAGTCGTTTCCGACTCTAGGGGCCGGTGCTCATCTCCGTTTCATAGCCGAAGAGCCAGCGTTTGTCCGAGGACGTCTCCGTGGTCATGTGGCCGGCATGACTAGACGCCAAAGGCGCACGGAACGCTGTTACCTTCCCACCATAGTGGTCCCTATTTTTCTACTTGCATTTTTACGTGCTTTCGAACTGCTAGGTGGGCAGAAGCTGGGACGAGTAACAGGCGCTCACTCTGTTACGCGGCACTCGGGATTCGACCCGCCAAACTGCCGACCTTCTGATCGACAAGCTCAGCGGCCTAACCCACTGAGCCACCGCGTCCCTAAAAGTGGACTGGGAAGGTGCAAATGGCAACCGCAAGACTCTGGGATGTACAACCATCATAAATACATTCCAGTTGTCAAGCACTGTGTGGATGATGTGGCAGTCATCTACTGCGGGGTACACAACAGGCTGATCTCGAGTAAACAAACCGTGTGGCAGGGTTCCCACAATGCATTGAACTATAAAATAACCAAACATATACTATAGATCTGTACAGACACACACACACACACATATGTATATATGTGTGTATATATAAGTATATGTGTATGTGTGTATGTATGTATGTATATAGATATATGTGTGAATGTGTATGTGTTCATGTGTGTGTGTGTGTGTGTGTGTGTATAATATTTCAGAATAAATCCCATTGGTTCAAAGGATCTACTTGCAAATAAGAGGGCAAGATAATCCCCCTTTTCCCCCCCCCAGATCTGTATCCTCACCCAGTCTCAACTTTTCCAACTGCCATCTGTCCTAGCTCTGTTTTTCTTTTTGTGGTACACATTTATCTCTTTTTCTTTTAAAAAAATGCACATATCTTCCTATTCGGCAAGAGAATACCTACAGTTCTTCAGGAAGGAGCTGTGGTTGGGGTTCTGTTTTTGGGCGGGTGGCTTTTCTGATTCCCTTTTTTTAAAATGACCAAGTTTTCTCAGATCACACACACACACACACCCGGCTGATCTCAGCTGTTCATGACCAGATCTCTCCATCCTTGTTTTTTTTTTTACATCCGTTTCCCACCATTCATGGGATGCTTTGTTTTGTGGCTGCCTCCAGAACCACAACACCATCGCACCCCTACTCCAGGGGACCAGCTTGATCCAAGACTGTTCTTCTCTTCTTCACACACACACACACACACACACACACACACACACACACACACACCACACACACACACACACTTTTACTTTAGACTTTCTAACATCCCCACATGTTGCTTTTCTTTCTTTATTCAGCTTGTGCCTACATTTTGGGTCCCCAACCAAGCTGTTCCTTGGACCTCAGAAGTTCTTAGAAGCAGGACTGGATTTTTTTAAAAAATTTTATTTTTTTTTAAAAAAAGCAGGCATTGTCCACTCTGAAGGATGCCAAAAACTGCCCAGCGGCAAATGAGAAACTTTTGGCTCCCAAAGAATGAGCTAACTTGTTTGTTCCTTCCCTGCAGCTGCTTCTTTCCCTTCCCTTCCTCCCTCCCCTCTCCCCCCCCCCGTTTTTTTTTTTTTTGGTGGTGGTTTATTACACACAAACCCTTAATGAATGGAAGCCGCTGTTTTACAGTGCACCCCACTTACAGGACAGCTCTTGGAGCCCACCACAGATCTGACTCACCAGCAGCAGGGCACCGCCATCAGAACGCTTCCTAGAAACGGGAGGATAAAAAGAGGTTTGTTGGACGCTGGCTGGCCCTGCTGAGTTTTCTGCCTGCGGGGCCTGTTGATGCCATAGCTGGCTGCTCGGGTCTTTGGCCTAATAAGGCAACAGAAGCAAAGTTTTGTTCCCTGGTTGGAGAAGACAACTGTGTCCAGGTTCTGAGGGAGCGCAGTGGCGCGAGGCACCCGTCCAAGCGGGATTAAGGATGGGAGGCCAACTTCAGAGGGGGGGGCAGCTGGAGGGCAGAGAGGGCTCTCCAGTGTGGAAGGAGCCAATTCAGACATAATTTATGATCTGTCACTCCTCGTTAGAAGCAGCTGCCATTAAGAGTTAATTGTTGCATTGTGTGCTGCGTGGACTGATAAGATTTCTGTAAGCTGCTTACATGTTATCGTCCATGTTATCATAACTCGGGACTAACGAGGAGAGAGAGAGAGAGAGATAGTAAAAGTGTTTACTAACAAGGTGGTTGTTGTACTGAATGGTGTCACTGCCGCTGGTGTAGCTCAGAGCCAGCTGAGGTTCAGCTTCCTTCTTTTTTATTAGATTATTATTTATTAGAATTTGTTTATCCTGCCTCTATTACTTTTATAAGTAACTCAAGGCAGCAAACAGACAGGATAGGACTTCCTCCATCTATTTTCCCCACTACAACAACCCTATGAGGTGGGTTGGGCTGAGAGAGAAAAAGACTGGTCCAAATTCACCCAGCCGCTTTCATGCCTAAGGTGGGACTAGAATTCATACACACCCAGTGATTAGTTCAAAGTCACCCAGTTTTCATGCCTAAGGCAGGACTAGAATTCACAGTCTCCTGGTGATTAGCCCAAAGTCACCCAATCAGTTTTCATGCCTAAGGCGGGACTAGAACTCACAGTCTCCTGAGGATTGGCCCAAAGTCACCCAACCAGTTTTCATGCCTAAGGCAGGACTAGAACTCACAGTCTCCTGGTTTCTAAGGCAGCACCTTAACCACTGTACCAAACTGGCTCTTTTTAGGTTGGATTTTGATTCAGCTTTGCTCCATCAGGTTGAGTTCTGTACTTTCTCTCCAGAGAAGGGCAATTACTCTTAGACCACCCCTCAACAACGGTAGAGATAATATACATCTACCATGGTGTAAAAATAAACCACCCTCCTTTTCTGCAAACGAATTTTTGGCACTTTCTCCAAAGACGTGTCTTTGTTTTAATTCTCCCATTTTCATCTCACAATTAGCTACTAAAGAAAAAAAAAGCCAGCTTCCTCAACCACCACCACCCATACCCTTCCCCCCCACACACACACACACCCGCCTCGATCTGCCACCCCGGTTTTTCAGAGATACAGCAAAATGTCTTCTCCGGCAGCTCACACCCCAATCCTTCTGACAGATGATGGCAGACGAGGCTTCTCCCATCCCAGAATGGGGTAACCTGTTTGCTCATGGCATGTTGTTCCGTGATCATATTACGCCCACCATGCTTGCCTACGGAGCAGGGGATTGGCGTTAAGCCTGCACTCTTCCTTCTTAAAGCTCTTAATGGAAGAGGCCTTGGATGCCTCAACGACCTCACCCATCAGGCCCGGGCTTAAGATGATCGAGGCCAAGACATTATTTACTGTTTCAAAGACCTTGTCATTCCTTAGTCGGTAAGACTGCATGCATTGTGCCGGGTTCCCCACTGCATAAATCTATCCCTATTTTGTTATTATGATTATTTTCTGACCTTGTCAGTGCCGTTTGCAGCGGAAAAGGGGAAGAACAGATTGGATGAATGTTCCACAAAAACAGGGAGAACTCTAATCCCCGTCTCCAAATTAGGACTTCAAGCATACTCATAGGTCCTTTTTTTTTCTTCCTGCCTCCTAATATCTATATCTATCTATCTATCTATCTATCTATCTATCTATCTATCTATCTATCTATCTATCGAGAGAGAGAGAGAGAGAGAGATTCCCTTACAGGTAGTAAAGGAGCCTTGGTGGAGCAGTGGGCTAATGCCTCCTTAAGTAACACCAGCTGCCTGCAATTAGTGCAGGTTCGCATCCCTAATAAGCCCTAATAAGCAGGCATATACATAGAATGAAGGCTATTGCTGAGCACATTGGTTTGTGCTTAAATTGTAAGCCGCCCTGAGTCTTCGGAGAAGGGCGGGATATAAATGGGATTAAAATAAAAAGAAAAAAATAAAAACTTACAACTGCAATTGAGCTCAAAATTTCTGTTGCTAAGTGAGATGGGTTGTTAAGTGATTTTTGCCCCGTTTCATGATTTTTCTTGCCACAGTTGTTAAGTGAATCACTGCAGTTGTTCAATTAGTGACACGGTTGTTAAGTGAATCTGGCTGGCTTCCCCATTGATTTTGCTTGTCAGAAGGTCACAAGTGTCCTTGTCAGAAGGACACTGCAACCGTCGTAAACATGAACCAGTTGCCAAGCAGCTGGATTTCGATCCCCTGGCCCCGGAGATGCTGCAATAGGTCATAAGTGTGAAAAGCAGTGATGAGTCACTTTTTCCAGAGCCATTGTAACCTCGAACAGTCACTAAATGAACTGTTGGAAGTTGAGGACTACCTGTATTATTTTTTTGTGTGTTGAAAACAATGACCCAGTGAATGAGGAAAAATACTGAAATAAGCCTTAGCGCTGTGTTTAATTGAATCAGATTTCTTCTCTGAATGAAAAAAAATATTGTTCCCTGCTAATCATTTCAAATATCGAGCCATCATCAGCATGTAGCTCATTTCATGTAGTATATAGCTTTAAAGTGGAATGTGGGAGGGGAAGGCAAGTTAGAAATTCAGTTGCAGGTTCCATGTGAGGCATTGTCTGTTTTCCCCTGCCTTTCCTCCCCATCCCAATTCAAATCCTACATCAGTCAAGTCACCTCATGAGCTGATGAAGTAAGCTGCAGCTCCTTAAAACATATGCCTTTTAATATAATTGTTACAAGTAGTTCTCAATTTATGACAGATCGCCTAGCAACCGTTGATAGTTACAAAGGACCAGCCCAAAGATTTGATGCTGTTTCAAAGTTCTAACGCTGCCTCTTCATGCTCACGGGATCGTGATTTACGATGCTTTTCCGGAAACTGGTGTTTACTTCTGTTTTCTGGCAAAACTCATCCACAGAGAATAATGGATTCATTTAATGGCCGCTGTTTCTGCTTTATGACTGCCATGTTTGCTTTAACAACCACCACATTCACTTAACAACCTGCCTTTAAAAAAAGGTTGTAAAATTACTTCCTGTTTTATGGTTTTATGACCATCATGACTTACGACTATAATTGTGTGGCTCAATTATGGTTGTAACTTGAGGACCATCTGTGCTACTAAAATGCCTTGATCATTCAATGGACTTGATGTTATTCTGTTTCACACTTCTTTAGAGAAGCCCACACATACCTAACTAAATTACAAAAGTTTCTGGGACACATTTGAGGCTGCTATACACCCCACCTCATTTAAATGGTTTGTTGACCAGCCATCTTGGTGAATATTAAGAGTTGCCCTCACCGTGCCATTTCTCTGTTGACCCTTTTGTGCAGGGGTCTTCAAACTTGGCCCTTTTATGACTTGTGGACTTCAACTCCCAGAATTCCTCAGCCAGCTTGCCTGGCTGAGGAATTCTGGGAGTTGAAGTCCACAAGTCATAAAAGGGCCAAGCTTGAAGCCCCCTGCTCTTGTAGGTAGAAGCATGGACCAGCTGGCTCCCCCCTGCAGATGGAATTCATCCTAAGCTGCTAAAGAACCACCATTTTCCTTCATTATATGTACTTAATTAAGGGTTTTACTCTTCATTTCTCTCCCCCCCCACACACACACACACAGGTTGGCTAGCAGCTTAGTTCTGCTTAGCCAACCTCACTCTGCTCCTGTTTTTACTCTCCTGTACACACTGCTCTGCACAACGTGGATTTCTTTGTTCTTCTCACGGTGTTGCTTTCTGCTCTGTGGTGTCTCAGCAGAGGACCAAGGACAGATCAGACGCACATCTGATCCCAGAAGGAAAACAAGAACTAGGTGATCTCAGGTAATGGCCAGGAGTTGACCATTCCCCCCCCGTACACACACACACACACACACACACACACACACACACAGAGAGAGAGAGAGAGAGAGAGAGAGAGAGAGAGACACTCCTGTCCACCTAATGTTCTGCTCTCCAACTAGGCCAAGTATGTCAGTTCAAAACCTTTCCAGGGCTTCAACAGAGGCGTCAAAAGACTGGAGTTGCCAAAGTTGCTACAGGTTACGATTCCAGTTAATCCCTCTCTGATCTGCAAGCAATTGAGTTGAGACAAAGCTGTTGCCTGTTCATTTTGTGAGGCCGGAATGAGGAATGATGTGCTGTGTAAAGCAATCTGAAAGTCGGGCTAGGCAAAAAAAAACACAAAAAAACAAGGCTTGCGAGGCCTCTTTCATGATGTCAGAGAGAATCCAAGTGAAATGAATAAAAGAAAGAAATCCGCTTCTCTTCCTCTCCAAGACTTCTCTGCTCTTGGGCGACGCTGTCACTTTAACAATCCCCCACCCCCCACCCCCGGATTCAGTCTTGCCTTTTGGGGGCCCCTTGAAATGCTGAAGCACCAGGGAAATGCTTGCTTATCTTCTTTCTTTTTTTTTTTTGCATTGCTTGTTCAGCAGGCAGTGCTGAGCTGACAAATCCACCTTTCCTCATAGTTCACTGACTTTCCCTGTAACCCGTGGCAGCTCTAGAAAATCGACACGTTTGCAAAATGCAACCACTGATGCAGCTGGAAGCAACAGGAGCATGCAAGAGTAGCCAAACAACAACATCAAAAAACGACAAGTGGGCAACATAGGCTTCTCTCTGCAAAACTGACCACTTATCTGAGTTTTGCAACAGGATCCCTGCTTGTATTTACCAGGCTGTTAGAAAATGCTTTATTCCTTCCATCGTTATTGTGTTGTTATGGCTTTCCCCAATTAGGTTCTTTCCGAGGATGATGGACTTTACCACGAATAATCCCTGTCCAGCACAATAAGGATTATTCTGTGAGTTGATGGCCAACATATCCAGAGGGTCCTTGGTCAAAAAGACCTCTGTGGTAAGGTAGTCCTCAACGTTTGACAACAACGGAGCTCAAAATTTCTGTTGCTAAGCAAGAGGGGGGACATGATAGCAGCGTTCCAATATCTCAGGGGCTGCCCCAAAGAAGAGGGAGTCAAGCTCTTCTCCAAAGCACCTGAAGGCAGGACAAGAAGCAACGGATGGAAACTAGTCAAGGAGAGAAGCAACCTAGAACTAAGGAGAAACTTCCTGTCGGTGAGAACAATTAATCAGTGGAACAACCTGCCTCCAGAAGTTGCAAATGTTCCAACATGGGAAGTTTTTAAGAAGAGACTGGACCATTTCTGTCTGAAATGGTATAGGGTTTCCTGCCTGAGCAGAGGGTTGGACTAGATGACCTCCAAGGTCCCTTCCAACTTCATCATCGTCGTCGTCGTCGTCATCATCATCATCATCATCATCATCATTACAGTTGTTAAATGAATATTGCCCCATTTTATAATTATATAACTGCACTGGAGGTTTTTTTTAAAAGAGCTTGGACAGCCATTTCTCTGAAACACCATAGGATTTCCTGCTTGAGAAGGGGGTTAGACTAGAAGACCTCCGAGGTCCCTTCCAACTCTGTTATTCCAGCTAAGTGAATCAATGCAGTGGTTAGTAACATAGTTGTTAAGTGACCCTGGCTTCCCCTATTTACTTGGCTTGTCGAAAGGCTGCAACAGGTGATCACATGACTCCAGGATTCTGCAACAATCATAAATACAAACCAGTTGCCAGGCATCCGAATTTTGACCACTTGACCATGGGAATGCTGCAGGGGTCATAAGTGTGAAAAACAGTCATAAGTCACTTTTTTCAGTGCCGTTGTAACTTCCAATGGTCACTAAATGAAAGGTGGGCAACTGAGTCATATTTATGACGGCTGCAGTGTCCTGGGGTCACGTTTTGAGACCTTCTGACAAGCAATGTCAATGGGAAAGACAGATTCTCTTAACAACCGTGTTACTAAACTTAACAACTACAGTGGTTCATAGAACAACTGTGGCAAAAAAAGGTCGTAAAATGGGGCGAAATTCATTTCATAAGCATCTCACTTAGCAACAGAAAATTTGGGCTCAGTTGTGGTTGTAAGTTGAGGATGACCTGCATTGCGTTGCTTTGACACAACACTCTCTTCTATCCTGCAAATCCAGGATGTTGTACAATACAGAGAAGATGCCATTAAAGCATCTTAACAGTTTCCCACATCATTTTCTCAGGGTTTTTGGGCTCGGAGCAGGACCAATAGAAAAGACTTTGAAAAAATATTTTAAAATTAGCTAAACTTTAATAACGGGACATAGATATATATTTCAGTGAAACTGAATTGACGGATTTTTCAACTGACCATGCTATTTCTAGAAATGTATTAGTTTCAACTGGCTGTATGAAATGTTAAGGGAAATTGAGAAGGAGGTTTTGATAATGTAACCTGAATTATGCACTGAAAACTCTGTTACTGAATCTCTGATTACCCAGCCATCATGATGCTTTCTAAATATGTAGATTTTGACTGAAAAACCAATAAAACTTGTTTAAAGAAAAAAGAAAAAAAATTTCAGATTTGTGCAGAAACCTGGAGAGTGGCTATTGCAGGGGTCTTCGAAATTGGCAACTTTAAGGCTTGTGGACTTCAATTCCCAGAATTCCTCAGCCAGCTTTTCCCCCAGCTGCTTCCACTAGTTTGTTCCAGCAGCATCCAGAGATGTTCTTAGGTTCTTGGCTGCACACCCAGTATTTTTTTTTCTCTACTGATATGGCTCTAAGCCACTAGATCTTTTATTGATACAGCTGCTAAGTCCTTAACTGGCCTACATTTTTTGTATGAATACAGCAGAAAGTCCTTGAAGTGGTTTCACATGGAAGAAAAGCAAGAACAACACCTGTTTTCTGTTGTCCCCAAATGTAGAACATTGAAATCATAATCTTATCTTAACAGGAGGATAGAATCTAGTTGAGTGTTAAACGAGGCTTCTTAATAGTAGGAGCAGTTAGAACCAAGTACCCATCGAAGAGTAGGATTTTATACATGTCGTCCTCCATTTGGGCATGCATGGTATCTCAGTGTCTGAGGGGGCTTGTCAGCTGGAAAGCCAGCAGCCAGCGGTGGGATTCAGCTGGTTTGCAGCACCTCGGCAGAACCAGTAGCTACTTTTTTGTTGCCCAGACCCAGAATGGACTTTGGGAAGTGGCATCCACAAAGAGAACTGGTTGTTCACGTCTTTGAATCCCACCACTGCCAGCAGCCCGGGCTCGAGACCCGAGCACCACATGACAGAGTGAGCTCCCATCCTTGCCTCAGGTCCTGCCAACCTAGCGGTTCGAAAGCATGCAAATGCAAGTAGATAAATAGGCACCACTTCAGTGGGAACATAACAGTGCTCTGTGATGTCATGCTGGCCACCTGAGCACGGAAATGTCTTCGGACAGCGCTGGCTCAGTGGCCTTGAAACGGAGATGAGCACGGCCCCTTATAGGCGGCAATGACTAGTGGATTAAAATCCACAGGGACTCCTAGTTTTCAACTTATGACCACAATTGGAACCAGAATTTCTGTTGGTAAGCAAAGCGGTTGTTAAGTAAGTCGTGCCTGATTTTTGTGACCGTTTTTGGCACAGTTGTTTATCAAATCACTGCAGTTTTTAAGTGAATCACGCAGTCATTAAGCAAATCCAGCTTTCCCCGCTGACTTTGCTTGTCCGATGCTGGCTGGGAAATGATGATCACATGATCCCGGGACACAGCAACTGTCATAAACACTTGTCAGTTGCCAAGCACCCAAACTTTGATCATGTGACTGTGCATGCTATGACAGCAGTAAGTGTGAAAAAGTGCCTTTTTTTAGGGCCGTTGTAACTTCAAACGGTCGGTAAATGGTTGTAAGTCGAGGACTAACTGAAGGCTGTATTCAAGCACAGTCTGGGACAACCCTCTATTAGGGATATTTAAGAAGGATTTTTATACAGGTAGTCCTCGACTTACCACCACAACTAAGCCCAAAATTTCTGTCGTTAAGTGAGACATTTGTTAAGTGAGTTTTTCCCCATTTTATGAATTTTCTAGCCACATTTGTTAAGTGAATCACTGCAGCTGATACGTTAGTGACCTTCCCCATTGACTTTGCTCGTCAGAAGGTCACAAGAGGGGATCACGTGACCTTGGGACACAGCAACCGCCATAAATATGAACCAGTTGCCAGGCATCCGAATTTTGATCACGTGATCATGGGGAGAGTGCAAAGGTTGTAACCAGTGGTGGGATTTAAGTAGGTGAGCAACCGGTTCTCTGTGTGGATGCCTCTTCCGAAAGTCCATCCTGGGCCTGAGCAACAAAAAATTAGCTACCCGTTCTGCCGAACTGGTGCGAACTGGCTGAATCCCACCACTGGTCATAACTATGAAAAACATTCATAAGTCACATTTTTCAGTGCTATTGTAACTTTGAACAGTCATAATCATAATCATAATAGTAAAGTTGGAAGGGACCTTGGAGGTCATCTAGTCCAACCCCCTGCTCAGGCAGGAAACCCTATACCATTTCAGACAAATGGCTGTCCAGTGTCTTCTTGAAAACTTCCAGTTTTGGAGCATTCACAACTTCTGGAGGCAGGTTGTTCCACTGGTTAATTGTTCTAACTGTCAGGAAGTTTCTCCTTAGTTCCAGGTTGCTTCTGTCCTTGATTAGTTTCCATCCGTTGCTTCTTGTTCTGCCTTCTGGTGCTTTGGAGAATAGCTTGACTCCCTCTTCTCTGTGGCAGCCCCTGAGATATGGGAAGACTGCTATCATGTCACCCCTAGTCCTTCTCTTCATTAAACTAGACATACCCAACCTGTTGTAAGTAAAGAACTACTTGTACACAGCAGGGAGTAGCAATGTTATCCTGAATGTACTATTCCAATTCTATAGTTTTGTGGCCTTTTCCCAGACTTGATGACTGAGATCTTTAGCCTGTCCTACCCAGGACATAACACAGTCTGCACTATGAAAAGCTACTACTGAGTAACCATTAAACTGAGCTGGGCCTGTGATCATTAGTCATATATACTCTCCTTGTTCGCAACAGAGATCATGCTCACCTTTTGCACAGTAATGGAGCTTGCGGGGAGGATATGCAAAGAGTTTATGCGAAGTCTCCTGCTAATATGTTACGTTCACACAATATACTTTAACCAGGCCATTTTAAGACCTAACATTGCATGTATATCTTATACTAAACCTGGTTAACGTTCATTGGGTTGACTGAGTTAACATGCGATGTGGACCAAGCCCATTTATTTTGGTTCAGGTTTTAAGGTATTGTGTGAAACCCAAAACATGCATTAATTCCATAACCAAAGTAAGTCTGTTATGTGAATGTGATTTTCCCATATCCAAATCTGCTGCCTGAAATGACCTCACCGTCTGCTGAGTTTCACAGTAAGAGTGTCTTTGCACAGGAAGCTTTGAGGAGCAATTGGACTCTATTGTTGGCAATAAAACAGCACAATAAACTCCATTGCAAAAGAATTCCAAAGCAGCATTGAGTTGTTACCAAACCTCCATATCAGTTCAAATACATACACAAAACCACCCTGAGAATATTTACTGTCTTGTGCCGATTGTGTTTCATCCCCATGTTAGGACCTTGTTCAATTCCAGGGAATCAAACATATACTTAAATATTCGTTCAACAAAGCAGAAGTGGAACAGCCTAGTTAAACTTGAATTCCTTCATTCCAGGCTATTTTTTTTTTTTGCATACCGTGTAATTTCCTTGTCTTATTTTTTAAAAACACCTGCTTGTTTTGGGTGCCCTCTAACCAAAAGCAAGCACTTGTCAGTCCCATGAAAATCCATAGGATTTAAAAATTCAGACACATTTTCTTTTTATATTTCATTTTATTTTATTTTAATGGGCGGAGATTCAAAAGGCTGTACATCTTATTCAAAAGATGCTGCTCTGAATAAAACAACTTTAACAAATACCACTTACAGCACAAAAGCAGCACGCACATTTATTTATGCTGGGCTATGATCTATAATAAAGCTTGATCTGATGCACACTTAAGCACCGTTTTGTCGTCCATGGAATATGTTTCAGCCACGGAGGAAGATGACATTTTTAATCCATCTGCTTTTATTAACTGGCCTGATATTTGTGGGGGGAAAGAGGGAAAAAGACAGAGTGGTTGGTTTAAAGCAAATAAACTCTCTTTTGCGTGAGTTCAAAAAAAAAGGTGCTTAACATTAAAAGCAAGACCTAAAAAAGAAAGAACAGCCCCATGCTACGGTTTACACTCCCCGTAACAAGAAGTGCTTGGATGAAACCAGCCACTAAGACGAGTTTCTCTCCCAGCTCTGACCATTGTTTTTTAATATGCTTTTAATGACCTGCTCTTTTCATACCTACAGCTTTGCTTCCCAAACTGTTTGCACTGTCCCCAATAACACTCAGTGGCCAGCTGTCATTCCTACCTAAATCCTTGCTTAGGTTAGATGCGATGCCGACGTTAGACAAGGTCGAAAGGTGACCATCGATTTTGGAGGCCACCTGGAGAGACTTGGCTGTGAACTGACTCAAAAAATTTATATCAGAGCTGGAAGGGATTCCCCTCCCCGGGTAGGCCTGGATGAAAACTCTGCCAGCAAGATGGGGCCGGCTTGCCCCAGCTCAGAAAGAGGCCAGAGTTGTTGACCCTGTTAGCTGACCTCTTCAAACTTCTGGAGAATTTTTCTGGCAGTTACCAGGGTGACTGGGCGCTCCAAGCTTAGCCTGCTTACTGGAAGAGGGAAGGAGGGGTGGGGAAGAGATTTAAGGGGGGGAGGGGAAACGCTTAAAATTTACCTTGCAGGGATGCCTATCAAACATCAAATACCCAAAAGAATAATTGTTCACTTTTCGAGTCACCCAGTTCTACCAGGAAGTTCCAAATCCTATGACTGCATTCATGTTTGGTCTCATGCATGCGGTTTACCCATGGAAAAACAGGTGTTGCTCAAGCCAGCTTTAATTCCCCTGCTGTGCTTGAAAATATATTCTTGCCTGTAAATCAAAGCCATCATCATCCCCAAAGGCAAAATATGGAAACTTATTGGGGTAACTTTTTTTTTCCCCTCAAATGAATAACACGTTGGAAATTTGGTTAAATCTCTGTAATATGACCAGGGAAAGAAAGAAAGAAAGAAAGAAAGAAAGAAAGAAAGAAAGAAAGAAAGAAAGAAAGAAAGAAAGAAAGAAAGAAAGAAAGAAAGGAAGGAAGGAAGGAAGGAAGGAAGGAAGGAAGGAAGGAAGGAAGGAAGGAAGGAAGGAAGGAAGGAATCATAGTTCAATCTTTAGCATATGGTAAGCCAGAACTAGGGACGCGGTGGCTCAGTGGGTTAGGACGCTGAGCTTGTCGATCGGAAGGTCAGCAGTTTGGCGGGTCGAATCCCGAGTGCCGTGTAACAGAGTGAGCGCCTGTTACTCGTCCCAGCTTCTGCCAACCTAGCAGTTCGAAAGCACATAAAAATGCAAGTAGAAAAATAGGGACCATTACGGTGGGAAGGTAACAGCGTTCTGTGCGCCTTTGGCATCTAGTCATGCCGGCCACATGACCACGGAGACGTCCTCAGACAAGTGCTGGCTCTTCGGCTTTGAAATGGAGATGAGCACTGGCCCCTAGAGTCGGAAACGACTAGCACGCATGTGCGGGGTAAACTTTACCTTTACCTTTAAGCCAGAACTTAAGTGCAGTGCGCAGTTGTGTGAGAGAGCAAGAAAGAGAATCAGTGAGCATTGATCCAGGAAACATGTAGCAAAATGCTACATAAGTTTATTGAAGAATAAAATTGACTAAGATGTTACATTTATTGGTTTGAGTTGCAGCTATAGTTCCTTCAGAGAGCTATAGTGCACAGGACTTCTAAGGAGGTAGAAGCCATGCCTTAAAATTATACTTTTTAATAAATAGTAGAAAATGAATAATCCTCTCTTCCTGCATCTTTACTGATTAACATTATCATTGTCAGGGTGATAAATCATCCGCTTGGTCTTTAATTCTATGTGTCTGTTAAATTGTTAGTTTCTATTTAAATCTCGTTAATTTGTTTTATGTTATCTTTTTATCATTGTGTGAGTCTCCCGGAATCGTTTCAATTTTGAGATGGGAGACATTTAAATTTATTTAAAAAAAAAAAAAGTAACCAGACATATCCAAAATATTTTGATAAACAATGAGAGAAACATACAAGAATAACATACATGAAAATCAGCTGATCGGCTACTTCTGTTCTTATTTCTTATGATTCAGGAAAGCAAGGAGTGCAATAGATAAAGTGAAGAATATTCAGAAGTATACAGTAGTCCTTGACTTACAATCTATTGCTTAGTGACCATTGGAAATTACAACACCCCTCCCAAAGAGATTTACAATTTGGTTTTGAAATTCTGATGGCCACGCCCCATTGTGGTCACATGACCTTATTTCAAGCACTCCACAGCTGGCTGCATTTATGGCTATTTGCAGAGTCCTGTGGTCACCCAATTGTGATTTATGACAATGTTGCTGAAAACTGATGTTACTTTCAGTTTGAGGCAAAAATGCCCCACAGCGAACAATGGGTTCATTTAACAATCATGGTGTTCACTTAATGACTGCCTCACAAAATGAGATCCTGTCACGTGATGACCCAGTTTATGATTGTCACAACTTAAAATCATAATGGGCATTACGGTCGTAAGTTGAGGGCTACCTCTAAAAGATGACATCAAGTCATTTCATTAAAAAAAGACCAAAAAAACAAAAAAAAATCTCTAGACAAGATTATGAAAAAAATAGCCTTATTTATCGATGTGGTAAAAATAGCCTCAATTATGAAAAAGTCATTTTAACATGCCAATAATATTCTCCTTCTTGGCAAAAATGTGTTGAAAAGAGGTCTATTTATTCCAGGACTCTTGATATTTGTCACTTATTTCTTATCAGATGGATATGCCTCTTTCTTCTTTCATGAAATCAAGGCATAGCTCCATTTACAGCAGGGGTCTTCAAACTTGGCCCTTTTGTGACTTATGGACTTCAACTCCCAGAATTCCTCAGCCAGGCATGCTGGGAATTGAAGTCCACAAGTCATAAAAGGGCTCAAGTTTGAAGACCCCTGATTTACAGCATGGCCTTCATTCTAATCAACAAAGACCCAAATTGAATATGTGACCTGAGCAGATGGGTTCACAATAGTCACATCTCACAACCAAACTATTCTTCAACCCTTTCTTGAAGTTTCTTCAAGGGTCTACATAGCAGGGAGGGATCAGGAGAAAGAGAACATATATGCGTCATCATCATCATCAAGAGCCTTGGTGGAGCAGTGGGCTAATGCCTCCTTAAGTAACACCAGCTGCCTGCAATTAGTGCAGGTTCGCGTCCCACCAGGCTCAAGGTTGACTCAGCCTTCCATCCTTCCAAGGTAGGTAAAATGAGGACCCAGATTGTTGGGGGCAATAAGCTGACTTTGTAATAATGCCGCTTGGGGGGGGTGTGAAAGCCCTAATAAGCAGGCATAGACATAGAATGAAGGCTACTGCTAAGCTTGTAAGCCGCCCTGAGTTTTCGGAGAAGGGCGGGATATAAATGGAATTAAAATAAATAAATAAAATAAATCTCAACTACCTCAAGATACAGCTTCAATGACCACATTCCATCAGGATACCTTAACTATTTGCCTTTCTTCTGGCAGTGATAAGATTTGCCCAACATTCCTTGTTTACCTCTTCCCTCCCTATTTCATGTTCATTTTCTCTCTCACTTTCTCTCTTTGGGTTGATTAAGAGGAGGAGCTAAAGTGTAGATTAATATATTTGTGATCATTTCCACTGGAGCTTGTTTTGACTCTACTGCATCAGAACCAATCAAGTCTTGAAGAACCATAAATATTAATGCATGTATGATAGCAAAAAGCCATGGTGACTGCCAGGAATTCATAGTAGATGTTGGCTTCATGTGGAACCACAAAACCCATCTTCAGTTTGGTTTCATTCATACTTCCTTGAATACTGAAGATCAGGCTTTCATCTTCAGCTGGAGGCTAAGAAGACCAAATTCTCTTAAATCCTTCTATCTTCTGCTGTTCAGTTGGCCGTGTTGAGTTGTCCTAAACCAGGGGTCCTCAAACGTGGCCACTGGGGAATTCTGGGAGTTGAAGTCCACGTCTAAAGTCCTAAACGTCTAAGTCCTAAACTCATGGGCAGAATTAGTAGAAACTCACATGTGTTTTAATGTGCTTGACAGAGAACCTGAACAGCTGAAGATAGAAAGGCTTAAAGGGACCCTGCTCTTTTTAGACTCCAACCAAAGATGAAGGCATGGTCTTCTATATGCAAGTAAGCATGAATTCAACCAAACCTAAGATGGGTTGTGTGGGTTCTAGGACAACTCACCACAGGACAATTTGCCATGGGACAATTCAACGCTGTATGAATCGTTTCATTCAGTTACCTTGACTATCGATCACAATTATTGTAAACTCTTGTATTTCTGGAATGACTTTATTTTATTATTATTGGCCACAGTTCCATCAAAATTAATTTAACTTTTCTGTTTGTTGAATTGTTCTCCAGCGAGTTGTCCAACAGCAAGTCGCCCTTGGTGAGTTGTAGCGTTCCATCTGCCCATCGCAGTGGACTATTCCACATTCAACATAATGAAGCAGCTCCTTAGCCAGAAATCGCCCCATGTAAATCCCAAAGCTGCTTTTTCCAAAAGGCAACCGGATTTTCGTAGGATTTTGCATTTTTTTTCCTTCTTTGAAAACGTTTCGCTTCTCATCCGAGAAGCTTCCGCAGTCCGCAACCCCAGGGCTCCACAGCTCTGTGTATTTTATATACAGAATGCTTATTGCAGCGAATGTATCAGCTCATTATCTTCCAGGGAGACGTGAGAGTAAAGCTTTTCTCGTGACATGAACTGCCACACATGCTCCTTGAACAGCTCCGTGAGTATCCGAAGGCGCCCTTCGTGGTGAAATCATGCTGTGGGCTGGTGATTCACATGAGAACCATGGTGCCAACTCAATCCTGGGTCACCGAATAAAACGCTGACTCTCCTCTGCCCACAATCAGATCCACCCACAACATTATATAACAGGCCTTGAGTCTCTTGGAGAGCTGAAGTCCTATGACCATTAATAAGAGCCTCTCTAGTAGGACACACGGAAATCCTGGAAATAAAGCAATCCACTTTCTCTGAATCTGACTTGCAAACGCAGCTTTCCGTGCCCCTCAGAAGTTTGCAAGCAGAAATCAAAGGCTGAAAATGCTCTTCAGAAACGTAAAAAAGCCATGCAAAGTTTTGGGAAATGTAGGTTAATTTCCCCCCACCACCACCACCACCCCCGTGTGATGTAGCAAGCGGCCGGTGCCAAAATACCGCTTCTGTGTAGATGTGTCATAGACAAAAGGGCTGATTTTTCACTCCGCTCGGTTAGCCTAACTAATTTTAACTTGGCATAGGAGATGGAAACAAAGGCAGCTCTTCCCTTCGCTAATACAAATGGATTAGCTCATGCCAAAGAGTCTGGGCTGAATAACAGGATCAGCAAAATGACATACTGTAGATTGTAACCCCACTCTCATCTGTGTTACTAGGCTTGCTTTTAAGGATGCAGCAGAAAAATAACCCAAAAAGATAAGGTTCAAAATGAACAGAGTAGTAAAGCCCCAAAAAAAGCCTTTGGCGATCACTCTTCAGTTGCTTGTAGGAGATGACCAGGCTGAGGGAAGGGTCAAGCACGTCATCCACCCTTCGAGCTCATAAGAGATCTAAGTCCAGCCCACCTTGACTTCCATTGACTCTTATCTACCGCCAATTTGCTTTGACTATTAGTAGTTCAGATTCTTGTAGAGCAGCGGTCCTCAACTTTTCTGGCATCAGGGACCACTTTTGGACACACGTGATGGTTTAATTAAAGTGATTTATTGCTAAAAGCCTATGCATAGAAATCTTTTCAACTAAAGGTTGGCACCTGCGTGGGGTTAGATAAGGGTCAATGGCACCCAAGGTGGGGGGTTGACTTAGTTCTCTTGTGAGTACGTTATCGGTGCTAGAAGGGAATGGGGTTTGTTCTTATTTTTATGTACTAGTGTTCGGGGGAGGGATCTCCGAGATTCCTTGATTAGGCTGTTGTTTATTGTTAACTTGTTTGTCTGCATTGGCAGACTCTAGAGCAGGGGTAGGCAAGCTTGGCTCTTTTATGACGCGTGGACTTCAATTCCCAGAATTCCTGAGTCAGCTGTGCTGACTCAGGAATTCTGGGAGTTGAAGTCCACGCGTCATAAAAGAGCCAAGGTTGCCTACCCTTGCTCTAGACCAACAATTAAGAAGTAAACAATACACCAAAAAAAAAAAGAATTACCAAGGCAGACAAACAAGCAAATAGTAAACAACAACCTATACAACAAGAACACTTCCACCAACGCTGACAAGAGCAAGGCAGCCGTGTGTAAAAATAAAAACAAACCCCACTCTCTTCTAGCACTGATAATCTTACCTAGTTTGGTAATAAAACGTTCGCGATCAAAACCGCCAAGCTCAGAGAACCCCACAGTTCGACACTGGGTTGCAAGTTTCTCTTTTGTTGATATCTCTTTGAGTTATGGTGCTCTCTTCCCTCTTCAAGGTAAAAAAATAACGATATCCATTTTATCTTAAATTCAGAGCCACTGCTCCTAGCATCTTGCCAGATAATTAGAGTACCCGGAATTCTAGCCATCCCAATATTTAGGAACCAATTAGCCAAAAATAAATGAACCAAAGACAGTTTCCACCACTCCAGCCCACTCCTAAGGTCAACTGAGAAAAGGCAATGACGTTAGAATCAGAAAGGTAGTTATACCAAAACCGGTCTTCTACCAATCCAAAAATGACATTTATAGGCCCTAGTTATAAATGACTTTGCAATCTGGCTATTTTTCAAAAGTGCTCAGTGCCTTTTATGCGCATTACAGGCCGTCCTCAACTGATGACCAACTTATGACTTATGAATCAATGGGCTTCCCCCATTGACTTTGCTTGTTGGAAGCTGGCTGGGAAGGTTATAAATGGTGGTCACATGACCCCAGGATAGTGCACCTATCACAGAACATAGAATAATAGAGTCGTAAGGGACTTAGAGGTCTTCTAATCCAATCCCCTGCTTGAGCAGGAGACTATACCATTCCAGGCTGTCCAGTCTCTTCTTAAAAGCCTCCAGTGATAGAGCATTGACAACTTCTGAAGGCAAGCTGTTCCACTGGTTAATTGTTCTCCTTAATTCCAGGTTGCTTCTCTCCTTGATTAGTGTCCATCCGTTGCTTCTTGTCCTGCCTTCAGGTGCTTTGGAGAACAGCTTGACTCTTTGTGGCAGCCCCTGAGATATTGGAATGCTGCTATCACATCACCCCCTGGTCCTTCTCTTCATTAAACTAGACAGACCCAATTCCAGCAACCGTCCATTATATGTTTTAGCCTCCAGTCCCCTAATCATCTTGTCCCTCTTCTCTGCGCTCTTTCCAGAATCTCAACATCCTTTTTGTATTGTGGTGACTAGAACTGGATGCAGTTCTGGATGTATCATAAAGACATGCCGGTGGCCAAGTGTCTGAATTTTGATCATGTGACCGCGGGGATGCTGTAATGGTTGTGTGAAAAACGGTCATAAGTCACTTTTTTCAATGCTGTCGTAACTTCAAATGGTCACTAAATGAATGGTTGTAAGTTGAAGATTACCTGCGTCTCAATAATTTTTCAATAGCCCTAGAATGTTTGCTAGAATGATGATGGTGATTGCTGCATTAATAGATAGGGAGGAGAGACTGGGGTTAATGGGAAGCCACAGAAGTACTACTACCTCTTAATGTCCTTAACGCTAAAATAATTACATTTGTTTTTATTAGTTTTGCTTGTTTTGCTCTACCTTACCTGCTTTACCAATGCAGACCCATGTCTCTCCCAGCTGTTACTCACCAAGAAGCAATGTTAAATTGCTGGAAAGATATACTTTTTCACACAAAGAATGGAAGGAATCAATAATCATCCAGAACTTATATGAAGTATATTACTAAAAGCTTTATTGCTTGTACATTGGTCCAGCACTTCTGCTCATTTTTTGAACTAAGGTGTGATCTTTTCTTGATGAGAATAGAATCCAAAGCATTCAAAGACCTCACGTTTCAATATCACAACAGCTGGTGAAAGCATACACACACAAGGCATGATTTTATGAATTGCCTTGCTGTGATCTGGATATACAGGCTACTCTGCTGTGGTGGAGATGACCATAAATGAATGTTTCATGCCTTTTCAATTCAAAGGCTTAATCTCTTGAGGAAAAGGGCTTCTCCCTTTAACAATAGCAATGGCATTTAGACTTATATACCGCTTCACAGTGCTTTACAGCCCTCTCTAAGAGGTTTACAGAGACAGCATGTTTGCCCCCAACAATCTGGGTCCTTGTTTTACCGACCTCAGAAGGATGGAAGGCTGAGTCAACCTTGAACAGATCAGGATCGAACTCCAGGCTGTGAGCAGAATTAGCCTGCGATTCTGCACTTTGGCCACTGTGCCACTAGGGCTCATGTAGGCATAGTATATTACCCATAGTATTACCCAGTTACATGTTACAACAATGTGGGCATCGTATTACCCAATCATATGTATAACCTCCATTGAATGATGGTGGTGATGATGATTCATGCACATAAACCATGGCATACTGGGACATACTGGCAAGGATACATCCAATTGATTTTTCCCCCTTTCTCTTGCTGATCAGAATCAAACTAACAGACCTCCTGGAGTTCAGTTCTCTCTAGTTTAGAGTGCTACGAAGTTTAGTATATCGGGGCTGTACAAGATAGGCTCCTGGACAGTTCTCAAAGCTATTATGGGCACTTGCACCTCTGCACAAGGAGGCACCATCTTCCTCAAGAGCCAAGATTAAGAGATGAGTGAAAACCATCTCTGGAGAAGAATCAGAAAGAGGAGGTAGATTATTGGTGGGAAGGGAAGACGATAGGCCACTGATGGGCTTCCATTGACATTTGACACAACCAAACTGAAGAAGTTTTCATCAGCTTCAGAGAAGCATCCTTCTTTGACCAGTGGGATATAGCAATTAATTCCAGTTAAATCAAGTGCTATAATTAGAAATTTGGTGCTATTCAATTGAGCATTCTTCATAACATGATTGTTTTAAGGTAAGTTCGTCTGTTTAACTACTCCATACAGCAGAGAAGGAAAGCTATACATGCATGTATTTGAGTAAGCTTAAAGCCTAATGATTTATAAGAAACATCTAAGTATCTGCTTCAGTCATCCTAAACAGAATAACAGAATAACAGAGTTGGAAGGGACCATGGAGGTCTTCTAGTCCAACTCCCTTTACAAGCAGGAAGCCCTACATCATTTCAAACAAATGGTTGTCCAATCTCTTCTTAAAAACCTCCAGTGTTGGGGCACCCACCATTCCACTGATTAATTGTTCTAACTGTCAGGAAGTTTCTCCTTAGTTCTAGGTTGCTTCTCTCCTTGATTAGTTTCCATCCGTTGCTTCTTGTCCTGATTTCAGGGGCTTTGGAGAATAGCTTGACTCCCTCTTCTTTGGGGAAGCCCCTGAGATATTGGAACACTGCTATCATGTCACCCCTCACCCTTCTCTTCGTTAAACTACACATACCCAATTCCAGCAACCGTTCTTCATATCTTTTAGCTCCTTGTCCCTTAATCAACTTTGTGCCTTTTCTCTGCACTCTTTTCTCATCTTTTTTACATTGTGGCAACCAAAACTGGATGCAATATTCTAGGTGTGGTTTTACCAAGGCATTATAAAATGGTACTAGCACTTCACATGATCTTGAAGAAAGAGGATGAAGAGAAGGAGAAGAAAACATGAGAGAATCTAGACATGCTCCTCACTGTTCCTTTCGGGAATGTACTAACCAAAAGATTCTAGTACAGTTTTCCAAATAGTACAAAAACTGCAAGAAATGTTAAGAGTCCAATCAAAGTTGGCTTTGCATATAGTAATAATAATAATAATAATAATAATAATAATAATAATAATAATAATAATAATAATAATAATAATAATAATAATAAGAAGAAGAAGAAGAAGAAGAAGAAGAAGAAGAAGAAGAAGAAGAAGAAGAAGAAGAAGAAGAAGAAGAAGAAGAAGTTGGAAGGGACCTTGGAGGTCATCTAGTCCAACCCCCTGCTCAGGCAGGAAACCTTATACCATTTTAGGCAAATGGCTGTCCAGTCTATGTTAAAGATTGAACTATGATTTCCCTCCCTCTTTTCTTTCTTTCTTTCTTTCTTTCTTTCTTTCTTTCTTTCTTTCTTTCTTTCTTTCTTTCTTTCTTTTTCTTTCCCTTTCCTTTCCTTTCCTTTCCTTCCTTTTTTCCTTCCTGCCTCCTGTCTCTCTCCTTCTGTTTCTCTGTTTCTCTTTTTTTCTATGAGTTGCAACTGAAAAACCAATAGCCTGATAGAAATCTAGGCTCAATTCACATTTGATTTGTCCCATTAATTAATTGGTTAATTAACCAGCCAAAATTTCTTAGCTCAACCAACTTACTGTCTTCAAGGGACAAAAGATAATCTACTGCATAGCTAGCAATTGCCTACCAAGCCATTTGACTGCAGTCTGATACCCACTTATCTGCAAGGAAGCTCAGTAAACTGGGAGTTCTCCTCTGAATAGACTATTGTAGGACGGTGCTATAAATCTACCCACGTATTTTCTGAAGTTAATTTTCAGTGTGTGCATGATTCAGCCAAAGCAAAGCACTTTTATATCCTCATGTGAACAAGGTCGGTGGAACTTTAAAATGCTCCAGTCTCAAGATCTCCAAACAAAGCATCAGCCAACTTCTATAAGGCACAATTATGGCCATAACAGAACGGAATAACAGATTTATCAGGGATCTTGGAGGTCTTCTAGTCCAACCTCTCCTCAGGCAAGAAACAGTTCAGACAAATGATTGTTGAATATCTTCTTTAAAACTTCCAGAGTTGCAGCACCCGCAACTTCCAGAACAAGTTGTTCCACTAATTAATTGTTCTAACTATCAGAGAATTTCTCCTTAGTTCTAGGTTGCTTCTCTCCTTGATGAGTTTCCGTCCATTGCTTCATATCCTGCTTTCAGGTGCTTTGGAGAATAGCTTGGCTCCCTCTTCTTGGTGGCAGCCCCTGAGATATTGGAACATGGTTATCATGTCACTCCTAGGTCTTCTTTTCACTAGACAGCACATACCCAATTCCAGCAATTGTTCTTATATTTTAGCCTCCAGTCCCCTAATCATCTTTGTTGCTCTTCTCTGCACCCTTTCTAGAATCTCAACATCTTTTTTTACATTATAGTGACCAAAACTGGATGCAGTATCCCAAGTGTGGTCTTACAAGGTATTATAAAGTGGTACCAGCACTTCGTGTGTTCTTGGTTCTATCCCTCTATTAATGCAGCCTAAAATATGTCATTATTCTGACTTGTCCCAAAGTTGCTTTTTCCTAAAGGCAACTGGGCATTTTGGATTTTTTTTTCTTTGAAAATTGTTTCATTTCTCATCCAAAAAGCTTCTTCAGTTCTAACTGTTAGCTTATTGGATGAGAAGCAAAAGATTTTTAAAAACAAAACCCAAGAAAGTCCAGTTGCCTTTGAGACAACCATGACAACTTTGAGACAACCATGACCTGGATCAGGGCTTTTCAACCTTTTCACCCATTGTACCACTTTTAGGTTATGGCAACATCCGAGTACCACCAATTGCCTAGCAAGGTGTCGAAAACCTGATGACCAAAAACAAAAAGGGGAAAAGTGATGAAGTACAGGTAGTCCTCGACTTACAACAGTTTCCTTGGTGACTGTTCAAAGTTACAATGGCACTGAAAAAAGTGCCCCCCAAGCCACAACCGAGCAAGACACCTGCCCGCCCGTCTGGTGGCGCTCTTCCTCCTGTCCGAGGTTTTCATTGTTGTGAGCATTTCTGTTGAGAATTGGCAGCAGGGGTGAGGGGTGGGGGGTGGTTGCAGCAGGTTTTGGTCACTTCACATGACCCTGGGACACTGTGACTGTCATAAATATGAATCAGTTGCCAAGCATCTGAATGTAAATCACAAGACCCTGGAGATGCTGCAACATTCCAGCTGATTGGTGCTTCTTCTGGGCTCAGAAGCGCCGGGATCGGTGCCGAGCTCCAGCTGGAACCTGGCGCTGATCCTGGCGCTTCCGCCGAGCCCCGACAGCCCTGCAGCTCCAGCCGTCTCTTGCTCAGGCTTGTGCGGTGCTGCCACTGGTTCAGCTCATTCCCCTCCCCCGCAACCATTTTTCTAGGATGGTTGCGTACCACCTGCCAGGTGCCACTGTACCACAGGTGGTACCCGTACCACTGGTTGAAAAGCCCTGACCTGGATGATTGAGAATCCCCATCGATTTTATATCTGACTTCTTTGATCCCTTCTCGTGGACCTCCCCAACTTGCCCTGTCTCGAGATCTCCAAACAAAGCATCAGCCAACTTCTATAAGGCTGCAAAGAAAACCCACAGAACCGGTCGTGAAGAACTGAGCTTGAATCAAGTGTGTCTTATTAGAAACACCCTCCAGTGTGTTTCACGGCACCACAGGACTGATTGTGACTGACAGCCATCTCTCTCCCTCTTTCTCTTTTCTCCCCCCCCTTCTATTATTTTTTCTTACCCCCTCATCTATCCTGGGGAGGATGAAGCAGGCCACTAGGATGATTGTGCCATCACCCCCCCACACACCCCCACTTCCACCTTCTGAGCTGCCTTTAACTCAAATGCCTGTAAGTGAAATTGGGGAGGGAGGGAGGGAGGTTGAAGAGACTGAAACAGGCAAATGAAAGGTGACAAATAATCAATAAAAGCATCTCCACCACCCCCCACCCCAATTCAGCACCCTTTATTGTTTTTAGACATCAACAACAAGGGATGACACCATGGCCAGAAAGAAGCAGGAAGAATGGGAGAGAGAAAAGGGAGGCCACACTGCATGGAAGGCTTTTTCATAGGGAGTACCCACAGATCTCGCTTTCTCATCCACTTTAATTAAAATCTTTCTTTTTTTCTGGAAAAAAAAATAACTTCGGGAGTTAAGGGTCTCCCACCATGGTGGAGGAAAAGAGGAGGAGGAGGCTACAAGCTGCAACTTGCTTTTTTCATTAGGGCGAGTCTGTCAACGCTTCCCACCCCATATTTCTTGATGATGAACAAGTCATTGACTTGTAACATACAATGGGAAGGCAGCTTGCAACAGGGTGAGCAGGAAGGGAAACAGAGCAATATGGCTTAATAGGCAAAGTAGTAGCATTACTAATACAGGCAGTCCTCCACTTACGGTCACAAATGAGCCCAAAAATTTCTGTTGCTAAGGGAAAAAGTTGTTAAGTGAATGGCTGCAGTTGTCCAGTAAGTAACACAGTTGTGAAATGAATCCGGCTTCCTCATTGATTTGCTTCGTCAGAAGGTGACAGACGGTGATCGCATGACCCCGGGACACTGCATCCGTCATAAATATGAACCGATTGCCAAGCATCGGAATTTTGACCACGCGACCACGTGGATGCTGCAAATGGTTGTAAGTGTGAAAAACGGTCGTAAGTTCACTTTTTTCAGTTCCGTTGTAACTTTGGTCACTAAACGAATGATTGTAAGTCAAGGATATATGGAGATTCTCAGTCATCCGGGTCATGGTTGTCCCAAAGGAGCTTTGTCATAAGGCAAGTGGACTTTGTTTTTCCTCGAAGACATTTTGCTTCTCCTCTGAGAAGGTTCCTCAGTTCTGATAGAATGATGGAGGATGGAAAGATTTATTATATTCCCTGCAGTCATCTGGTCATTAGCACTCTTTCTGAGGGCTATTGAGGTCCCTTGGAGGTGAAAGAGTGCTAATGACCAGATGACTGCAAGGAATATAAATCCTTCCATCCTCCACCATTCTGTCAGAACTGAAGAACTTTCTCAGAGGAGAAGCAAAATGTCTTCAAAGAAAACGTCCAGTTGCCTTTTGAAAAAGTACCTTTGGGATTATAAGTCAAGGACTACATGTAGTTGTAGTACATGTTCTCGGTGTGCAAGGCAACCAAATTTCAGGGTGATCAATTTTGTGCCTGTGTATATTACAAGTATTCTGAGAGCTGTAGTCCCAGCACACTTGCGGATCACTAACTTGTTGGTACATAAGTAGTATATGCCTTTCCTGGCTCCTACATCTTGATCAGGAAGGCTGGTTTCTTTGCTTACCTCTCCAGATTCCCTTGCGTTCTCAAGAAGTCACTTCTTCATACCTACTGATTTATAGGTTTTTCTCAGAGGCAACTGAAATTGCATTTAAGCCTTCTAAACAGATTACACCTTCCATGTGCCTCATCAAGTACAGCTAAATCTTGGGGATCATAGGAATTCTAGTCTAAAACACACCGGAGATCATCAAGTTGCTAAATTCGGAAGTGCTATCTGCAGGAAAAAAAATAAAGTAAATGAATAAACAGATAGATCCAGAACTTGGAAATCCTTCTTAAGACATTGTACTGAATACTGATTTTTACTGAAGTCAAAATGACACCCTTCCAAAAACTCTTCCTTTGGAGCTATTTAATAAGCCCTGAATATGTTTGGAGCTTATGGATTTTGAAGCGAGGGTAACACACAAGCTCATTTCAATGGTCAGTCTAGATCAGGGGTAGGCAAGCTTGGCTCTTTTGTGACTCGTGGACTTCCTCCCAGAATTCCTGAGCCAGCATGGCTGGCTCAGGAATTCTGGGAGTTGAAGTCCACGAATCACAAAAGAGCCAAGCTTGCCTACCTCTGGTCTAGATGCTAAGCAAAAAAGGACCATAGATGGAGTTTCTAAGATTGCCTTCCCATTGTCAGTACCGTACAATAATGCCTTAGAATTTTGTCCCTTTTGTCCCCATTCAGAATAACAAGAGTTGAAAGGAAACTTGGAGGCCTTCTTGTCCAACCCGTTGCTCAGATAGAAAACCCTATACCACTTCAGACAAATGGTTGTCCAATCTCTTCTTTAAAGTCTCCAGTGTTGGAGCACCCACAACTTCTGGAGACAAGTCATTCCATTGATTAATTGCTCTCACTGTCAGAAAATTTATCCTTAGTTCTAGGTTGCTTCTGTCCTTGGTTAGTTTCCATCCGTTGCTTCTTGTCCTGCCTTCAGGTGCTTTGGAGAATAGCTTGACTCCCTCTTCTTTGGGGCAGCCCCTGAGATATTGGAACACTGCTATCATGTCACCCCTCACCCTTCTCTTCATTAAACTAGACATACACAACTCCTGCAACCGATCTTCATATGTTTTAGTTTCCAGTCCCCTAATCATCTTTGTTGCATTCTTTCCAGAGTCTCAACATCTTTTTTTTATATCCTGGCAACCAAAACTGTAGGAAGATGCGGTCAAAAGATCTGATATTTTGCTGAGTTACACAAGGCACCTTAAAAAAAAACAACCAGAGAGACTTTTGAGAGAACTGTCACTGTTGCCACGTTTTGTTTTATTTTTTAACTATACCCTGATAATATCCTGGAGAGGGGGAGAAATCCAAGTTAGACAGTTAGTCAATTACCAGCCAATATGGGCCAAAACGGATCTGAGGACCAGTCCTTTGTATGCCCGGAGTCAAGGGAGAAATGAAGAGGACCACCATCTCTCTCTATTTGTTTGAACAAGCCAGCCTGGTCTGATGGGTTTGGGTTTTAATTATTGTTTTAATATAATTTATTTTTACATTTGGGCACTAAGGTTTAATTTGTTTTTTTAATTTTGTATTTTGGTTATTTTGGTATCTATGGCCCTGTTCACCGCCCTGAGTCCTTCGGGGAGAAGGGCGGTATACAAATTAAATAATAAAATAAAATAAATAAATAAATAAATAAATAAATAAGCTGAGCAGAAGAGTCCTTTTAATGGACTGAACAGGATTAGGGATCATCAAGCATAGAATGAAGGCTACTGCTAAGCTTGTAAGCCGCCCTGAGTCTTCGGAGAAGGGCGGGATATAAATGGAATTTTTTTTTTAAAAAAAAAGCTCTTTGCTAGAGAATATTAGAAAGCCACACACCCACATACACACACACACACACACACACACAGAGAGAGAGAGAGAGAGAGAGAGAGAGAGAGAGAGAGAGAGAGAGAGAGAGAGAGAGTTTCTCAAGTGAGTCTTCCCACCCACCGGGACACCAGGCAACCTAGTCAGCCTATTCCGTCCACTGGCGTTATCCATATGGACCGGGCGCCCGCAGGATCCGGTTTAGGCCAGGCCCGATGCCCACCCCCGGCCGCGTCTCCCAAACCCCTGCCGGCGATCGCCCCGGGGTGGCGGGTGCTCTCCTCCGCCTAAGCCCCGCTCGCCCTCTCCGGCCTCCCCGTCTGGCGGCGGCTCCCTCCCAAAGGGCAAGCGAGGGTCCTGGGGCCACGCTCGTGACCGGCTCGCGTGTCACTCCGAATTAAGCGCTGCCCGATCAGCTTCCAGGCGCGTCGGGGAAGTTGGGACGCTTCTCCGGCCGGCCTCCTTGTTCAAGCCGAGCTGCCGGGACGGCTCCGGAGCCGCGGAGCTGAAACGCCCTGGCACATAATCGATGGCGAAGGCAGCTGCTGTCACCGTCTCACCCGGGGGGGGGGGAGGACGGACGGGAGGGGGGGCTCCAGACGCCGGCCGGCCGTCATGCGGTTTGGCACCTCCAAGCGGGGAAGGGGCGCCCGAGGCCGGGGCGGGAGAGTGGGGGGTATTGAGTAGTGGGGGTGGGGGAAGAGGCCCTTTGGGGCTTCGCCTTTCACACACACCACCCTTCCTCCCGCCCCCCCCCCGCAGCCCCCACCCCCCACCCCTCCTTGGGGATGGTCCTGGAGTCGCTCCGCGATCCCCCAGCACTTCGCCCCATCCTCCATATTCCCTTCTTCCCTCCCTTTGCCTCCTCCTCCTCCTCGCCCGCCGCCCCCCCCTCCCCATTTCTCGACCCAGATTTCGGGACCGGCATACGACTTCGAATTCCTAAAGTTTAGAACCGCTGGGAAAAGCACGGCAGTGTCCCACGGTTCGAGGAAAGGGGAAGGGGAAGGAGAAAAGGGGAAGAGGAAGGGATTTCAAGGTTGACTCAGCCTTCCATCCTTCCGAGGTAGGTAAAATGAGGACCCAGATTGTTGGGGGCAATAAGCTGACTTTGTAACAATGCCGCTTGGGGTGTGTGTGAAAGCCCTAACAAGCAGGCATATACATAGAATGAAGGCTACTGCTAAGCTTGTAAGCCGCCCTGAGCCTTCGGAGAAGGGCGGGATATAAATGTAATAAAAATAAAAATAAATAAATAAATTTCTCCACTTCTTCAAATAAATTTACTCCCTTTCTCGGGATGAAGCAGAGTGGATTTGATCCACACCAATTTTGGACCAGCCGTAAGCTGAGGGCTGACCCTAGACTGGCTGACCTAGACTGACAAGGGATTTTAATTATATTTACAATTCTAACTCTATTCTTTAATTTTATTTTAATTTATTTCAAATTTTATTTTTAATTGACTGTACAGAGACCTTTAAGTTTTGTTGTTGTTTAGCTGCCCTGAGTCCCTCGGGAGATAGGGCGGGATATAAATCCCATTAATAAATAAATAAATAAATAAATAAATAAATAAATAAATAAATAAATAAATAAATAAATAAATAAATAAATAAATAAATAAATAAATAAATATACTGGTCCAGTAACTGATCTTTTTAAAATATAAATGATGCTGCGCTTCAATGGTTAAATGGCCTAGAGTCTAGACGTTGGTACATGAACCTAGATCTTTTTAACATTTATATTTTATTGAGTTTTACTTACCTAGGTGAAATAATATATATTGCTAGTGCATGTATGATATGCCTTACACTAAATAATTAAATTTGGACCTCTTATTCTATGCACAGCTATATTCCTTTATGATTGACTTCCCTTACCTGGCACCCTCCAGGTGGATTGAGAGTCCACTTACCAGAATTCCCAGCCAGCGCAACAGTGGGACAGAATTCCCAGCCAGCGCAACAGTGGGAAACCAGGCTGGCTTATTGGCTGAATTGTTGTCTATGAGTCAAGAGGGGGGAAAAAATAATCAAAGCATTGGAATTGTTGTAAACCAGGGAGCTTGATAAGGAGCAAAGTGGCAGGACCAAGTGATCCAGTTGGGAAAGATTCCTCGGATTTAGATTCCTAGGTGATGCAGTATTGTTTTGGCTTCTCTTTGAGTTGAATAGTAGATATTCATAACACCTTTTGGATCATCTTGGCTTTGAACAAAGGAACAGCCTACTAGGGCAAAGCATTATTAGGCAACTCCACTTGACAAAGAGTGTGCAAACTTTCAATCTCTGACTAACAAGCAACTTGTTCTCTCTTGACACTGGGAGTT